>NC_058082.1:558542042-558863578 GCF_014858855.1 Bufo gargarizans | reverse complement strand
ATTTGCGATTCTGAGGGAAGGCAGGGGGGGAGCAGGAGCATCTGCACTTCAGCCAATTCTAATATTGGAACGGCGGATCTCTAATGAAGTTTGGTGTGCATCTTATCTGTGGTGAAAAAACAGTCTATGTGGTGGTGAATACAGTACAACACCAGTATCTGTACCGGTTCATACAGTACAGCACCAGTACATACAGTACAGCAACCAGTATCTGTACATACAGTACAGCACCAGTATCTGTACCGGTTCATACAGTACAGCACCAGTACATACAGTACAGCACCAGTACATACAGTACAGCACCAGCACCAGTACATACAGTACAGCACCAGTACCAGTACATACAGTACAGCACCAGTACATACAGTACAGCACCAGTACATACAGTACAGTAAACAAATGGCTAACAGTCAAGACCCCATCATGGCTCCACCAGCAAGAAGAAAGAAATATGAAGCCAGTTTAAAATTTAAAGTTGTAAACTTTGCCATGGAACATAATAACTGCGCTGCTGCAAGACAATGTGGAGTAACAGAAAAGATTGTTCGGGACTGGAAAGCAAATTAAAAAGAATTAAAGAGTATGCTAAGGAGTAAGTGTGCATTAAGAAGAGGCACCCACATTGGCCAGAACTAAAAAAACATGTAGCAGACATGGTGAAAAAGCATCGCCAAAACGGTTATGTAGTGAATACGAAATAAAATACGTTTGTTTGCACTTCTGTGGCCAAATCTAACCCAGATCACAGATTTAAGGCCACTGTATCCTGGTTTACTAGAGTCTTGGAAAGGCATAATATGGTGCTGAGGCAAAAGACGCAAATTGCACAACAATTACCTGCAGATCTTGATGCCAAAGTAAATAGCATTGGAGGGGTAGTCTTATACAGCAAGTATACCCCAAACCCTATATTTTAACTGGAAAAGTGGGGGACATCGTATACGCCCAGTCGTCTTTTACGCCGGAAAATACAGTCATTAAAAAAAAAGTATTAATTGTTTATCTAAAAAACTGAAAAAAGTTCTGCATTTTACTGGACATTCAAAGAAAAATAGATTTTTACGTAATTTTCACGGAATTATTTCCCCTCAACCTCAATGTACTTTTACCAATGCTGTGCTGTTACTGTTGGGTTTCTGCCATGGGAATTATGGAACCCGCGGAGTGCCAACACTTGCTCTGCTAAGGTGGAGATCGGAATATTCCTTTAATGTCCATTTTCCTGGGGTCAAAGTTAGTGAAATGGTTAATACCTTTTTCCCTTGTGGACTGATCTAGGCTAGTGAAAGGTCCATTTACTTGGAGTTTTGGGTAGTGAAGGGGTGATGTCCATTTCCCTGGTGGCGTAAAGTAGTGAAAGACATGCTTATTTTCCTTGTGGTGTAGGTAGCTGAAGGGTATGGTGGTATAGAATAGTGAAGGGGATGCCCATTTCCCTGTGTAGTTTAGTGAAAGGGATAATATCCTTTTCTCTAATGGTGTAGGGTAGTGAAGGGGATAATGCCTATCTGCCTGGTAGTCTATGGTAGTTCAGTGAATTATGGCAATTCCTTGGTAATCTAGAGTAACGAAAGGGATGATGCTTGTTTACCTGGTGGTGAAGGGTAGTGAAGAGCATAATGTCCATTTCCCTGGTGGGATAGGGTATTGAAGGGTATAAGTACTATCTACCTGTTGGTGTAGGGTAGTAAAGAGGATAATGCCTACTTTCCTGATGGTGTAGGATAGTGAAGGGGATAATGTCCAATTCCACGTAGTGAAGGGGATACCTGTGGTATAAGGTTGTGTAGTGGTTGATACCGTTTGTCCGATGCTTTATTCACTTCCCGAGGCTCAAGCAACATCTGCTGTCGCCTGTCTCTCGGACAAAGAGTTGAATTCGATTGGCTGATCATGTTCTATGTTTGCCTTCCCTCACGGATGCAGAACTGCTGTGACTAAACTGCGTCACAGCTCCCTGTATGACGGTAAAAAAAATCCTTCTTCAGTATCTTAAAGGGGTTGTCCAGTTTGGAAAACTCAGTGTCACATCTTACGGGATTCTGGGTTAATAAAGGGGGTCCTCTGTTCAGGATCCTCATCTTTTGGCCAGAGTGGAGAACTGTTACAACAAGTGTCTATCACTCTGGAGGACCTGTCCTGTCCTACATGACACAATCTATTTAACTCCTTCATGACCCTGCGGTTTTCCATTTTTGTGTTTTCGTTTTTTACTTCCTGCTTTCATATCACTTTTTTATTTTCCCATTTATATAGTCATATGAGGGCTTGTTTTTCACAGGACAGGTTGTACTTTTTAATGGCTCCATTTACTATTGCATACATTGTAGTGGGAAGTTGGAAAAAAATTACAAATGGGGTGAAATTGGAAAAAAAACAAAAAACTGAATTCCACCATAGGTTTTGTATTTGCAGCGTTCCTTATGTGGTAAAACTGACCCGTACCCTTTATTCTCCAGGTCAGTACAGTTACACATTTATATAGTTTTTCTTGTATTCTAATACTGAATACATTTTTTATTTTCATCGCCGTATTCTGACCCCAATAACTTTTTATACTGAGGTTTTAGTTAGGCACCATTTTGGAGTGTGTACTACTTTTTTATCACTTTTTATTCAATATTTTTGGCAGGTAAAGTGATAAAAAAAAATGCCGAATCGGCAATTTAGATTTTTTTTCCATTACACCATTCACCGTATGGGCTAAATATTTTTACATTTTAATAACATGTGTTTTTTGCCCATAATGTTTAATTTCTTATTGTTTATTCATTTTTATTCTAGATAAAGGGAGTTCATTAAAATTTTTATATTTTTTATATTTTTGAAAAACTTTTTATTTCTTTATTAAGGCACAGTAGGTGACTATAACATGCATCTTTCATTCTGTAATACATATCTTTGCCTTACAGAATAGTGAATTCAGTATATTCCAATGCAGTGCTGCCACCTGCAGGCCTGTATTGGAATATACTAATATCTGGCCTGTAAGCCTTGTACAGGCTTAGGACTATTACTCGTATTGGCTGCCTTCCCCAGTCTCAAGCAAATGGTTAATTAAATGTATGCATTACCACCGATTGCAGACATTATCCCCAGGCTTCTGCTGTATAAATCAGAAGAAACTTGGTGATTATGGCACTTGTGAGCTTAAAGATCAGACTTCCCCTGACACAGTCAGCTGGCAGGCCGACACAGGGTATGGGGGGTGCTCGATGGCAGCTGCACTGTATTTGGTAATGATGATGTTGTTTGGTTACTGTATCATTTGCAGGTATTCTGAACTCTACATAGACACTGATCTCAGATATGATAGCTTTAGAGGGGGGGGGGGGGAGGGGGTCTTGCTTTGTCTGTTGCTGGGTGTCTCAGGTCCAGATTTCTTATTATATTATGGGTTTCCGGTAATAATTGATGTCTGTTTTTTTCCAGGATTTGATGCATTTGTTTCCATACTAATTACAAACGCAGTCGTTGGCCAAGTGACAAAACATATCACAACAGAGTACGAGAATCTGGAGCCCCTGGCGCGGATTAAACACAAGTTACGATGCTGGAAATTCAATGGCTGACAGCTCTTGGCCCTTCTTCTCCTCGCTGTCTTTTGTTTTTTTGGGATTAGGCGATTGTGACACTAATTAGCGTAATCTAGGCTGACTGCCACAATGAAGCAATTAGAGAAGACGATGGAAACATTTACTTTCCATTTCCATTTCTGCAGTTTTAATCTATTTTTTTTTGGCCATGCATGTTACATACAGTATCGCACTATATTCAGGGCTATTTTCTGAGTGAACGTTCCACTTTTTTCGGCTTCTAACCCATGCTTCCATTCACACAACTATAAAGTTAAATGATACATTTCCTACTGCCCGCAGACACCACTAGATGGAGCTCTCTGAAGGTGGATTTATGTCTTTTATGATTTATGGAGTTCTGTCATGTTCCGGCCTCTGCCCCACTCACCCCCTTCTGCCATGTCCTGTGATTCTAGGAGCTGCTGTCCTCCTAGTAATGTTGTCAGTCTTTATAGAAAGGATCTTTTTGGCCCTGAGTGGTATGAATAGTCCCCTATGCAAGGATGCTGGAAGGAGTCAGGCTGACACTATTCTAACTTAGTGGAGATGAACATTACTTGATTCACATGGGAAAGCAATTTTAATGGTTACAGGTACTGATGAGCGGCAGGGGTCATATTCGAATTCGCGATATTTCGCGAATATTTTGTAGAATATTCGTTGAATATTCGGGAATTTGAATATTCGTTATATTCAACTTTTTTTTTTACTTGAAAAATGTGCAAGCTAATGATCAAGTTATATGCGAATGTTACTCGATCAATACAGGCATGGGTCAAAAATTATAGAATATAGTGCTATATATTCGTTTTTTAGAATATTCTATATTTTTTTCCATCTGAAGTTATGATTTCTCCCTGCTTAAAGGGGTTAATCCGAGTTATGAAAAAAAAATAATATAGCACTGAAAATATGATATATAACTGAGCTAAGCAAGTTTTATGCAAAAAAAAAATATATATCTATTTCCTCATTTCCCTGGTTCTTTTCTGGCCCTTTGTTTACATGCAATAAAAACAATCTCTGCCCCTCCCCCTTCTCTGCTAAGGGAGTGGATACAAGATCTGCCCTGAGTGACATGTCTGCCTGCTGGGAGACTCTGCAGCATGTTGTATGTGTAGGACTACAAGTCCCAGCTGTACAATGACACTGCTAAGGGAGTGGATGCAAGAGCTGCCCTGAGTGCTGGGAGAATCAACAGCAACTTAGTGTAGAACTACAAGTCCCACTTGTATAATGACACTGCTAATACACACAGGATCTTCCCCCTACCTTCTTGTGCAATGCTCTCTCTAGTATGTCAGCTCCAGTGCCCAGCATTGTCTCCTCACTGCCTGCAGAGCTAGCCAGTATGTGCAGCTGAAGGGGTTAAGAATCCTAGCAGAGAGTAGATGGCAGTGAAGGGGGGGGGGGCGTGGCCAGCACAGTGACATCTCGTTTACAGGCTTGTAAACAACCTTTATCAGAGCAGGGAGAGAAGCTGACATCACAGGTCATGTGACCCTCAGTGAAATCTGAGAAACCAGGCACTGGAGATAAAGTGAGTTAATTGGAAAGCTGTTATATTTGCTTAGTTAGGAACATAGAAAGAACAAAAAAATAACTCGGATAACCCCTTTAAGTTACTTAAGCAGGTAGGAATCATGACTTCAGATGGAAAAAAATTACGAATATTCTAAAAAACTAATATATAGAGCAATATAGCTAATATAGTGCTATAATCATTTTTTTTAATAGTCGTAATTTTTTTCAAATCTGAACTTCAGATGAGAAAAAAATTACAACTATTAGACAAAGAAGATTATATAGCACTATATTAGCTAAATTGCTCTACATTCGTTTTTTCAAATATTCGCTATATTGCTATATGTTCTTGTTTTAGAATATTCCGAATATTCTAAAAAACTAATATATAGCACTATATCAAATATATTAATTTTTTAGAATATTCGTATCTTTTTTTTAATCTGTACAGTAATTCCACTTCAGCATACTCCTCCCCGACAAGCGTCCCCGTCACCATGGGAAGGCCTGGGGTTTAGAATATACCATCGGATCTGAGTTTTCACAATCTCACTGAGCTCAACACTAGTTACAGGAAGAAGGCTTAGGCCTCGTTCACACTTCAGTGTTTGGTCAGTGATTTCCATCAGTGATTTGTGAGCCAAAACCAGAAGTGGAGCCTCCACAGACATAAGGTAGAAGGGAAAGATCTGCTCCTGTTCTGTGTTTAGAGTTGCACCTGGTTTTGGCTCACAAATCACTGATGGAAATCACTGACCAAACACTGAAGTGTGAACGAGGCCTTAGGGGTTACAATCTCTCAATGAGGGTATGGGCCTAGTAGAATGTAACAGGCTAAATAAGTACACTGTATCTTTAAGGGCCAACACGCAAGTATGCCATTGTCATAGCCAGCTCCTTTCTAGCCCTCAGTTTTGATCTCCACTCCTCTTTGATGCTTACCTGTCCTGTGGCCCTAGCTGTGCCCTAAGGTGTTATATCCTTATTACTAGTACCAATCACTCTCACTGTCAAGCTGGCTACATCCAGGAATATTAGTGGTTTTGTTTCCAGCAGCTGCTTTCCAGCTCGCTCTTCATTCTTCTGCCTGCTGCTCACATAAGGTACACAGATCACCCCTATGTAACATCTTTCTGCCATATGCTCTTACAATAATGTTAAGACTTGAATGAGGTCGGCATGCCTGCTGCATACTATGCCAATACCTGACATATTAGTATGGACTTTTTATGGACCCTCTGCCATAATTGTGATCCCTGGTGATATGGGTGGTGGCTTCCAGCTTGTATTGAGTAAGTAACTTCTTTCTACTCCTCAGGTCTGGTCTCAATTCCACTACAATATTTGGCTTCAGATGCCCTAGTTAGCACCTCCTGAAACCTTATTACTAGTGCAAATCACCTCCACTATCTAGTTCATTATTCGCAGGATTAATGCTGGCTTTATTTTTTTCTGTCTGCTACTGACCATGAGGTCTGCAGAGCACTGCTATTTATCCTTTCTGCCATGTGCTGTTGCAACGTGCCACCCCCCAGGGCCGATTGTGTCCCAGGTTTATAGGAATGCTGAGTGGTGTGTTGGGGCCTTAATATTCTCTGTGTGTGTCACAGTGCTGTCACGGTCTCTCCCAGTGGCGTAGCTAGAAATGACTGGGCCCCACAGAAATTTTTTGAATGGGGCCCCCCTCCCCCAATAATTTTTTCACGACCCCTTCCTTTCATGCTGCCCCCATTCCTGTGGCTAGTATAGATCGCTCTCTCAGACCAGGACCGGCGGCTGTTCCATCCGTTATCTACACTGTCTATACTGTCACAGTATATCATTTCATTGTGTAATACTGTTCAGGGGGCCCTGACAAAATCTTTTAGTCCTCCTCCTCCTGGATGGGCCCCTTCTGGGTGAGGGCCCCAAAGCAGCCGCTTCCCCTGCTTCCCCTATAGTCTAAATGAATGGCTACACGTGATGCGATCTGACAGCCTCTTTGGTTTCACTTGTTTCTGTGTTGTTGCTGGTTATGACCACAACTCTTGTCCCAGGTGAAGCTTAAATGGGATTCTGTCACCTCGTTTTTGGTTATAGAGCTATGGACATGCACGGCTAGATCGCCGCCAGCATGTCCGCAATATACCGCTCCTATAGGGCTGTGTCCTTTTATTTTGTTTAAAAAAGATTTTAGAAATATCTAAATGAGCTTTGTAAGGAGCCCAAGGGGCTGCACTAACCTTCTTGGTGCCCAGCCAAGCCCCCCTGTGAAGGAGCCCAGCACCGCCTATGTCCTCCGAATCTCCTCCTTTCGTCACAGTTAGATCGCCGTAATCTTGCCGTAATCTCGCGGCCCCATTTCTGGGGCTTAAAGCAAAGTTATGTCTGGGAGCTCCTGTTGCATCACTAATCTCTGCCCCATTGTATCGCTACGCTTTGTCCCCTATTGCCTGCTAAGCCCCACTCTGAGCTTAGCAGTGCAGTTTAGGCACTTGGCATCCCCGACGCCCTTGGTCACAATGCTGTTCAACCGGTACCCAGGTGGTATGTCCACCCTTCAGTCTTTTATTTTTTTATCAGCAGGGACCACATTGATTTCTAGGTTGTCAAGCATTTGCTTGGTTTGTGTTGTGCTAAAATCCGCTCTTGCCTACACATATTCTCCATAAGTAATACTATCGTTAGTCAGTAGATGACAGCATAACCTCAGTGTTTCCCACAACACACATATTTTAAATTCAATACAGTGCAATGCACTATTAACCCCTTTATGACTGCTGCTGCTATTAGTAGGATTTATTCTAGGTTGCCATCTTTTTACTGCAGCCTAACATAAGCGCTGCACGTGTCTCCTGTGCAGCGGAGAGCAGGCTCCTGCTTTATCGGTCTAGATAGGCAGAAAAGTTGCTTAACCCCTTAGAAGCCATGGTCAAAAGCGTAGTTTAGAAGTTAGGTCTCTTTCATACGGGCGTCACAGATTTTTTTCCGGATGCATTCAAGGTGCTGTAAGTTTTGTATGCGATTGCGCCGCGTTATTGCGGTTTTTGCCCACGCCGTGTGACACGCGGATTGCATGCGTTTTTCAAGCGCATGAAAAAAAATAGATCCATCCTCTACATTCACCTGTTACTGCAAACACATATAAATACCCCCAGCATGCCTTGTTTGTTTTAGACAGCTTGTTTGGGGAGTTTTGTTAGTTTGGCGTGTGTGTGTGTTTGGTGATTGGACTTCCCTTTGCAGGATGTCCACTTTCATTGTATCATCCACTGACCATGTCTTCTTGCACTGGCTGGTCTACTGTTGTTTTGTAGAGCAGCCAGAAATGATTGAGGAGGAACCGCCGAGGAAGCGTATGTGGGTGCATCCTATCATTCCGCAGCGGGCCAGCAAAGGTCTCTGTTGGCTTGTACTCAGAGCTCCGTGGGCACCCTGCAAAGTTATTTAATTATTGCCGCATGTCGGTGGCTACCTTTGATCGGCTGTTAGGGGAGTTGAGGCCTGCCTTGACTTTCCAGGAGGACACCAACATGCGGCAGAGTGTGTCATCTGAAGAACGTCTTATTATTACTATAAGGTAAGACTATATATTATCAGACTCATACATGAGGAAAATTTAGCAAAATATACAATTATACAGAGGATAACGTATAACATGCCTTATGCTAGGGAGGACAGCAAGGGGCAAACATGTATACATTGGCTATTTACCCAAATTCTGCCAACTTTTCCCTTGGGTTTTCTCCCAGATGGTAGAAAATAGCTCCTGGGTTATCTCTCCTCTTACCAGTCCTGGTAATCCCCAGCACGCAGATCCCAAAGGCAGGACCTCTCCTGGACGAGGACAATGAGCCTCTCCACATCCATTGCCCATGGTGTCTTTGGCATTTTCCAATTTTTTCTCTCTGCAAGGGCTGTAAAATGGTGCAGCAACTTCTGGCTCATGTGCTGCCTCAAGCCAGTCGCAGAGAAACTCCTACTTCTTGTCTGATATCCCTTGAGTGTTGCTAAGTTACACAAAGCAGTGCATCCAGATGCCATGCGTTTTTCACGCAGCCCCATTCACTTCTACGTGGCCTGCGATGCGTGAAATACGCACAATATAGAACCTGCTGCGATTTTCACGCAATGCACAAGTGATGCGTGAAAAACATCGCTCATATACACAGCCCTATTGAAATGAATGGGTCCGGATTCAGAGCAGGTGCAATGCGTGACGTGAACGGAAAACTCGCCCGTGTAAAAGAGTCCTAAGGAGCTCCCCACGGATGAGATCACAGGTGCTGATGTCCAAGTATGGTAGCCAGGGGCCTAATGAAGGTTCCCAGGACTACCTGCAATGTATCTCTATCAGGCTGTGCCAAAGGGGCAGCCTGATAGTCCTGTCAGAATTGTACTTGTCAAAATTGTATTGACAGTAGAATACACTGTACAGCATAAGCACTACAGTGTATTATAGAAACAATCAGGTCACTTGTCAAAGTCCCCTTATGGGGCCAATAAACTGTAAAAAGAAAAGTTTTAGTCAATACAAAAAATTGATTTCCATAAAAAAATCCCTTCCAGATATTTGGTATTGCCATGTCCGGTAATGATCTGCACTACGCAATTTATCCTGCATAGTGAATGTTGTAAAAAAACATTTTTTTTTGCTTATCTAACACCAATGAAAACGTAATAATAAGTGGTCAAAAAGTGTTATGTACCAATGAAAACTACAGTTTGTCACGTAAAGATCAAGCCCTCAGCTCTGTAGAAGGAAAAAATAGAAAAGTTATGGGTCTTGGAATGCGGCAATGCAAAAACATTAATTTTTTTAAAGGGGATTTTATTGTGTAAACTTTTAAAAATAATCATGCATTTGATATCACTGTAATTGTACTGACCTAGAGAATAAAGTTATTTATTTATACTGAAAAATGAACGCCACAAAGGTTACAACATAAAAACTCAGTGACAGTATTGCTGTTTTTTCCATCCCCCAAAATGAGGGAATAAAAGTTAATCAATGGGCTTTGTGTATCCCAACATGGTGCCATAAAAACTACAACTTGTCCTGTAAAAAAACAAGCCCTCACACAGCTACATCAACAGAAAAATAAAAAAGTTATAGCTCTTGAAACGCGGCGTGGAATAATTGAAACAAAATTGCTTGGTCACTAAGCCCTAAAATGCATACAGGAACAAGGGGTGATTTAACCCCTAGGACCAGCACCTATGTCTAGAATGGGGCCTCCAAGGTGAATGGAGAGTGCACCGCACATGCCCAGCCACCTCTCCATTCACCTCTATGGGAGTTCTGGAAATAACTGAGCCAGTGCTTGGCTGTTTGCGGGCTCCCGTAGGAGTGAATGGACAGTGGCTGCAGTGGCAGTGTACGCCCTTGTTCACTTTAGGTGCCCCATTCTAGAGAAAGGCACAGGTGGCAGAAGTGGGACCGGCACCTATCTGAAATGAGACAAGCACTTTAAAGTATAACAACAATTCAACAGTTCAACTAGGTGGAGTTGCTACCACAACAGTAACCTAAAACAGTTCATACAAAGGATGCATGTGTAATTGTAAGAAGGGGTGCATTTCATTTCATTCTTCTGAGAGGAGACCTCCCAGGCTCCAAGAACAGTTCACAAATCTCCCGGGCAATTTAGAAGCCTCTGAGAAATCAAAGCCCAATGTACGTTTACTCTGATGGCCTTGGATGCTGCATTATCAGTCTGAACCCTGGTCTTGAATTGCACATTAAGGGTCCAACCTTAGTTAAGGACAAAAATTTGGAGTTACTCCTATAGGTCAACATATAGTTTCTGACTGACTTTAACCCACATAAATAAGGTGTTGCGGACGTTACAGATGTAGCAGAGTTAACAGTCATAACGTGTTAACTAGATGTGATCAGGGCCGTCTTTAATATTGATTGGACCCTGAAGAATAATTTACTTGGGCCCCCTGGATCCCGCCTTCCCACACCCTAGCATGTGGCCACTAGAGGTGTTCCTTGGCAGTAATGTAAATACTACCTTTTTTTCTGAAAAGGCAGTGTTTGCATTAAAAAGCTTGCAGAGACGCGCTATAGACACCAGAACTACGACGTTTAGCTGTTGTGGTTCTGGTGACTATAGTGTCCCTTAATATAGAGGGGAAAAAAAGAATCAGCACAAAAGTATCAAATAAAATGGCTGTATCATTATTCTAAAGATTAAAAAAGCACAACTTCTGACACAAATATATAGTATTTTGCAGATTACTTTTTTTTACAATGTGCAGATATTACTGTACTATACTACTAACCCCTCCATCTACCCCTCCCTCCCCCTTCTCCACCCCCCCCCCTTCTCCAACCACCCAGCACCCTTACTCACATAAAACAAGTAATATATATACATATATAATATAGTTTACAGTGAATTACTGTAAATACTTACAGTTCTGAAGACTCTATTAGGCCCAGGATCAGTGTTCTGTGCAGCTGGGCACAGGGTTGGAAGTGGGCACTGATCTGCAGTTCAGGAAGGAGATCGGGGCTCGGCTCACCCTAGCATTGCAGTGCCGCAGGGGAGGTCGGGAGGAGGAGCAAGCAAGTACTGTATTTTTCGCCCTATAAGACGCGCCTAGGTTTTATGGGGGGGGACAATAAGAAAAAAATTTTTTTTATTATAGCTCAGGTCAGACTACCAATCAGACCCCTAATGTTAAAAGGGTTCTACAGTTTGTTTTAACTGATAATCTATCCTCTGGATTGATCATCAGCATCTGACCGGCGGTGGTCTGACATCCGGGACCCCCGCGATCAGCTGTTTGAGAAGGCAGTGGCGCTCCAGCAGTGCCGCGGCCTTCTCACTGTTTACCGCTGGCCCAGTGATGTGACGACTAGTATCAATGGCCTGGGCGGGCTAAGCTCCATTCAAGTGTTGTGACGTCACTGGGCCAGCGGTAAACAGTGAGAAGGCCGCGGCGCTGCTGGAGCGCCACTGCCTTCTCAAACAGCTGATCGGCGGGGGTTCCGGGTGTTGGACCCCCGCCGATCAGATGATGATGATCTATCCAGAGGATAGATCATCAGTTAAAACAAACTGCAGAACCCCTTTAATAAGACCTCAGCTAACAGCCCCAATAAGATCCCCAATGTTAATAAGACCCCAATAAGACCTCAGATCAGTGTCCATCAGCCTCATAAATATAAAATAAAATAAAAACATTACCTCTCCTGCTCCTAGACGCTGCCGCTCCTCTCCTCCAGCGTGATCTGCATCCTCAGGCGGTCGGCTCTGCTGTGAAGGCTGCGCACAGTGTGATGTCACAGAGTGCCTCACACTGTGCGCAACCCTGCACAGCTGACAGCCGGGAACCAGGAATCGGTAAGCACAAAGCCTTCACCGCTTCCTTGTCCTCTAGAAGATATCGTTGAATTTGTGGACAGTGGCCAGCGGGGCTCAAGAGGAAGCTGCCTTGGGCCCCCCAGGAGCAACTGTGCCCGGGGCAGCTGCCATTTTTGCCCTGCGTTAAAGATGGCCCTGGATGAGATAACTCACCAAGTGTGCCTGTTAACTTGCATAAAAGGTACTGTACTTTTTGGCTAGTAGCGCAGCAGCTACCCCTGCTGCTGGGCCCATAATCATGCCCTACTGTACCTCTCCTGGGAGGGAATAAACTTCTTTAATAAAAAACTATTCAATACAGATAGTTAATCGGGACCGGAGAGTCAGTGAGAGGGTCATTGTTTGTGGGAGGTTTTATGGTCCTAAAGGTCTCCAAAATTATAGAATGAATCAAGACCAGAGAATTGGCAATGAAGAATGCATTCTGGTGGGCAGACGGCATGAGGTGCTTGTTCCTTTACTATCATAATAGGCTTGTTGAGACCTTCAGCTGCTCCTGGATCGCACAATGTGACACCAAATTCTACCTCTGTGACGCTCGGAGATGTCTGGAGTGCAGACAACCCCAAAGCTGTACACTTACAATAAAAAAGAAAAATGAAGAAATAACAGCTGAACCTTGGGAGAAAGGTGGGTGGAGGGGGTGAGAAAATACCTTTAAACAGTGAACATTCAAGGGCGAAATTCACATCAGAAATCCATTTCGTTTTTACAAATGATTTTAGGCCTGAGATGGCGGCTGACTGACCTCAGCTGTTATCAGCATTGGGCTCATTTGACCTTCTGATGCCTTCAGGCTTAAAAGCTTTTCCTTTCTATCTGTTGTATCATATCAGGCTTTTTTCTCCCTCTCTTTATAATCTTTTAACGAGTCAAGAGCTCATCAAAATGCAAATTTTCTGGCTGGATTGAAAAAGACAAGATATAGAGTGTGAAGGTATGGAGGAGATGTGATGGGCGGGAAACAAGACAGGTCTGATTTTACATGTAGTAAACAAAAAAAAATCTTGTATTTCATAAAATAACCTGGAAATTTATATTGAAGGCAGAAAAAGAGAAAAAGCTCAAATGTTTGAAAAACTTTGGAGAAGCTTTAATTTAAAAAAAAGAAATGGAAGGCTTTAACTTTTGAAAATTTTGGGAGGCATTAATTTTTTACAATTTTTTAAGCAAGCTCCTCACCCGCATATTTCCATAAATGCTACCATTATAGTGACCAAAAGTTATGTTCATGTGTTCTAGTAGTGGTGTACATGAGTCAGCCAAGCTTGGTGACCATTTGATTCCTGAAGGACAATCATGCATTTAATTACCCATGTACAGTACTCAATGAATGGTTCGTTGGCCATCTTTCCACATGTTAGATCCACCATATTGGTTTCTTTATTTGGCTAGAACTGGCTCAAGAACTGGTGTAGGAAGGAGGGGTTTGGGTTCCTGGAGAACTTGGCCCGACTTCTCTGTCGGCTACAGGCTCTATCGTAGGGATGGGCTGCACCTCAATGGGGAAAGGGCAGCTGTGTTGGGGGAGAAGATAGCTAGAAGGTTGGAGGAGTGTTTAAACTAGGGACTGGGGGGGGGGAGGGTAATTACATTAGAGGATGGAAAGATAGTGCAGATAGAGACAGGGCCGGTGCAAGGATTTCTGCCGCCTTAGGCAAGATAAAAATTGCCGTCCCCCTCTTTATCAGAAGATGTGCCCATATCATGACACCACATATGTTCCACCCGTTTCTCAGCATTTAAATTAAAAGAGAGTTATATGTTGCAATAAAGACCCCTATTAAGAATGGTGGAGAATAACTACCATAACTTAAGCCATAGCTAAAGAAACAAGTCTAGGGCAAAAAACAATAGGGACCCCCCCCCCCCCCATGACACTTGATGACTTTTACAGAACAAACTGTATATTGTGTGGCACGGTGTAGGCTATATGTGTATAACATAAACATATTTCATATGAAAACTTACAGTTACTTGGCTTGGCCCTTGGGGATCTCGGACGCCACTTCCACACTTTGGCCGGGGGCTCGGCGGAGCTGATGTTGTGTTTTATCCTAATGAGAAAGATTTTATAACAAGGATTTGGAGAAGGGGCAGAGGGAGAGCAGAGCAGGGAGAGGCCGGTGCTGCTACTAGGGGGTCATACCATGGGGGAGTAATAAAGCCCACCATAATGCCCCCCCAGTAGAAATAATTCTCCTTATAATGTGACAGTGTAAAAAATACCCCCTTGTAATGCCCCCAGTTGAGCTAATGTCCCCATAGTGCCCCCATAATGTGCCAGTATAAAATACCCCTATATAGTGCCCCCGTAGATGACCCCATAGTGCTCCTCTCCCCCTCCCTCCTAGTGCCCCCATAATGTACCAGTATAAAATGCACCATATAGTGCCCCAGTAGATGCCCTCAGTGTCCCCCATAATTTGTAAGTAAAAAATACCCCCGTAGATGACCCCATAGTACTCCTCTCCCACCTTCCCCATAGTACCCACCATAATGTGTCCCAGTATAAAATGCCCCTATACAGAGCCCCCATATAAAATAGCCGTTCTTTGTGGCCTCAGTAGATGCCCCTATAGTGCCCACCAATAATGTGCCAGTAATAAGTGCCCCCAATGTGCCAGTAAAATGTGCCCTCATAGATTCCCCAATCATGTGCCAGTAATAAGAGTCCCCCACCATCATGTGTCAGTAACAAGAGCCCCCCATATCATGTGTCAGTAACAAGAGCCCCCCCATATCATGTGCCAGTAGCCAGAGCCCCCCTATATCAAGTGCCAGTAGCCAGAGCCCCCCCTATCATGTGCCAGTAGCCATAGTCCCCCTATCATGTGCCAGTAGCCATAGAGCCCCCTATCATGTGCCAGTAGCCATAGGGCCCCCCTTATCATGTGCCAGTAGCCATAAGGCACCCCCTATCATGTGCCAGTAGCCATAGCCCCCCCTATCATGGTCCAGTAGCCATAGGGCCCCCCTATCATGTGCCAGTAGCCATAGGGCACCCCCTATCATGTGCCAGTAGCCATAGCCCCCCCTATCATGTATCAGTAGCCATAGGCCCCCCCTATCCCTATCATGTCCCAGTAGCCATAGGGCCCCCCTATCATATCCCAGTAGCCATAGGCCCCCCTATCCCTATCATGTCCCAGTAGCCATAGGGCCCCCCTATCATGTGCCAGTAGCCATAGGGCACCCCCTATCATGTGCCAGTAGCCATAGCCCCCCCTATCATGTACCAGTAGCCATAGAGCCCCCCTATCATGTCCCAGTAGCCATAGGGCCCCCCCCTATCATATCCCAGTAGCCATAGGCCCCCCTATCCCTATCATGTCCCAGTAGCCATAGGCCCCCCTATCCCTATCATGTCCCAGTAGCCATAGGCCCCCCCGATCATGTGCCAGTAGCCAGAGCCCCCCATAGTGTGCCATCCCAGTAGCCACCAGTATTGACGACAACAACAACAAAAAAACACTTATATTTACCTCCATGTCAGCGATGCGATGCAGGCCTCTTCCGGCCTGTGTCCCGCAGTATACGGCTCAGGGCTCAGGCGGCGCGTTGACGTCATCACGCCGCCTGCGCCGGCCTCTGATAGGCTGCCGGCCTAGTGCCTGCAGCCTATCAGAGGAAGGGGAAGGGACACACCTCTCCCTCTCCTGCTGCACAGCCATGTCACGGCTGAGGATGGGGAAAACCCTCAGCCGTGCGATGCCTGAAGATGTTAGGCTGCTCGACCAGGACGACAGGATTAGAGAGCAGGTCACCTCCTAAAGCGTCCCTAACCTGACCCTAACTCCTAGCTGCATGGGCCGACCTTTAAAGTAGGAGGACCCATGCTCAGGAACCTCGGATCCCTAACTCACCCTCCGACCGGTCCCTGGACTAGGAGTCAGGGTAAGATGGCCTGTTCCTTCTAGACACAGAGGAACAGGGGTCTCACTGGCCAAGCTGCAGGGAAGGGGGAACACTAACAGTCTTACAGATATGGCAGGTGAACCGAACTAGTTCAACCTACCTGCCACAGCCTTGCTGACTGGATCCCTGTGCTGGCAAGCTGATGTCCACACAACCTGAGATGAACCCAGCAACCACACATCCACGCACAGGAACCCAGATCCATAAGCTGCAATAAAGAAGCATAAAGACAAACACATCTTCTAAACACCAAACAACATTATTTTATGACCAGAAGGGTGGCCCCCACTGGCAGTTGGTAAATAACCAGGAGGATGTCTCCAGCAAGCATGGCTGAAGCACCCTCACTGACTACTGCCTTCAACTGAGGCTTTATAGGGCCAAGAGGCCACACCCAACAGTCAGACACACCCCGTGCCTCACACACACAGAAAGGGAGTTAACCTTTCCAATACCAAAGAAGGGAAAACAACTTAAAGGGGAAGTGTCCAAACCAAGAACACACTGTGGCTGTTGCCGCAGGCAACGACATGGGTGGCAACCATGTCCTGGGAGTCAGCCCGAAGGCCGGGACACTGCCACCACATGTACACAACGACAAAACGTTGCCACGGGCAGCCACAGTGAAGGGAAGAGTCTTAGTGCACACACAACACAAAACGCAGTGCACACCAGACAAACAAAAGTGCATACATACACGCACACAACTCCAAGGGAACCACACACATACCTGTTGTCCGCGGCAACCGCACCTGAGGCAAACAGCAAAATGCCTCCAGCTGCGGTTGACACAACAACCCAAACCGCGGGCAACTGTATGCGGCTCCCAAGGAGTCACGGCCATAAACATGGTCGTGACAAGCCATCTGTATCGCTGTCCTGAGGACGGTGATACAGATGACTGGAGATGAGCGCTTCCACAATGCAAGCGCTCATCTCCGTGTGACATGTGTCCACTCCTGCTTATAGTTAGTTGCGCCCCTAAGGACTCTATGGAAGCGCCGGCCCTGCTTACTAGAGCGGCGGCGCAGAATGAGGGGCGCCGCCACCCACTTAACCAATGTTTTTTTTTTTTTTTAACTGTATGGTTTCGGCGACCCCTGGTAAATTGCGCCCTAGGCGGCTGCCTAGGTTGCCTTACAGATGGCGCCGGCCCTGGATAGAGACCTGGGGAAAGGTAATGGGACTGGGGAGAAATGGAAGGAGGGACTAGAACAGTTCAGAAGGAAAGGTGTAGGGAAAAAAATATACATAAACCTCTCAGATGTATGTATACTAATGCCAGAAGCCTGACTAATAAACCGGGGAACCGGAATTAGTGATGTGTGAGGAGGATTATGACATAGTGGGAATAACTGAGACACGGCTGGATGATAGCTATGACAGTGGGAATAACTGAGACACGGCTGGATGATAGCTATGACAGTGGGAATAATAGAGACATGGCTGGATGATAGCTATGACAGTGGGAATAACTGAGACACGGCTGGATGATAGCTATGACAGTGGGAATAACTGAGACATGGCTGGATGATAGCTATGACAGTGGGAATAACTGAGACATGGCTGGATGATAGCTATGACAGTGTGAATAACTGAGACACGGCTGGATGATAGCTATGACAGTGGGAATAACTGAGACATGGCTGGATGATAGCTATGACAGTGTGAATAACTGAGACATGGCTGGATGATAGCTATGACAGAGGGAATAACAGACACGGCTGGATGATAGCTATGACAGTGTGAATAACTGAGACATGGCTGGATGATAGCTATGACAGTGGGAATAACTGAGACATGGCTGGATGATCGCTATGACAAAGGGAATAACTGAGACATGGCTGGATGATAGCTATGACAGTGTGAAAAACTGAGACATGGCTGGATGATAGCTATGACATTGGGAATAACTGAGACACGGCTTGATGATAGCTATGACAGTGGGAATAACTGAGACACGGCTGGATGATAGCTATGACAGAGGGAATAACAGACACAGCTGGATTATAGCTATGACAGTGTGAATAACTGAGACATGGCTGGATGATAGCTATGACATTGGGAATAACTGAGACATGGCTGGATGATCGCTATGACAAAGGTAATAACTGAGACATGGCTGGATGATAGCTATGACAGTGTGAATAACTGAGACATGGCTGGATGATAGCTATGACAGTGAGAATAACTAAGACATGGCTGGATGATAGCTATGACAGTGGGAATAACGGAGACACGGCTGTATGATAGCTATGACAGTGGGAATAACTGAGACACGGCTGTATGATAGCTATGACAGTGGGAATAACGGAGACATGGCTGGATGATAGCTATGACAGTGGGAATAACTGAGACACGGCTGGATGATAGCTATGACAGTGGGAATAACTGAGACACGGCTGTATGATAGCTATGACAGTGGGAATAACGGAGACATGGCTGGATGATAGCTATGACAGTGGGAATAAATGAGAGACGGCTGGATGATAGCTATGACAGTGGGAATAACTGAGACACGGCTGGGTGATAGCTATAACAGTGGGAATAACTGAGACATGGCTGGATGATAGCTATGACAGTGGGAATAACTGAGACACGGCTGGATGATAGCTATGACAGTGGGAATAACAGACACGGCTGGATGATAACTATGACAGTGGGAATAACTGAGACATGGCTGGATGATAGCTATGACAGTGGGAATAACTGAGACACGGCTGGATGATAGCTATGACAGTGGGAATAACTGAGACGGCTGTATGATAGCTATGACAGTGGGAATAACTGAGACACGGCTGGATAATAGCTATGACGTAGTGGGAATAATTGAGACACGGCTGGATGATAGCTATGACAGTGGGAATAACTGAGACATGGCTGGATGATCGCTAATATACCTGCTACCTGGTCCTCTGGTGGTCCCTTTTGCTTGGATCGACCACCAGAGGACACAGGTAGCTCAGTAATAAGTAGCACCAAGCACCACACTACACTACACCCCCCACCCCCTGTCACTTATTAACCCCTTATTAACCCCTGATCACCCCATATTAGACTCCCTGATCACCCCCCTGTCATTGATCACCCGCCTGTAAGGCTCCATTCAGACGTCCGTATCTGTTTTGTGGGTCCAATCCATGGATCCGCGGATCCGCAAAACACATACGGACGTCTGAATGGAGCCTTACAGGGGGGTGATCAATGAAAGGGGGGTGATCAGGAAGTCTATATGTGGTGATCACCCCCCTGTCATTGATCACCCACCTGCAAGGCTCCATTCAGACGTCAGTATGTGTTTTGTGGATCCAATCCATGGATCCGCAAAACACATACAGACTTCTGAATGGAGCCTTACAGGGGGGTGATCACCCCATATAGACTCCCTGATCACCCCCCTGTCATTGATCACCCCCCTGTCATTGATCACCCCCCTGTACGGCTCCATTCAGACGTCCGTATGTGTTTTGCGGATCCGTGGATCCGCAAAACACGGACACCGCGGATCCGCAAAACACATACGGACGTCTGAATGGAGCCTTACAGGGGGGTGATCAATGACATATAGCCCATATAGACTCCCTGATCACCCCCCTGTTATTGATCACCCCCCTGTAAGGCTCCATTCAGACATTTTTTTGGCACAAGTTAGCGGAAATAGATTTTTTGGTGCCAAAAAAAAAAAACTTCTATGAACTCGCCATGCCCCTCACGGAATACCTTGTGGTGTCTTCTTTCTAAAATTTGGTAACATGTGGGGTATTTATACTGCCCTGGCATTTTAGGGGCCCTAAAGCGTGAGAAGAAGTCTGGAATCCAAATGTCTAAAAATGCCCTCCTAAAAGGAATTTGGGCCCCTTTGCGCATGTAGGCTGCAAAAAAGTGTCACACATGTGGTATCGCTGTACTCAGGAGAAGTAGGGTAATGTGTTTTGGGGTGTCATTTTACATATACCCATGCTAGGTGAGAGAAATGTCTCTCTATAATGACAACTTTGTATAAAAAAATGGGAAAAGTTGACTTTTAGAGAGATATTTCTCTCACCCAGCATGGGTATATATAAAAATGACACCCCAAAACACATTGCCCAACTTCTCCTGAGTACGGCGATACCACATGTCTTACACTTTTTTGCAGCCTAGGTGGGAAAAGGGGCCCACATTCCAAAGAGTCTCTTTACGATTTCACAGGGCATTTTTTACACATTTGGATTCCAGACTACTTCTCACGCATTAGGGCCCCTAAAATGCCAGGGCAGTATAACTACCCCACAAGTGACCCCATTTTGGAAAGAAGACACCCCAAGGTATTTCGTGATGGGTATAGTGAGTTCATGGAAGTTTTAATTTTTTGTCACAAGTTAGTGGAATATGAGACTTTGTAAGAAAAAAAAAATCATCATTTTACACTAACTTGTGACAATAAATATAAAGTTCTATGAACTCACTATGCCCATCAGTGAATAACTTAGGGTGTCTACTTTCCGAAATAGGGTCATTTGTGGGGTGTTTGTACTGTCTGGGCATTGTAGAACCTCAGGAAACATGACAGGTGCTCAGAGAGTCAGAGCTGCTTCAAAATGCGGAAATTCACATTTTTGTACCATAGATTGTAAACGCTATAACTTTTACCCAAACCATTTTTTTTATCAAAGACATGTAGAACAATACATTTAGAGAAAAATTTATATAGAAATGTAGTTAAAAAAAAATATACAACTAAAAGTGAAAAATGTCATTTTTTTGCGTAAATTTAGGTAAATTTTGATTAATAACAAAAAAAGTAAAAATGTCAGCAGCAATAAAATACCACCAAATGAAAGCTCTATTAGTGAGAAGAAAAGGAGGTAAAATTCATTTGGGTGGTAAGTTGTATGACCGAGCAATAAACCGTGAAAGTAGTGTAGTGCAGAAGTGTAAAAAGTGGTCTGGTCATTAAAGAGGACCTGGCTTTCACTAGTTTAAAAACTAGCCTATACCGGGCGAACGGAGCGGCGCCCAGACATACTAGTAAATGCAGGGGGACCCCTGGGCGCCGCTCTGCCCACTGATATAGTTAGTTTTTAGTTTTTAAACTGGTGAAAGGTCCTCTTTAAGGGTGTTTAAGCTAGGGGAGCTGAGGTGGTTAAATCACTAAAACAGAAATGTAGCGAAGAAGCACAGAAAAACTATAAGGAAAAAAATTGAATATGTAAAAAACAAATAAAAGCAGCCAAACTAGAGACCGAGAGATTAATTGCCAAAGAGAGCAAAACTAACCCTAAAATGTTCTTCAATTAGAGAAATGGTAAAAAGTATAAATCTGAAGGTGTTGCAAGGGAGTTGCAGAGAGCGATGAGGAGAAATCAAAGCCATTAAATATTTTTTTCTCCAATGTATTCACTGAGGAAAATAAACTGTCAGATGAAATACAGAATGTAAAGGTAAATTCCCCAATAAAAGTGTCCTCTCTGACCCAGAAAGAAGTACAGCAGCGTCATAAAAAGATTAAAATAGACAAATCGGCAGGACAAGATGGTACACACCCCCGTATCCTAAGAGAATTAAGTAATGTCATAGCCAGACCCTTATTTCTGATATTTATGGAATCTATACTGACAGGGAATGTTCCACAGGATTGGCGCATGGCAAATGTGGGGCCAATATTCAAAAAGTGTCCAAAAACAGACCCCGGAAACTATAGACCGGTAATTTTAACATCTGTCGTGGGTAAACTGTTTGAAGGTTTTCTGAGGGATGCTATGTTAGAGTACCTCAATGAAAATAAGCAAATAACGCCATATCAGCATGGCTTCATGAGGGATCGGTCATATCAAACTAATTTAATCAGTTTCTATGAGGAGGTAAGTTCTAGACTTGACAGTGGCGAATCAATGGATGTCGTATATCCGGACTTCTTCAAAGCATTCGACATTGTACCGCATGAAAGGTTAGTATATAAAATGAGAATGCTTGGACTAGGAGAAAATGTCTGTATGTGGGTAAGTAACTGTCTGAGGGATAGAAAACAGAGGGCGGTTATTAACGGTACATACTCAGATTGGGTTACTGTCACTAGTGGAGTACCTCAGGGGTCAGTATTGGTCCCTATTCGCTTCAATATACACTCACCTAAAGAATTATTAGGAACACCATACTAATACGGTGTTGGACCCCCTTTTGCCTTCAGAACTGCCTTAATTCTACGTGGCATTGATTCAACAAGGTGCTGATAGCATTCTTTAGAAATGTTGGCCCATATTGATAGGATAGCATCTTGCAGTTGATGGAGATTTGAGGGGTGCACATCCAGGGCACGAAGCTCCCGTTCCACCACATCCCAGAGATGCTCTATTGGGTTGAGATCTGGTGACTGTGGGGCCATTTTAGTAGTGAACTCAGTGTCATGTTCAAGAAACCAATTTGAAATGATTGGAGCTTTGTGACATGGTGCATTATCCTGCTGGAAGTAGCCATCAGAGGATGGGTACAGGGTGGTCATGAAGGGATGGACATGGTCAGAAACAATGCTCAGGTAGCCTGTGGCATTTAAACGATGGCCAATTGGCACTAAGGGGCCTAAAGTGTGCCCAGAAAACATCCCCCACACCATTACACCACCACCACCAGCCTGCACAGTGGTAACAAGGCATGATGGATACATGTTCTCATTCTGTTTACGCCAAATTCGGACTCAACCATTTGAATGTCTCAACAGAAATCGAGACTCATCAGACCAGGCAACATTTTTCCTGTCTTTAACAGTCCAATTTTGGTGAGCTCGTGCAAATTGTAGCCTCTTTTTCCTATTTGTAGTGGAGATGAGTGGTACCCGGTGGGATCTTCTGCTGTTGTAGCCCACCTTTCTTTCCCATTCTGACATTCAGTTTGGAGTTCAGGAGATTGTCTTGACCAGGACCACAACCCTACATGCATTGAAGCAACTGCCATGTGATTGGTTGACTAGATAATCGCATTAATGAGAAATAGAGCAGGTGTTCCTAATAATTCTTTAGGTGAGTGTATTTATTAATGATCTTGTAGAAGGCTTGCATAGTAAAATTTCAATTCTTGCAGATGACACTAAACTGTGTAAAGTAATTAACACGGAAGAGGACAGTATATTGTATATATACTGCAGAGGACAGTATACTGTATATATACTACAGAGTACATTATACAGTATATATACTACAAAGGACAGTATACTGTATATATACTACAGAGGATAGTATACTGTGTATATACTACAGAGGACAGTATACTGTATATATACTACAAAGGACAGTATACTGTATATATACTACAGAGGACAGTATACTGTATATATACTAGAGGACAGTATACTGTGTATATACTACAGAGGGCAGTATACTGTATATATACTACAGAGGACAGTATACTGTATATACTACAGAGGACAGTATACTACTACAGAGGGATCTGGATAGATTGGAGGCTTGGGCAGATAAGTGGAAGATGAGGTTTAACACTAACAAATGTAAAGTTATGCACATGGGAAGGAATAATGCAAGTCACCCGTACATACTAAATGGTAAAACACTCGGTAACACTGACATGGAAAAGGAACTAGGAATTTTAGTGAACAGCAAACTCAGCAGTAGAAACCAGTGTCAGGCAGCTGCTGCCAAGGCCAATAAGATAATGGGTTGCATCAAAAGGGGCATAGATGCCAGTGATGAGAACATAGTCCTACCACTTTACAAATCGCTGGTCAGACCACACATGGAGTACTGTGTACAGTTCTGGGCTCCTGTGAGCAAAGCAGACATAGCAGAGCTGGAGAAGGTCCAGAGGAGGGAAACTAAAGTAATAATGGGAATGGAGGGACTACAGTACCCTGAAAGATTATCATAATTAGAGTTATTCACTTTAGAAAAAATACGACTGAGAGGAGATCTAATTACTATGTATAAATATCAGGGGTCAGTACAGAGATCACTCCCATCATCTGTTTATCCCCAGGACTGTGACGAGGGGACATCCTCTGTGTCTGGAGCAAAGAAGGTTTGTACACAAACATAGAAGAGGATTCTTTACGGTAAGAGCAGTGAGACTATGGAGCTCTCTGCCTGAGGAGGTGGTGATGGGGAGTACAATAAAGGAATTCAGGAGGGGCCTGGATGTATTTCTGGAGTGTAATAATATTACAGGCTATAGCTGCTAGAGAGGGGTCGCTGATCCAGGGAGTTATTCTGATGTCTGATTGGAGTCGGGAAGGAATTTTTTTCCCCTTAAGTGGGTAAAATTAGCTTCTACCTCACAGGTTTTTTTTTTTTTTGCCTTCCTCTGGATCAACTTGCAGGATAACAGGCTGAACTGGATGGGCAGATGTCTTTTTTCGGCCTTATAAACTATGTTACTATGTTAGTTATAGACATTTGGAGGTAGATCATTTCTTACCCATACATTGCCTGGCCATAATGGTGCAGTATGAGGAGGAAGCCCAGCCATGTATAGTCTTATGTAGTCCTCAGTAGTCCTATGTAATCGTGTACACTGCGCTGTAGTCCTGTGTAGCCCTGTGTGCTAATCTGTAGTCTCGTGCGGTCCTCTGTAGTCCTTTATAGTCCTATGTGGTCCTGCATAGTCCTTTGTAGTCCTCTGTATTCCTGTGTAGTCCTCTGTAGTCCTATGTATTCTTTTGCAGTCCTACGTAGTCTTTTGTAGTCCTATGCAGATCTGTGTTGTCCTGTGTGTTGCTCTTTAGTCCAGTGTAGTTCTGTGTAGTCCTCTCTAGTCTTGCGTAGTTTGTTGCTGCCAGGTTTACCAACTCTGCTGCTGCTAGATGGGTTGTGGAAACACTATGGGTCACATGTACATTTTGATGCAGCTTTTGAAACCAAACAATCAGGAGTGGATCAAAAAAGCAGAGAAATGAAAAAAACTGATATGACTTCTCCTCCTTTTTTTTTAATCCATTCCTGGTTTTGGCTTAGAATGTTGCAAAAAAACTAAAAAACTAAATACAACCAAAAAAGCTTAAAAAAAACTACCTGCATACGTGACCGTACCCTTAGAGCTAAACTTACTGTATATGCACAGACTTGGGACGGAATTTCTTTGTTTTCCTGCTTTTCCCTCCAAAATAAAAATGAATAGGAAATATGATTTGTATTTCAAAATATCACAATAAAACTAAAATACCATTCATCATGCTAAAACGAGACTTTGTACATCTACATCTATATAAAAATACATGTCGGAATGTAGAAAGGTATTGGTGGTATTCCTGTAATGAGATGAAGGAAACATGAAGGAATTTATGGTTAACTATTACTATGTGTGTCCCTGCCTTTACAAATGTAGACCAATGTGAAGACCAACTTCAGTTTGTCTCCTGTTTAGAAATAAAGGCCTTTTTTCATGAATTATAAAAATAAAAATAAATCACCTGACTTAAAAAAGAATGAACTCTGGTTACTTTGTAAAATATTTATGAATATTGCCAAGCTCACTTTTAACCTATTTTTGGATCTTGACTCCATTAAGAAGGATGTATTACAACCCCTACATTTTCTTCCGAAATTAGGTTTCAAAATAGATCCCCAAATTCTGTCTAATTGAAGGTATAGCCACTTAAATCGCAAAAAACAGAATTGATATACTTTAAGAGCCTCAACAATCAAACTTCAGTGATTGAGGTCTGCTTAAAATTCAAAAATGCAGAAAGAGACGACTAATGTTCCTTTGATATAGAGACTACTTCTCATGATGATTTAATCAATGGTAGAGGAAAATTAGGCCCAGATTGGGACTCCCAACCGGAAGAAAAAAAATAAAAATTTTCAAAGAAAATCATAAAACCTACTTTTTTGATTATTGCATTTGTTCTCTAACTGTATGGCATTCGGAAGTTTAGCAGAAAAAAACAAAATGGAGCAAATTTATGTTTTCAAATTACTCAGACGCCTTTGGACAGAAAAATAATTTGACTTGTCAGTCAAAAAGAAAAGTAAAATCTCAATTTAAGTGGAATGTGGAGAGCAGATGCTCTGACAATGAATATGTAAATTTTTTTATTTCATATTACTTAGATTTTTTTTATTGAACGTCTTTGAGTGGCACTTTACAAAAGAAAAGGTTTAAACTAATTTTATGTTTTTGTCAGGTTAGGTGACACAAGTATATCTGTCCCCTGATATCTGAATCACCCCCCCCCCTAGAAATTCATTATGAATAAGACATATTATATATTTTTTTTTAAAGACACATTTAGGGCGGAGAGAATTGTTGCCTTTTTTCCTTGGAAACCACTTGTCAGAGAGCGCAGCAGGGAATGATTTATTAACTTTTCATTACTTGTTTCTACGGTACATCTTCTTTCCTTTTGGAGACAAATTTTTCCATTGTGATTACAAGTTTAACTCTCTATATTTCCATTTAAATCAGCTTTTTTGGCACAGGACCAGTGCTATGTTATTGCATTTTTGCACACTAAATTCCTAATAATTAAATATCAATTAAAATAATATTCAATTTGCTTGCTGGTATCCCTAAGGGTGTACATGCCATGGAGGCAGACCAAATGGCTCCTATGGGGCCCTTGGAAAGAGGATGGCCAGCTGGAGCTTTTGGGCCATGGCACAAAAATTCAGTTTGATAGCTACTTCTTCTCATTGCATAGTGCCACAAGCCACCCATAATTTTCAGCATCACTAGCAATGTTACCTCTAAGCCTTTGTAGCTAGGGGACAGGGCAGTTAGGAACAGAGGATATTCTCTCCGTGGCTGGCAATACAAACCATATCATATACAGTTGCAAGAAAAAGTATGTGAACCCTTTGGAATGATATGGATTTCTGCACAAATTGGTCATAAAATGTGATCTTATCTTCATCTAAGTCACAACACTAGACAATCACAGTCTGCTTAACCTAATAACACACAAATAATTAAATGTTACCATGTTTTTATTGAACACACCATGTAAACATTCACAGTGCAGGTGGAAAAAGTATGTGAACCCTTGGATTTAATAACTGGTTGAACCTCCTTTGGCAGCAATAACTTCAACCAAACGTTCCCTGTAGTTGCAGATCAGACGTGCACAACGGTCAGGAGTAATTCTTGACCATTCCTCTTTACAGAACTGTTTCAGTTCAGCAATATTCTTGGGATGTCTGATGTGAATCGCTTTCTTGAGCTCATGCCACAGCATCTCAATCGGGTTGAGGTCAGGACTCTGACTGGGCCACTCCAGAAGGCGTATTTTCTTCTGTTTAAGCCATTCCGTTGTTGATTTACTTCTATGCTTTAGGTCGTTGTCCTGTTGCAACACCCATCTTCTGTTGAGCTTCAGCTGGTGGACAGATGGCCTTAAGTTCTCCTGAAAAATGTCTAGATAAACTTGGGAATTCATTTTTCTTTCAATGATAGCTATCCGTCCAGGCCCTGACGCAGTTGGGATGAGGTTTTGATGTTGGTGTGCTGTGCCTCTTTTTCTCCACACATAGTGTTGTGTGTTTCTTCCAAAGAACTCAACTTTGGTTTCATCTGTCCACAGAATATTTTGCCAGTACTACTGTGGAACATCCAGGTGCTCTTGTGCAAACTGTAAACGTGGCTTCCTCTGTGGTATCCTCCCATGAAATTCATTCTTGTTTAGTGTTTTACGTATCGTAGGTTCGCTAACAGGGATGTTAGCATATGCAAGAGACTTTTGTAAGTCTTTAGCTGACACCCTAGGATTCTTCTTCACCTCATTGAGCAGTCTGCGCTGTGCTCTTGCAGTCATCTTTACAGGACGGCCACTCCTAGGGAGAGTAGCAGCAGTGCTGAACTTTCTCCATTTATAGACAATTTGTCTTACCGTGGACTGATGAACAGCAAGGCTTTTGGAGATACTTTTATAACCCTTTCCAGCTTTATGCAAGTCAACAATTCTTAATCGGAGGTCTTCTGAGAGCTCTTTTGAGCGAGGCATCATTCACATCAGGCAATGCTTCTTGTGAAAAGCAAACCCAGAACTGGTGTGTGTTTTTCATAGGGCAAAGCAGCTGTAACTAACACCTCCAATCTCATCTCATTGATTGGACTCCAGTTGGCTGACACCTCACTCCAATCAGCTCTTGGAGATGTCATTAGTCTAGGGGTTCACATACTTTTTCCACCTGCACTGTGAATGTTTACATGGTGTGTTCAATAACAACATGGTAACATTTAATTATTTGTGTGTTATCAGTTTAAGCAGACTGTGATTGTCTATTGTTGTGACTTAGATGAAGATCAGATCACATTTATGACCAATTTGTGCAGAAATCCATATCATTCCAAAGGGTTCACATACTTTTTCTTGCAACTGTAAGTATTAACATACAATGGCTGATAAATAAATATACATTATTTAGTGCCACATAACATCCAAACTATAGATTAGCGTGGTATTAAAAAGCAGGAAGTGCTCAACCCCATATGCAGTGGTGCATCTATACAGGGGGGGGGGGGGGGGGGCAGATCCTGCACTTGTGGTCCGCTGCTAATGGCAATCCCGAGCAAAAAATGCATATAATGGAGAATGCATGCAGCGGACCACAAGTACCACAATGGACATTCTACACAGGATAGCAAATGTGTGGATGTGATAAACAGTAAAAACTATATAACAAAAACAAGGACAGGTGCACTCTGCGGTCTTACTAACCCTCGTACTGGTGTAAAATAGAGAGATTAGCCAACATATCCTACTTGGAGGACATGTCTGAGCCTGAGCACCGCGCCAAGGTTTCTCAAGTAGCTCGGGACCTACCGCTAAACCTACCTGGGCCGTATGGGCAATACTACGAGCCAGTTGGCGAATTACAGGAGCGCAAGGTCCAACTCACAGTCAATCTCCCAGTAACCTCCAGCATGTGACCATGCATACAGTGGGAGGAGGGGATAGAGCTCTGAGCCCCACCCAAGACTGGCTGATATAGCCTAGGCCTCACATGTGCACCAGAATGATGCCTGTGGATGGAAATAAAGGCACATTCAGACTAGGAGTATAACATCCAGCCAAATAGTATTAAACAGCACCCTGGTCTACAGCAGTTAAATTTCTTGTCTATACCCTAGTGGTCTACAACAGTGAAAGGGTTAATGCCTGCATCCCTGGTGATCTAGGGCAGTGAAGAGGTTGATGTCAAATTTCCATGGTGGTCTAGGACAGTGAGGGGCTAATGTAAGAATCCCTGGTGGTCTTGGCTAGTGAAGAGGCTAATTTCAGTATATCTGGTGTTCTAGCACAGTGAATGGTTTAAGATCAGAATATTTGGTGGTTTTCCGCAGTGGTTAAGAATTTTCAGTATCCCTGGTGGTCTATGGCATTGAAAGAGTTAATTCCAGTTACCCCAATAGCTTTGCCTCTGATGGCCACCCGTAGTTGTTCTCCTGCTCTTTGTTACTGGATTATTACAGTAGAACATTCCCATGGCTACAGAATAGTGATGGACGAACATCGGCCGGGACGAATCTCAATCAAATGTTTGCAAACTGCGTGTTTGTGGCAGGCCCCATTCACTTTAATGGCAGGCGAACCTGAAAAACCTTCAGGTCATAGTTGCAGCCAGAAAACACTTACTAGAAGTACACAAATAGTCCCACAACATGGACAATGATATACCAGAGGGGGGTTATGGCGAAAATTCCCACTAAAAATATGTATTTTTATCAGGGGCCATATATTGCATTATACCCTCTGACAGCATGCCCGATATGGATTGATGATTCCTTCTTTGGGTTATTGGATAAATTGTTGAATTACTTAATGAGGGGGAGGGGGAGGGGAAGGGTTAGGATTAAGCAAAAATATCTCTGCCTATCGGAGAGAAGGGGTGGCCTTTCCCTTCCATTCCTCCAGGGATACTATATTGCAGCACAGATAAAGTGGTGTTGGGGGGGGGGGGGGGGGGGGGATTGCCAGGCCGCTTTGCTGCTGGGTATCCTTTCAAGGGATTTCCAGGGGCCATATGGGAACATTTTGGAGACTGGCCACCCGGGCATGAGGAAAAAACAATGTTTGATTAGTGATACATTAAATAGGGTTTGGAATAAGATAAAAAAAATACTGGGTGAGACATGCCCTACTCACTCTACCCCACTTTGGCACAATTATGACTTAAAAGAATTTAAGTCAATTGTAGATTATAAATACTGGAATTCACGTGGAATTAACTGCTTAACTCATATAATATCACATGGTAATATTATTTCCTTAGATAAATTAATAAAAGGTACACCGACTTTCTTAGATAGATATAGGTATGCACAAATTAGTCACGCATATATGAGCACTCAGGATAAAAGCCTATCGGCCATTTGGGCAAACCCTTTTTTGGATTACTGTTTCAGATTTATACAGCGAGGACGAACTACTAGAGGACAGTCACCAGCTACTGGCCAGCCAAGATGTGGAGGGAAGCATCCGCTGCTTCCTCCGGTAGGCGGGCAAGTAGGCATGCGGAGAGTGGAGTGGGAGCTGTTGTTGTGAGCGGTTAGGCTCCTGACCCAGAGACCGTTGAGGAGGACATCAGTGACTTGCATACAGTACTGTCACGACCATGGTCATGGTCGTGACTCCTGTAACCGCATGCAGTTGCCTGCGGTCTAGGTTTTGTTGTCAATCACAGGTGAGGGCTAAAGTATGCTGCCTCACCTGTGGTTGCCGCTGGCAACATTGTGTATGTGGCAGCATAGCAGCCTGAGCGGTGCTAGGCAGTTTGCTGCAATAGGCATGCGGTTGCACCTGGCAACCTGTCTTTATAGGTGTGCCTTTTATCGGTGTGCACGGGGTGTTACATGTGTTGTGTGCACTTCCCCTTTAAGTTGATGTCTTCCCTTCCCTGGTATTGGAAGGGTTAACTTCCTTCCTAGTGTGTGTGTGCACTGGGTGTGTCTGACTGTGGGTGTGGCTACTTGGCCCTATAAAGCCTCAGTGAATAGCAGTAGTCAGTGGGGGTTCTTCAGCCATGCTTTCTGGAGACATCCTCCTGGTTATTTACCATCTGCCAGTGAGGGCCACCCTGGTGGTCATAAACTTTATGTCTGGTGTTAGTTTATGTCTTTATGGTTTATCTGTTTATTGCAACTATGGATGTCCTGGTTACCTATGTGATATGTGATATGTGTGCTGTGTCCCTTAGTGTTTTGTGGACATCAGTAGTCATGCATGGGTTCCAGTCAGCGTGGCTGTGGCAGGTAGGTTTGGAACTGCTTTAGTTCGCCTGTCATATCTATATGTTGTATTTGTTCCCCCATTCCTTGCAGCTTGGCCAGTGAGACTCCTGTTCCTCGGTATCCAGAAGGAACAGGTTGTCTTCCTAGCTCCTAGTCCAGGGCCACCCTGAGGGCTAGCAGGGACTATTAGGTTCCGGTGTATGAGCCCTCCTACCATCAGGGTTGGCTCATTCGGTTAGGAGTTTAGGGTCAGATTAGGGACGCAATAGGAGGTGACCTGCTCCCTAATTCTCTGTCCTGGCCTTGCAGCGACTCCATCTTCTGGCACCGCACGGCTGAGGGTTTCTCCCATCCTCAGCCGTGACAAGTACTCGATGATGATGATGTAGCTGATCGCACTTTGGAGCCGGGTGAATTAGGGGTTTCATCATCATGGGAGAAGAGGGTGGCAGCTTGCATGGCTGGGAGTCAGCGGGATGGCAGCAGTGGGAGGTCGGAAGCCAAATGTGCCCGGGATAGACCACCCGCTACGCAGGAGCCTATCTGGCTGGAAAGTAGTGGTGCAGGGGTTCACGGAAGCAGCTGTGGTACTAGTCAGTCAGTGTGGAGTGTTGGGGTAAAATCTCCTTTTCGGCGGTGTGGCAGTTTTTTGTTAAGCCGCCGGAGAAGGTGAACATGGCCATTTGTAGAATCTGTGGGCAGAAGGTGAAGCATGGCCAGGGTGATCCAGCCTACTGCAGCAACCCAGTGGCACGCACCTGATTTCAGGCAGTCAAGGCTCCACCACCTCAGCCGATGGGAGCTGTCTGTCCTTCCCATCATCTGTTGGTCTTGATGCTCCTGCTTCCCCTCCTACTCCTCGTCAGTTATTGTGTCAGCAATTGATCACCGAAGCGATTGCCAAGAGACAACAGTATGCATGAACTCATCCAACGGCGCAGAAGCTTATTGTGCTCCTGGCCAAGTTACTGGTGCTGGCGGCTCTCCCTTTTCAGGTGGTGGACTCTGCACCTTTCAGAGAACTGATGGCTTGTGCCGAGCCAAGGTGGAGAGTCCCAAGCCGTCATTTCTTTGCCATAAAGGCAGTAGCAGCCCTGCACACGTATGTAGAACAGAAGGTGGGCCAGTCATTGAGCCTGTCAGTGTCTGCCAAAGTGCACCGCAGCACCGATGTGTGGAGCTTTAACTACGGTCAGGGACAATACATGTTCTTTACGGCCCACTGGGTGAATGTGATTCCTGCACAGCCACACCAGCAACTTGGCCAGGTGACGCCGCTTCCACCTCCACGTTCTAACGCCGTTGGTCCTGCAACAATGTCCACCTCTGCCTTCTCATCCTCCATTGTGTCCTCAGCCTCCACTGCAGGGACAACTTACAGTGCTCCTCCAGCATACCACATGTGGAGGGCACGGCGGTGTTATGCTGTTCTGCACCTTGTTTGCCTGGGCAAACTGAGTCACACAGGGGAGGAACGGCTCTTTGTCCTTCATCAAGAAATCGAATCCTGGCTTTCTCCACGACAACTCAAAATCGGAACCATGGTGACCGACAATGGGAAGTGTAGTGTCCCACTAGGTAAATGTGGGCACTACACAAGGGTCAATTGGGCCACATTGTTCTCCAACTCCTGTGGAACAGTGGCATTGTATTTTACATTACATTTTAATGCATATTGCTATGTTTTATGTGTATTTTCCCTGTGTATCTGTGTATCAGGCCTGTTAGGGTGTAGTTCCTCCTCCTAGACAGTAGAGGGAGCTAGGGAACCCCTAATATATATAGTCAGGTCCTGTTCAGGGAAAGGGGCAGTCAGAAGAGTGTAGAGTCAGGAGTCTGGGTAGAGCCAGAAGAGAGTGTGCACTTTAGCCAGAGAGGAGCTGAAGGCCACCTCCTGACATGCAGCTAGACAGCCCAGGCTTCTATTTGCCACCAGGAGAAGAAGTTGCCTCCTGAGAGAAACCTGAAGTTCCCACAACCGGAGCAGAGCAGAGGCAAAGTGTTACCAGCCAACCTGAGGGCTGAAGGGCAGAAGGATTTACCTAAAGCAAGGATATATATACACCTGAGGAAGTTTCCCTAACCAAGGATAAAGCCATCAGTAGGGCATATGGGCCTTGGGGTCAAGACAGACAGGATACTGAGGAAAAGTGCAGCCTGATCTGTAAGTGTTGTAACCCTCTGAGTACCTTGCAAGAACATTGTGCCTGCCATTTGTGAAAGCCTGCTTGTAACAACCTGATTGTATGTGGAACTGAACCCAGACTGTACAAAGTTAACTGTTTCCAGTAAAAGGAAGTTTTGGTTCACCACAACATCGTGTTCCTCAATTATTCCTATCATAAATCGGTGTGCCACCGTTGCCGGCACTGGCGTCACGAATCTTAAAAGGGACCTTGCCCCCGGCACATTAAAGACCTGCAACATCCAGGGCACCTCATCTACCATCAGGCCTGGTCCCTATACACTGAGAGTGCCCCAGAGGTCTCCTGTGCCAGCCTCTCCATCACTGCTGAATGCCTGCCCAGGGTCTATCAAGAAACTGTGAGTAACCCAGAGCAACCATCGTTTGCCTAAGTAACCGTGACCTCACCATCGCAATACCCTGCAGGGCTGCGTACTGCATATTTTGGCATCACAAACAGGATGCGAATATTCCTGCGCCATTGTGGAATCTGAACTGTGTGCCATTATTTGTTATAAAGTGATAAAGGCCCCATCCGTTTATTTAAAATTGTTGGGCAAAAGAACTGTAAATATCTGCGGTGTGAAAAACTGTATTGTATGGACTGTTTGCCGCTTATTAAGTCACCGCTTGCTGTCAGTGAATGGATAGCCTTATGCTTAAAAAGATGGCCGCCTAAGATGACTGGATTATTTGCTGCGCCATCGCTGTATCTTATTGGCGGGAAAAAGTTGGCGCCGTCTGCCGAAAGTGCGGGAAAGACTGTATGTTAGTGCCACCGCCTTATGAGAAAATGTGCATGTCTAGTCTTATGGACTCCGCCTCTCCCATGTTGGAGTACCTGGGGGGCGGCCTCCCGGAGCAGTGGGAGGTTTTGGGCGAGATAATGTGTGCCGCCCTGTCGCTCTCCAGAGAAGGATCGAGCATGCTGAAGAGTGAGGACTGCTCTGATTTTATGGCCGCACCTGCTACCCAGATGAAGGCACCAACCATGCTGGAGCAGGAAGAAGCACCATCGGCCTATACTCCGGAACCGGAGAGAACCACCAGCCTGCCACCAGGATCGCAGCCTGAGCCATACTTTGGCTCATGGAAAGACTTTGCTCGACCCAGTGTGCAATGGTCTGCGCTGATGGCGGATGTACGAGAAGCAGCCATACTAAATACTACGCACAAGAAGATTTACTTTGAAGAACTGGCCAAAACCGTTTATGAGCGCCACGCAAATACTCAACACCGCCTGGAAAGGAGGATGGGGGTAGTGGTTGCCTTTGTTAAGAGCCGAGGATTCGGCTTCATAAAAGACTATTCCACCGGCAGAGACTTGTTCGTAAACAGAGGTCTGTCAAGCGCAGCTACCTGACGGACCACCTGCACATCCGCGAAGGAGAGGAGGTGGAGTTTACCCCTGCCGAGGGCCTGAGGGGACCATACGCAACTGCCGTAGCCCGTCCCAAGCCGGGACCAGAAGATTGGGAGGAGCCCGATGAGCCCAGTAGTCTGGAACGTGAGCCGGAGCGCCCGCAGGAACCGGCGCATAACACCTATCAAGAGCGGGGTTCTTTCACCGGCCCCAATGTCTTTTGGCAACCCACTATGCTGGAAAAATGGGTGAGCCCTTATCCTTCCCCCGAGCTGCCTCATCGGGAAAAGACTCAGAAGGAAATGGAGAATCAGGAGAAGTTCCATGCAGCACTTGATGCCTTGAGGAGAGGGGAAAGTTTGGATCCAGCGCCGGAACCTGCGGCGACTGTGCCCGAAAGTCCAGATCCCGTACCTGAGCCTGCTGCAACTGTGACGGATACCTGCAGCGACGCAGCGCCCGAGAGACTGGAGGATCAAATAGCCAGGTTAGAGATTCACCTTCATAGCCTGCGCAGACTTGTTGCGTCCAGAGCGGCGCCTAAGACACTGGATAAAGAGGATCCCCCAAAGAACTCTGATGTCCCTGAGCCTGTAGTCAGGGTTCCTGTCCCTGCCAGCTGGGCGACCCCCAGAGTTGAGCCCGCCGTCACGGCACCGGAGAGACCCTGTTATGTAAGGAGCCGGGTCCGTTGCTTGCAGCCAGCGCCACCCAGGCACAGGGAGTCTCCTGAAGCGTTGAGACCTCCTGTAATGTTAACCCCCAGACCCATGGGACCTATACCAGTGAGAGGCCCATTTATGCTTCAATTGCCAGCAAACACCATTTTGTGGGCCCAGCAATACATGGATCCTCGTGTCAGGCCCAGACTGCAAGCAGAACCAGGATGTTCCACCACTGATGACCAGGGTGGTCTTGATACATACCTGTGAGTAGGCCTGCTAGGCCATGTTTGTTATATTGCTGGAGGGACCCTTACAGTGAATTGAACTGTGACAGGACAGGAGTCCTTTGTTTTGGCCCTAAGAGTTGCTGCCAGTTACCCACGGCCCAGTGGTAGTTAAAAACCACTGAGTGTACCAAGTGCTCTGCTGCCATACAGTTTACAGGACCCCCTGCCTGCTTCAAAGACTTAAGCAAGGTTGTGTCTGTTTATTTTATTTGCACTTAACCCTTTTTAACCCCCTTTTCAGGTTGAATAGGGGATATTACAGCACTATTTTATTAACCCCGGACTTTCCAGGGAAAAACTATCCCTGAGATGTGGACTTTATGTGCTGTGACTTTTATGTGTGCAATATTTAACTCAAAGAAATGTGCCCAGAGATGACCCTAATGCAAGTGGGCCTCTGAGATGCTGTTTTATGGGACTACTTTATTTTAATATGGACTATCCTGGTAATCCTTGATACGCTGCACCAGGTCAGCGCCCCTGTTCTATCCTGTATGAAGAGAACGACGCCCCTTTTCACCGGACTTGTTTCCTTTGCCAGCGGAACTGTCTGATACGTGTATTGCAAATGTAGATGTGTGTGCCTGCTTTACATTCTTTTTGTCTTTCAGATTGCAATCTCCAGCTGGGCAGGGCCTCTTGTGTTGCGCCGAGGACGGGCAACGTCAAAGCAACAGGATATGTAGTGTCCCACTAGATAAATGTGGGCACTACACAAGGGTCAATTGGGCCACGTTGTTCTCCAATTGCTGACGGACAGTGGCGTTGTATTATACATTACATTTTAATGTATATTGCTATGTTTTTATGTGTATTTTTCCTGTATTCTGGGTATCAGGCCTGTTAGGTGTAGTTCCTCCTCCTAGACAGTAGAGGGAGCTAGGGAACCCCTAGTATAAATAGTCAGGTCCTGTTCAGGAAAGGAGAGTGTAGAGTCAGGAGTCTGTGTAGAGCCAGAAGAGAGTGTGCACTTTAGCCAGAGAGGAGCTGAAGGCCACCTCCTGACATGCAGCTAGACAGACCAGGCTTCTAGTTGCCCCCAGGGGAAGAAGTTACCTCCTGAGAGAAACCTGAAGTTCCTATTACCAGTGCAGAGCAGAGCAAAAGTGTTTCCAGCCAACCTGAGGGCTGAAGGGCAGAAGGATTTACCTAAAGCAAGGATATATATATACCTGAGGAAGTTTCCCTAACCAAGGATAAAGCCACCAGTAGGGCATACAGGGCTTGGGATAAAGACAGACAGGATTCTGAGGAAAAGTGCAGCCTGATCTGTAAGTGTTTTAACCCTCTGAGTATCTTGCAAGAACATTGTGCCTGCCATTTGTGAAAGCCTGCCTGTAACAACTTGATTGCATGTGGAACTGAACCCAGATTGTAAATAGTTGACTGTTTCCAGTAAAAGGAAGTTTTGGTTCACCACAACATCGTGTTCCTCAATTATTCCTATCATAAATCGGTGTGCCACCGTTACCGGCACTGGCATCACGAATCTTAAAGGGATCTTGCCTCCGGCACATTAAACAAACCTGCAACATCCAGGGCGCTTCACCTACCATCAGGCCTGGTCCCTATACACAGAGGGTGCCCCAGAGGACCCCTGTGCCAGCCTCTCCATCACTGCTTTACGCCTGCCCAGGGTCTTTCAAGAAACTGTGAGTAACCCAGAGCAACTCTCGTTTGCCTAAGTAACCGTGACCTCACCATCGCAATACCCGGCAGGGTAGCGTACTGTAGAAGAACATGGTATCCGTACTGCATCAAGGAGGGCTGAGCCATGCGCCCTGCATGGCACACGTGTTCAATCTGGTTGTCAAGCGGTTCCTAAAGTCTTCCACCTATCTGCAAGACATCCTAAAATGGCCAGGAAACTTTGCATGCACTTCAGCCACTCGTACACCACAAAGCACACCCTCCTTGAGCTGCAGCGGCAAAGCGGCATCCCCGAACATAGGCTGATATGAGATGTTTCCACCCGTTGGAATTCCACCCTCTATATGTTGGACCGACTATATGAACATAGAAAGGCCATGAACTATTTCTTGATGATCCAAGCGAACAGGAGTACTCCCCTGTGTAACTTTGATGTCAGCCAGTGGCAGCTTATGTGTGACACCTGCTGTTTGCTCAGGCCCTTTGAGGAGGCAGAGGGATGACTTCTGGCTCTCCACCTTGTTGGACCCTGGCTACCGGTCCAAAATCAGGGCCTTTTTTACACCCGCTGAGAGGCGGGACAAACTGAACTACTATAGAGACATCTTATGTAGTCAGTTGGCCGCTGTCTATCTGCGCCATCGTCCATCCTTTCGCAGGTCTGACTGGGGGGGCCCTCTGCACTCACGTTCCTCTGCCATGGCTGCTGTGGCAGGGTGAGGTGGGGGGGGTTGAAGCAGTATCAGCTCCATCAGCAGCAACTTGAGTCTAGAGTCGCTGATGAGCAGCTTTCTTCACCCGCCTAGTGACGAAACTACTCACCAGCAGCAGCAGCAGCTAGACCTGGAGCAGGACCTGAATCAGCAGGTGGTGGCATACTTGAACAGCATCATGCCACCCCACATTGAAGATCCGCTGGACTACTGGGCAGCCCAACTGAATTTGTGGCCGCAACTAGCACAGTTTGCCCTGGAAGAGCTGTCCTGCCCGGCCGGTAGTGTGGCATCAGAGTGGATGTTTAGTGCAGCGGGGGCCATAGTTACCACAATAAGAACTCCCCTGTCCACCCAAAATGTGGAGAGACTGACCTTTGTCAAGATGATTCAGGCGTGGATCAGCCATGATTTCCACCCACCAATGCCTTCAGACTAGATCATCAATGGGGCCACACCATTACGTTGACAAAAGAGACCGGTTTCTCCTGGCTACCTGCCTAAGCTACTATTCTGATGTTGCCACCTGCCTGATGCCACACATCGTATGCCAAGTGCTCCTTTTTTCACCCACCATCTTCAGCTGGTACTGGAATTGCGACCCACCTCCTCACTCTGTCACTGCGTCACTCTGTGGTCTCCTGATGCTGCTGCCATCTCCACACTATGTTACCTTGCCACTCTGTGGTCTCCTAATGCTGCTGCCACCTCCACACTATGTCACCTTATCACTATATGGTCTACTGATGCTGCTGCCACCTCCATACTATGTCACCTTGCCACTCTGTGGTCTCCTGATGATGCTGCCACCATCACACTCTGTTATTGTGCCACTCTGTGGCCTCCTGATGCTGCTGCTGGCACCTCCACACTGTCATTGTGCTACTCTGTGGCCTCCTCCTGATGCAGCTGCTGCTGCCACCTCCACACTGTCATTTTGCCATCCTGTGGCCTCCTCCTGATGCTGCTTCCACCGCCACACTATAATTTTGCCCCCCTGTGGCCTCCTCCTGATACTGATGGTGCAACTACCTCCACACTCTGTCATTGTGCCACTATGTGGCCTCCTGATGCTGCTGCTGCCACCTCCACACTGTCATTTTGCCACCCTGTGGCCTCCTCCTGATGCTGCCGCCACCTCCACACTCTGTCATTGTGCTACCCTGTGGCCTCCTCCTAATGCTGCTGCTGCCACCTCCACGCTCTGTCATTGTTCCACTCTGTGGTCTCCTCATGCTGCAGCTGCTGTCACCTCCGCACTGTCATTGTGCCACCCTGTGGCCTCCTCCTGATTTGCAAATTCGAGAATTCGTGATCTCCAGTTATTATTTTCTTGATTGCGAAAATCGTCAATGTAATATATTCGCAATAAATTTGGGATTAGAATATTCGCAATCAACACTATTTGCGAATACAAAAATATAGCACTATATTCTAAATATTAGCGAATTCTAGAAATGGCGATATTAACGATTAAAATTCGCGATTCGAATATTCTCGCTCAACACTACTCCTGATGCTGCTGCTGCCGCCACCTTCACACTCTCTCATTGTGCCACTCTGTGGCCTCCTGATGCTGTTGCCACCTCCACACTGTCATTGTGCTGTCCTGTGGCCTACTCCTAATGCTGCTGCAGCCGTCACCTCCACACTCTGTTATTGTGCCACTCTGTGGCCTCCTGATTCTGCTGCCACCTCCACACTGTCATTGTGTCACCCTGTGGCATCCTCCTGATGCTGCTGCTGCCGCCGCCACCTGCACACTCTGTCATTGTGACACTCTGTGGCCTCCTGATGCTGCTGCTGCCACCTCCACACTGTCATTGTGCCACTCTGTGGCCTCCTCCTGATGCTGCTGCCACCTCCAGACTCTGTAATTGGGCTACTCTGTGGTCTTCTCATGCTGCTTCCACCTCACCACTATGTCATAAGGTCACTCTGTCGACTTCTTATTCTGTTCCCACCTGACTGGGCCATGACATAATTATTTATTTGACCCTTTTTCTGATCTGTCAGAAGAAAGGAAAAATGAGATGATGCAAAAATGTTTTGTAACGTTTATAAATAATCCTATTTTCGTGCATTATTAGCAGTGTACAGTGCGTTTCTAGCAGGGCACTTTTATTTGGGCTTGTGTTTTCTTACAAATAAAAAAGTAGAGATGAGCGAATCGAATCCCAAGTGGAATTCGATCTGAATTTCAGAATAAATTTGATTCGCCTGGAAGCCAAATTCCCTCGTGCTTTGTGTCAGCGAATCGATTTAACCTGCAATAGTACAAAAAAAACTAAAAAATTCTAACTTACCTCCTCCATTTTCTGGCGACGGGCCACCAGCCTCCATCTTGCTTGAAGATCTCGGCACACGCCGGCCGGCGTGATGAAGTCATACGTTGCCAGCTGGCGTGATGACATAATTTCGCGCCGCATGGGATTTCGGCCAAGATCTTCAAACAAGATGGCAGCGGCCGGCCCGTCACCCAAGCAAATGGAGGCGGTAAGTTTGAATAAAAAAATTTTTATTGTTAATTTTACACTCTGATCCCGCGATCATGTATGAACGTGGCATCAGAGGGATACAATGATGGGGGCGGCGCTATTGTCATTGCAAACGCTACTTACGAAAAATGCGCTTCGTAATTCATCACAAAGCCAATTTTGGGGTAAAATTCGGCGAATCAGCCGAATCGAACTTTTGAAAAGTTCGCTCATCTTTATTTATAAGTGCCCAAGTGTCAAAATGTATAGTTTGGTCACAGCCAGGAGATGTCCAATTAGGCCTTTATGTAAGCAGAGTTTGTTTACACCGTCAAGCACGCCTGTACCCATAGCTATATGCCAGTGTCACTCTGACATTATTTGCTATTGCTGCCGTTGGTTAAAGAGCTTAACAAGGAGGTTTAGAGAGGAAAAAATCTAATAAAACAAAACAAACAAAAAACAAAACAAATTAAGAATAGACAAGAAGACAAGAGAAAAAAAATGGAAGATAAAAAGAAATTGAGATTCCTCGGTCGTTGATACTTTTTAATTGCTAACTGAAAAGATGATGACACAATCGCAACTTTCCTGACTACTTAGGCCTCTCCCTGAGGCACCTTTTAACACAGTATCTAGAGAATCATATATTTATACACTAAAATACATAGGAATAACGAGGTAGATAAAAAAAGGGATGTAAAGCAGATGAATATGAGCGGAGGGAAACAATAGTTGTAGCAGAAAAGTGTTGCGGCAGTTACAGATAAGGATGGAGATAAGGAGTGTAAGGTTTTATTGTCCTTTAATAGATATCCAGTCCACGCATGCGATGAACCCAAAGGGTCTGAGGGGCACAATGCTTAGGAGATATAAAAGGACAAAAAACCATGAGACACATTCATTCCTGATCTAAGTGTGTGAAAGTTCACCAGCTTGTATTCCCAGACTCCTGTCCTTGTGAGATTTGAAAATCCCGTTTAATACCAAAACTTTTAGGTCTGTGATGTTTTAGTCATTGCTGCAAATAGGAAGTTACATAGAAATCTTTGGTCCTCAAAGCAAGAATCTGAATTGTACCCCCATGCTCTGCCCCCTCGCACTACCCACCGCTAGCCCCTACCCCTACCTCTCCTGGCCTCTCCCTGCCCATCCAGGGATTGCCAGTCAATCCTGTCAGCCACCACCCAGTCTCCATCGCAAATTCCAGCAAAAAAATCAAGGACAAAAGAACAATGCTTGCAGGGGTATTTCATCCGGTGAATTCCTGTACTCACACCGGAACCCGCATGTGATTCTGGTATTCTGCTCCTATGTTGAAACAGAATACCGAAACCTGTAAGTGTGCCTTACCTTACCCTAAGAAAAGAAGTTGAGAAAATCCAGCTCCACTTAAAAAGGAATAGGCGTTTATTCAGCTTGCGGTTAAAAACTCATCCGAGGATACAAAATAACAGTCTTGTCTAAGCTTTTCGGGCTACTAGAAACAATTCCAGCCCTTCTTCATGACACAGAAAAACATTGAGAGTGAGACCTCTTATAGGGGAGGGTGCACCTGTGTTCACTAATGTTCCCACAGGCCTGTAACCGCCCCCAGAAAGAGGTACCACACCTTCAAGTTAACTCTTCATATGAAAATCAATTTAAAGAAAAAAACGTAAATATATAACCATATGTATGCATAGAGAAAATATATGTGGCCAATAGCTATGCACAAACTATGTCATACAAAGATGTACATATATAATGGATACATGAAATATAAACTGAATATGTAACAGTATTATGCCAGAATATGATGGAATATAATGGAGATCACATTATCAGAGAATTGAGTACCGTAATACTTCCAGAAAAAAGAGGAGTTCACATATCAGATCCCTGGTATGTGAGTTATTGCTGCATGATCAGATCTAGACGTTTATTGAGCCCCTCAGGTTGACGTGTGTTCAGCGAAAAAATCCAGAAGGATTCTCTATTTAATAGTTTCCTTCTATAATCTCCTCCACGCTTAGGTAGAAAAACCTTTTCTATACCTTGTACTACCATGTCTGATGTGTCCCCATCATGGCAGACAGCAAAATGCAGACTAGCTGCAGACACATTGCGACTGCCATGATGGGGCACATCAGAGATGTGTTTGCGTATTCTAGATTTTATAGCATTAATAGTGCAACCCACGTATTGCAGTTTACATTTAGTGCAAGTGATCAAATAGACAGCATGGGTTGTATTGCAGTTGAGATACGCTTTCATAGGAAAAACTCTGTTATTTACTGTTGAGGAAAAGGTCTTGGATTTAATCATGTGTGTGCAGCAAATGCATCTGTGGTGTCCACACTTATAACTCCCCTTGGTCCTAAGCCACACAGGTTGCGACTTTTTCTCCTCTTGATATAGACTAGGACTGACATAGTTTGCAATTGTGGGTGCCCTTCTAGCTGCACATTTAACCCCATCTGCAACTATGTCAGTCCATTGACCATCATAAGACAGGACAGGAAAATGTTTTTTTATAATATGACAAATCTGTTGGTACTCTGAACTATATTGGGTCACAAACAAATTATTCCTTGTGTCCTTGTCCTTGATATTGCAGTTTTTATTTCTGTTTTTGTCTTTACTGTTGGTGTCTGTATCAAGAGGTGGAACCTCCCTTTGCAAAGGATCTTGCTGTTTAGAGTACAGGAGGGATCCCCTTTCTATAGTGGAGACCTGAGCTATGGCATCTTTTATGTGTTTGGCACTGTAGCCTCTTTTGCCCAGTCTGTTGGAGATATATCCAGCCTCCTCCATAAAGCTATTTTTATCCGTGCAATTTCTTCTTGCACGGATTATTTCCCCCCTGGGTATATTGGCAGTTACATGTTTTGGATGACATGATGTTGCATATAATGTAGTATTGCCTGCCATAGGTTTCCTGTATGTGCAGGTGGATACCTGATTGGTGGCGGGGTCCCCCCTCAGGCGCAAATCCAAAAAAGCCACCTCCAATGTGTCATGATGGACACTAAAGGAGATGGTCTCCACACACGAATTGATGTAACCACAAAAGGAGGGTATGGCCGCCACATCGCCCGTCCAAATCAGGATCAGGTCATCAATGTAACGGCCATACCACCTGATGTGGTGCCAAAAAGGGTGGGTGTCGATGAAGAGAAAACACCTCTCCCACCATGCCATAAAAATGTTTGCAATGGAGGGAGAGAATTTGGCCCCCATCGACACCCCCGATATCTGAAGATAAAATTTGTTATTGAACATGAAAAAATTGCGCCTGAGGAGGAAGTCCACCACCATCAGGACATATTCCTGCAATCCTGCAGTAATGTTGCCATAAGTTTGTAGAAACCAGGTTAATGATTTAATAGCCAGTTCATGGGGGATATTGGTATACAGGGACACCACGTCTGCTGTGATCCAAACACAATTCGAGGACCATTCCATATTATCAATTGTTTGCAAAACAGACGTGGTGTCCCTGAGATAACCCGGTATTAATGGAATGAGTGGCTGGAGTATAGAATCAACCCATTGTGACATTCTCTCCGAAAAGGAGCCAATGCCCGCTACAATGGGCCTAAGAGGAGGTGGAAAAACATTTTTGTGTGTTTTTGGGAGTGCATGAAACACTGGAATGATTGGGGACATGGTATAAATATACTCTGATTCTTTATTAGTTAGGAAGCCTGATTGGATTCCTAAATCCAGAATAACCCTGAGTTCCTTCTGAAAGGAGGGGAGGGGATTGTACGCTAAGAGTGACATACACTGATGTATCACTAAGCATGGATTCAATCAGGGTTCTATATAGACCACTGTCCAGCACGACAACCCCTCCCCCCTTATCAGATTGTTTGATGACAACATCAGCTCTTGTTTTAAGATCCCGGAGTGCCTCTTTTTCTTTTTTAGAAATGTTACTACAACCTCCAGAGTCAAGATTGATCTGATCATGCAGCAAAACTAGATCACGTTCCACTAAATCCTGGTATCTATCCAGTGCTGGAGATCTGGACTGAATCGGGTAAAAGTCCCGATTCTTTGTATGAAAATTCATGGACCTGTTATACAGATCCAGATCATCCAGAACTGTGTTAGATTCCTGTAACTGACAGACATGCATCATCTCTAGAAAACTCATATGCCTATTATATAAAGTATACGCAGCAGCAGATACAGTAGGATCACTATTGGACGCAACAGGGTGATCAGCGTCCCCAGCCTCCGTAGCACAAACATCATTACCACCCACCTGAAAATGCAGACGGAGAGTGAGGGCGCGAGCCAGCCTGTTGACATCCAAGAGCGTCCTGTATAGGTCAAAATGGCAGGTAGGAGAAAATGTTAAGCCTCTTTTTAGTATGCTAATATCATCCGCCGACAATATGGAAGCGGATAGATTGATTACTTCCAATTCATCCTGTCCTTTTTGTATCTTATTGGATATCGGCGGTTTGCAATGTTTTCGGCCTGCTCTCCGTTTTTTGAAGCCGCTTTGTGTGAAGCAGTCTCTTGACTCTGTGCGGTTTGCGACGATGACAGGAGAAGATCCTGTTCGGAATCGGCAGAATCCATATCTGTTGAGCTGAAAGAAACTCTTTGTTGATTATTTCTTTTCTTTTTATTGCGCATATTTTTTAGGATTGAGCGAGGTGTATTCTGTTTGGAGTCTGTCCATGTGTACACCTGGTTAGACTGATAGTCAAGCAGATCGCGGTTAAATTTCCTTTGCTTGAATTTAATAAGATCGTCCTCCATTTTTAGAAGATCATCTTTTAGCTTGTTATCCAGGTTAATAAATTCAGGATTGTCGATCTGTGTACATAGGGTTTCTTGTGTATTTTTAATGTTTGCTCTGTATTCCACAAGAACTTTACTCTCATTAGTAATGATCAAGTCCATCAATTTCAGAGAACACTCTGACAAGATGCTCTCCCATTCCTGTAAAAAGGTATCCGAATATATGGTGGTGGGTTTTTTCTTTAGTCTGAGCCCTCTAGGGATCATTCCTTTATCTGTATATTTTTTCAAGGAAGTAAGATCCCACCAGGTTCGGAGCTCTCTAGACATAAGATTTTCAAGTGAAGACATCGACATGATAAGTTGTATGTTTTCCTGGATGGATTTGTTAGGTGCATCATAGATAGCATTCATTCGCTGTAATCTATCTTCATCGTCCTCTAAGGGACGCAGCGACACATGTGCCATAGCAGAAAGCACCCTTATGGAAAACTGCTTAATGAAGCTGAATTAACTAACCATTAATACCGGGTTATCTCAGGGACACCACGTCTGTTTTGCAAACAATTGATAATATGGAATGGTCCTCAAATTGTGTTTGGATCACAGCAGACGTAGTGTCCCTGTACACCAACATCCCCCATGAACTGGCTATTAAATCATTAACCTGGTTTCTACAAACTTATGGCAACATTACTGCAGGATTGCAGGAATATGTCCTGATGGTGGTGGACTTCCTCCTCAGGCGCAATTTTTTCATGTTCAATAATAAATTTTATCTTCAGATATCGGGGGTGTCGATGGGGGCCAAATTCTCTCCCTCCATTGCAAACATTTTTATGGCATGGTGGGAGAGGTGTTTTCTCTTCATCGACACCCACCCTTTTTGGCACCACATCAGGTGGTATGGCCGTTACATTGATGACCTGATCCTGATTTGGACGGGCGATGTGGCGGCCATACCCTCCTTTTGTGGTTACATCAATTCGTGTGTGGAGACCATCTCCTTTAGTGTCCATCATGACACATTGGAGGTGGCTTTTTTGGATTTGCGCCTGAGGGGGGACCCCGCCACCAATCAGGTATCCACCTGCACATACAGGAAACCTATGGCAGGCAATACTACATTATATGCAACATCATGTCATCCAAAACATGTAACTGCCAATATACCCAGGGGGGAAATAATCCGTGCAAGAAGAAATTGCACGGATAAAAATAGCTTTATGGAGGAGGCTGGATATATCTCCAACAGACTGGGCAAAAGAGGCTACAGTGCCAAACACATAAAAGATGCCATAGCTCAGGTCTCCACTATAGAAAGGGGATCCCTCCTGTACTCTAAACAGCAAGATCCTTTGCAAAGGGAGGTTCCACCTCTTGATACAGACACCAACAGTAAAGACAAAAACAGAAATAAAAACTGCAATATCAAGGACAAGGACACAAGGAATAATTTGTTTGTGACCCAATATAGTTCAGAGTACCAACAGATTTGTCATATTATAAAAAAACATTTTCCTGTCCTGTCTTATGATGGTCAATGGACTGACATAGTTGCAGATGGGGTTAAATGTGCAGCTAGAAGGGCACCCACAATTGCAAACTATGTCAGTCCTAGTCTATATCAAGAGGAGAAAAAGTCGCAACCTGTGTGGCTTAGGACCAAGGGGAGTTATAAGTGTGGACACCACAGATGCATTTGCTGCACACACATGATTAAATCCAAGACCTTTTCCTCAACAGTAAATAACAGAGTTTTTCCTATGAAAGCGTATCTCAACTGCAATACAACCCATGCTGTCTATTTGATCACTTGCACTAAATGTAAACTGCAATACGTGGGTTGCACTATTAATGCTATAAAATCTAGAATACGCAAACACATCTCTGATGTGCCCCATCATGGCAGTCGCAATGTGTCTGCAGCTAGTCTGCATTTTGCTGTCTGCCATGATGGGGACACATCAGACATGGTAGTACAAGGTATAGAAAAGGTTTTTCTACCTAAGCGTGGAGGAGATTATAGAAGGAAACTATTAAATAGAGAATCCTTCTGGATTTTTTCGCTGAACACACGTCAACCTGAGGGGCTCAATAAACGTCTAGATCTGATCATGCAGCAATAACTCACATACCAGGGATCTAATATGTGAACTCCTCTTTTTTCTGGAAGTATTACGGTACTCAATTCTCTGATAATGTGATCTCCATTATATTCCATCATATTCTGGCATAATACTGTTACATATTCAGTTTATATTTCATGTATCCATTATATATGTACATCTTTGTATGACATAGTTTGTGCATAGCTATTGGCCACATATATTTTCTCTATGCATACATATGGTTATATATTTACGTTTTTTTCTTTAAATTGATTTTCATATGAAGAGTTAACTTGAAGGTGTGGTACCTCTTTCTGGGGGCGGTTACAGGCCTGTGGGAACATTAGTGAACACAGGTGCACCCTCCCCTATAAGAGGTCTCACTCTCAATGTTTTTCTGTGTCATGAAGAAGGGCTGGAATTGTTTCTAGTAGCCCGAAAAGCTTAGACAAGACTGTTATTTTGTATCCTCGGATGAGTTTTTAACCGCAAGCTGAATAAACGCCTATTCCTTTTTAAGTGGAGCTGGATTTTCTCAACTTCTTTTCTTCATTGTCGCCCGCACCTGACACGGGCTGTCCGTGCTCACAACTAAAGGAAGGGCAGGTGAGAGCTGCTACACTCCTTTTTTTCTATATACCTTACCCTAAGAACTGTGCCTGCTGCTGTTTTACCATCCCCCAGTGCTGAATTACTGTTTGTGCTGCTGCAGTCAGGGCCTGGAGCAGATCTTTACAGCGCTGGACTGGTGACGCTGCTGGAAGAGGTCAGGTCCGGACTGATCAGTCAGGTCACAGTGCGACACGTGCTGGTAAAGGGACAGGGTTGGGACAATTATAGTGATATGGAGCATGCTGGTATAACCTGGGCATCTCCTGTATATAATTATATATGTACAGCTGGTATAACCTGGGCATCTCCTGTATATAATTATATATGTACAGCTGGTATAACCTGGGCATCTCCTGTATATAATTATATATGTACAGCTGGTATAAGTTATACATCTTCTTGTATATAGTGATATGGACCATGCTGGTATAACCTGGGCATCTCCTGTATATAATTATATATGTACAGCTGGTATAAGTTATACATCTTCTTGTATATAGTGATATGGAGCATGCTGGTATAACCTGGGTATTGCCTGTGTATAATTATATATGTACAGCTGGTATAACCTGGGCATCTCCTGTATATAATTATATATGTACAGCTGGTATAACCTGGGCATCTCCTGTATATAATTATATATGTACAGCTGGTATAAGTTATACATCATCCTGTATATAGTGATATGGAGCATGCTGGTATAACCTGGGCATCTCCTGTATATAATTATATATGTACAGCTGGTATAAGTTATACATCTTCTTGTATATAGTGACATGGACCGTGCTGGTATAACCTGGGCATCTCCTGTATATAATTATATATGTACAGCTGGTATAAGTTATACATCTTCTTGTATATAGTGATATGGAGCATGCTGGTATAACCTGGGCATCTCCTGTATATAATTATATATGTACAGCTGGTATAAGTTATACATCTTCTGTATATAGTGATATGGACCATGCTGGTATAACCTGGGTATCTCCTGTATATAATTATATATGTACAGCTGGTATAAGTTATACATCTTCTTGTGTATAGTGATATGGAGCATGCTGGTATAACCTGGGTATCTCCTGTATATAATTATATATGTACAGCTGGTATAAGTTATACATCTTCTTGTATATAGTGATATGGACCATGCTGGTATAACCTGGGTATCTCCTGTATATAATTATATATGTACAGCTGGTATAAGTTATACATCTTCTTGTGTATAGTGATATGGACCATGCTGGTATAACCTGGGCATCTCCTGTATATAATTATATATGTACAGCTGGTATAAGTTATACATCTTCTTGTATATAGTGATATGGAGCATGCTGGTATAACCTGGGCATCTCCTGTATATAATTATATATGTACAGCTGGTATAAGTTATACATCTTCTTGTGTATATAGTGATATGGAGCATGCTGGTATAGCCTGGGCATCTCCTGTATATAATTATATATGTACAGCTGGTATAAGTTATACATCTTCTTGTATATTCTGTATGTGACAGGTGAGGGCCCCTCAATTCCCTTCTTGGGGCCCCGTTTGTTAACGATACCGCTGTTTCTTCCGCATAGGTCACTCTTCATCTTTGTAGACCTCTGGTCTGATTTTTGCTTGTAATTTCAGTTTTTCTTTCCCACTGTTTCAATATTTGGCACATTCTCTCTGTGTCGGATCACGCATGGCTGCCCCCAGCATTGAAGAGGTTATGCAGAGGCTGCTCACCCGTTCTTACAGATTCTGTTTTAATGAGGCCAGCTGTTCCGGAGAGAGAGGAATCTAAGAGATTAGTGCCGGAATAATGTGAATTGCGTTGAAGCTTTGAACGCCGCTTGCAACCACATTTTTTCCACCGCGCCGCACGTTTCCTCTATTGGCAAGACTGCAAATCAGGGTCCTTAGTTTGTTGAATTAGAAGCTGCTAATTGCCCACTTCATCTCAGTGAAATGCGCAATTTGCTTACTTGAAAGTGCAATTTATAGGCCTGCGTCTGTTTGCATGTGGCGAGCCTGAAGTAAGCTTTGAAATCTCGTTCGGATTGGGGGGGGGGGGCAGCAATGGAGAACGCGGCAGCTGGGAATATTCTACTTCTCTAATTGGTTGGGGATTGAGTTGTCCACTTTTGTGACATTTACTAATGAAAGTGTCTCCCTGGGACAAACCTATATTATCAGGTGGTGGCGTTCGGATAGGACTTTCATCTCCGGCATTTTTATCATATTCAGATGGGCTATAAATATAACACAATTTATAGAAGACAGAAATAAGACCTGGAGAAGAGGAGCCTCACTACGCCTCAAGTCACCTCGTGAACACTTGTTTATGGGAAATGCCATCGAATATTAAAATTGTCTTCTGTAAGGGTCTTGGTATTGGGTGACCGCCACTTCACAGTTCCGATAGGTGCTATCCCCCAAATAAAAATAAAATAAAAATGAAGAGCATACAGAGTAAATGTGCTTTAGTGTACGTGTAGACCTTCCATTGGTCAACGTTTGTTGATGTTAGTTTTTATTGAAGAATTGGAATGTTTGCAATCAGGAAAACACAATAATCGCTGGGCGGTGAACTGTTCACAGATTACTCCATGTAACAGTGTGTCTGTAAAGGGACTGGAGAGGGCGTATATCTCACCCAGAATGCTTGGATGGGGGCGGTAAAAGAACCCAGGAAAGCCGCGTTACTGTCACGGCTGGAGGTGGGGGAAACCCCCAGCCGTGCGGTGCCAGGAGATGGTAGGGTTACCACTTGGCCAAACAACACAGAATTAGGGAGCAGGTCATCTCCTGTTGCGTCCCTAACTCTGACCCTGTCTCCGACCTTGATGGTAGGAGGGCCCATACTCAGGAACCTCGGATCCCTGCTGACCCTCCGCAGATCCCTGACCTAGGAGCAGGGTGAGACGACCTACTCCTCCTTGGCACGGAGGAGCAGGAGTCTCAATGGCCAAGCAACAAGGGGAAACAGAAAACACCTTATGGCAGTGACAGGCAAATGGAACCAACACATCACTCACCTGCCACAAACAACAAACCCTGGAACCCATGTGTAGGTGCTGCAGTTCTGAACACCAACGGACACAGCACACACCAGACATCACACAGGAACCCAGGACCATAAGCTGCAATAATAAATAAACCCCACACACACCTTCAAAACACCGTGAAACATAGTTTTATGACCAGAAGGGAGGCCCCTACTGGTAGATGGTAATGTACAGGAGGTTGCTCCAGCTATGCCTGGCTGAAAGCAACCTACTGAGCCAAGCCAGAGAACGAGGCTTTATAGGCCTAAGTGGCCACACCCACCGGTCAGAACACACCCAGTGACATCACACACACTGGGAAGAGAATTAACCCTTCCAGCACCACAGGAAAGGGAAAACACCAACTTAAAGGGGAAGTACACACAATACATAACACACACCAACACACTCACCTGTTACCGCCAGCAACGGCATGCGTGGCAACCATGTTCTGGGGAACAGCCAGCAGGCCGAGACCCTGCCACCACATGCACACAACAACCGACGTTGCCGCGGACAACCGCAGGTGAAGGAAGGTGTCTACGTGCATACAAAACACCACCTCGTGCACAACAAACATACAAGAAAGTGCACACAAACACACGTTGCCAAAGGCAACCGCACGCATGCCTGTTGTCCGCGGCAACCGCACCTGAGGCAAACCCCTAAGTGCCCCCAGCTGCGGTTGACACAACACTAAACCACGGGCAACTGCATGCGGCTCAAAGAGTCACGACCATGACCAAGGGTCGTGACACTCCCTCCCCTCAAAGCCCCCCCCAACCGAAAATGGAAGCTGGTGGGACCAAACAACAGGGAGGGGGGGAGGGGCAATGCCTGATAACCACCAGTGTCTCCCTCCAGAGCTGCCGCCAACAAACCTGGACCGTACACAACAGTCCCAGGTCGCCAGCCAACAAAGCAGACTGGAAGAGAGAACACTGGAGGCCCTGCCAGACAGATGCCCGCATCTCCCCCCAGAACTGCCGCCAACAGACCTGGACCGTACACAACAGTCCCAGGTCGCCAGCCAACAAAGCAGTCTGGAGGAGAAACACTGGACACCGCGTCCAACTCAGGAGGACGTTCCTACTCCAGGTCGCTGCCAGCAGACACTCCCCAACCAGCACACCTGCCGGAACACCAAAGGAATGCTGCCAGCAGACGACCAGAGATAGGAACCCTGAGAGGGGCGAGGGGTCACCAACACGGACACGGTTAGCAAGGTGGCGGGGAAAAGCCACCAACCGCGCCGTTAACGGTGAACCCCATAACGCTCTCCCTCCGGAGAACACGCATGCACCCCATCGGCCTATGGCGATGCATGCTTCACCCTCTTTCGAGGGAAAACTTTGTTATTCGGTGTTATCCAGGTGTTTCTGTCTCCTTTGTAGCTTGGCCTTATTAGGCTCCTGTTTCTCCGTGTCTTGGAGGAACGGGCTGCCTACCCAGCTCCTAGCTCAGGGAACGACGGAGGGTCAGTAGGGATCCGAGGTTCCTGCGCATGGGTCCTCCTACCATCAAGGTCGGCCCATGCAGGTAGGAGACAGGGTCAGAGTTAGGGACGCAACAGGAGGTGACCTGCTCCCTAATTCTGTGTTGTTTGGCCAAGTGGTAACCCTACCATTTCCTGGCACCGCACGGCTGGGGGTTTCCCCCACCTCCAGCCGTGACAGTTACTTCAGCAAAGTGTAGTTTGCTGAGACACTTTTCTATAAAGCGTTCTATGGCTGAATTATTTTGGGATGGTATGTAGGTGTTGGTAGTAGTGATGGACGAACATCTGCCGGGACGGTTCGCGAACGCGATCAAATGTTCGCGAACCGCAAGTTCGCAGCCGGTTCCCATTCATTTTAATGGCAGGGGAACCTGAAAAACCTTTAGGTCCCAAAAACCTTCAGCTCATATTTGCAGCCAAGAAATAATTACTAGAAGTGCACAAATAGTCCCACAACATGGACAGTGACCGACCAGATGTATTATTCAAATTTACGATCTCCATCTATTATTTTTTTCAATGTGAAATATCGGCAATATAATTTTCGTGTACGCGCATGCGCAAATGCACTATACTGTACCCAAATGCACTATAAAGAAAGTATATTGGTATATAACACTCCGCTTCAATCAGTTTTTTTGGGGGGCGACTGGTATATCACACCAGTAGAAATTATTTGTGCCAAAAACGCTTGTCCCTCTATATACCTGCAGTATCGCAGCAGAACCGCACACGACTGCCGCACAATACAAATGCTCTATAATATACTATCTAACATAGAAAGGATATTATAACATTGTACACGGAAGGCGATCCATTAGAATATACATAAAGATAAAACGTAACCTTTAATAATGTTACTATGAGGGTCCATTCACACGTCCGTAAGTGTTTTGCAATTCCGCAAAACACGGACACTGGCAATGTGCATTCCGCAATTTGTGGACCGCACATCGCCGGCACTATAATGGAAGATGCCTAATCTATTCTGCAATTGCGGACAAGAATAGGACATGTTCTATTTTTTTGCTGAAACGGAAGCACAGATGCGGAAGTGCAGATCAGCAAATGCAGATGCGGACAGCACATTCCGGCCCCTTTGAACATGAATGGCTCTGCACCCGTTCCGCAAAATTGCGGAACGGATGTGGACCCAATTTGCGGATGTGTGAATGGAAAAGATATCCCTCAAAATGAAAATAAATTTAATTATGAAAGTTAAAGGGGTTCTGCACTTTGTTTTAACTGATGATCTATCCTCTGGACCCCCGTTGATCAGCTGTTTGAGAAGGCAGCGACGCTCCATCAGCGGCACGGCCTTCTCACTGTTTACCGCTGGCCCACTGACGTCACGACTAGTATCAACTAGCGTGGGCGGGGCTAAGCTCTATTCAAGTAAACAGAGCTTAGCCCCGCCCATGCTAGTTTATACTAGTTGGGACGTCACTGGGCCAGTGGTAAACAGCGAGAAGGCCAAGGCGCTGCTGAAAAGCCGCTGCCTTCTCAAACAGCTGATCCCGGGTGTCGGACCCCCACCGATAAGATGCTGATGATCTATCCAGAGGATAGATCATCAGTTAAAACAAAGTGCAGGACCCCTTTAAGCAAAAAGCATAGATGTGGTCGGCAATAACAAGTGCTCGGCGGCACCAAATCAGAAACCATATGTCCTACCACAATCCGGGGGGTTCCAGTGCACATCGATGAATCCTGGAGGGAAAGCAAAAACCATCTATCCCTGGGCTAGATGATGATGTGGTATTGAAGGACAGGGTGGGCAAAGAACTGTCCCTGATATTACCCTACAGGGGGTGCTATTTTGGCCCTGATAGCCTAACCACAGACCACCCGCCCTGAGAAGAGCGACCCCGTACGGAACCTTACCCTATATAAAAATGGCCCTAGTAAGCCCCTAGCCCCTAGGCCCCTGACTTCCAGGTGATCACTATATAGATCTATGTGTTTTTTGACTCATTATAAAAGTATATTATAAGTATATCACACCCCTCTGTGTATCACCCCTATCGATAGCACACCTATACTTGTGCTTAAAAGGACTTTTGTGGCCCTATTAGCTAGTGTTTGGTGCCCCTAACAGCCTGTCCCTGCTCCACACAGCAACCTCTCCCTACACTGGCAAAAGACTGAATGTAAAATGGCGGCCAGATCGGGTTTATTTATAAGGTAGGGGGTGTGTCCATGTGCTAAAATGTCTCAATTGGCTGTCCTGTGCCACCTGATGGATGTGTCATGGGTCAAAGTTCTTCATAATGTAAAAGAATATGGCGGGCGCGAATTTCTTCATATGTTCGCATGTTCGGCGAATCGCGAACACACAAAATTTGCCGCGAAACGACCGTATGGCGAACCGCAAGGCCATCTCTAGTTGGTAGTGGGACATGCTATTCCCTCCTCACTCCAGTACACCACTTTTCCCTAGCCTGAGGCTAACCCAGGTGTAGCTGCTGGGCTCATTGCTGTGGAGATAAATACAGGGCTGAAATGCTGTCAGTGTAGGAGCCTGGAAACTGCAATGTGATCTACCATGTGTTGAAGGCATAGCCGAGGAAACCATTTAGTTAGCGCCCATATGGGCAGGCGTTTTGTTTATGCATTTCTTTTCTTTTAACTAAAGACTTTACCATAGTGTGTGCATAACTATGGGCTGCTGTTATTGTTTGGACTTTAACCTGTTGAATCCAGTGGAGTCTGTCATCGCTGACCCTGTCCATATGAACACATCCTTATACCTATTAGTGACTAATGATATTTTTAAGCTTTAAAGAGGACCTTTCACCGATTATGACACTGTGAACTAAGTATACAGACATGGAGAGCGGCGCCCGGGGATCTCACTGCACTTACTATTATCCCCGGGCGCCGCTCCGGTCTCCCGCTATGCCCTCCGGTATCTCCGGCCACTAAGTTATAGTAGGCGGAGATTTCAGTCACTAAGTTATGGTAGGCGGAGTCTGCCCTTGTTCTGCTCTAGTGCTGGCCAATCGCAGCGCAGAGCTCACAGTCTGGGAGGTTATTTTCTCCCAGGCTGTGAGCTCTGCAATGCGATTGGCCAGCGCTACAGAGGAACAAGGGCAGACTCCGCCTACCATAACTTTGTGACCGAAGATACTGGAGGGCATAGCAGGAGAACGGAGCGGCACCCGGGGATAATAGTAAGTGCAGTGAGATCCCCGGGCGCCGCTCTCCATGTCTGTATTCTTAGTTTACAGTGTCATAATCGGTGAAAGGTCCTCTTTAAGGTGAGAGAGAGAAAAGAGACATAGGGGGTCATTTATCATAGCTCTAAATCAACTGCCAGTTTGCAACTAATTTGGAACTTTTAATGACACCCTTTCCACTTATACAAAAAATTGGCTTGGGCATGCACTGTAGGAGGAAGGCAATGGATGGGAGGTCTGTGTCACCAGTGGAAAGTCATTCCACTGGTAAATGACCTCCATGGGAGGGATACTGAGAAATTTAAGAGAGAATGGAAGAAGATAAAGAAGAAAGGGAGAGAGAAGACTGAAAGGAGAGTGAGTAAAAGTGGGAGGAAGGGGAGAGAGATAAGATATAACAGGAGAGAAAAGAGAATATATAGAAAAGGAGAAAGAGAAGAAGAGGTAAAAGAAGAAGAAATAGAAGAGAGAGAAAAAGAAAAATGAAGAGAACAAAAGAGGAGGAAGGAAAAGAAGAGAGAAAAAGAGAGGGAAAAAAGAGATAAGAGAGAGGGAGAGATAGAAGAAGAAATGAAGCTGAAGACAAAGAAAAGGAGAGAGAGAAAAAAGAGACACAATAAAGAAAAGATGGGAGACAGAAGATTAGAAATGGATGAAGAGAGAAGAAACAGATGGAAGAAAAAGAGAGCAGATTCAGTGAAAAAGAGGAAAGAAGAGAGTTAGAAGAGGGAGAGTAGGGAAGAAGAAAAAAAGATGAGAGAAGGGAAAGAATGGAAAGAGAAGAATCATAATGGAAGAAGAAAAGGTTAGAGAAGCAGAGAGGTGGAAGAAGAGAAAGAGGGAGAAAAAGCAGATTAAGAGATAAGGAGGAGAGAAGGGAGTGGGGAGAAGAGGGAGAATAGGGAAGAGAGAAAAGCAGAAGAGATAAGAAGGGGAATAGAGGAAAGAGAGAAAAGAATTGGAAGGAGATAGAGGGAAAGAGGGAGATAGAAAAGAAGACGAGAGAAGACAAAGAAGAAAAGAGAGCAAAGAAGAAGAAGAAAAGAGAGGAGAAAGATGGAGAAGTAGAAGAGAGAAAAAAAGAAAGAAGAGGGAAGAGAGAAGAAGAGAAAGAAGTGGAGAGAGACAGATATGAACTGGGAGATGAAGTGAGGAGACAAGACGGAGATGAAGGGAAGTGGGAAGAGAATACATAAAGACGGGAAAGTGAGAATAACACAAGAGAGGAATTGAGAGATGGAGGCGTAAAGTGAAGCTTAGAGAGGAGAAAGGCGAGAGTGTGAATTAGTAATAAGAAGACAGCATTAAAAGGAAACATCCCCCAAACTACAGTAAGCGGCGTACGGTGTAATTCTGGAGTCCTTATCTTTATACTCGCTGTTATAAGGACTCTGTGTGCCCGCAAACTGGCTGTAACAGGAATGGAGATGACTCCCGAGAGTGCGCACGTAATGGAGAGGAGTCCAGGAGGAGTCCTCTCTCTGCAATTTACGGCCAGTTTGTGGGAAAACAGAATCTAAATGCGAGTGAATATAAAGATACAACTTACAGAATAAGAGTCATTTATCCTACACACTGAGAGAATTCGAGAGAGAGGAACTGAGACGAGAGGGCAAAGTAGGAAAGAGAGTGTGTGACAGAACGAAGACTGGAGAGAAGAGAGAGAGATGTGGTGAGAGGCAAAGAGGGAGAGAGGTGGGAAAGAGAAAAAGCAAAGGTGGATTTATTAAGGGTACATTCACATGACCCCTATGTGTTTTGCGGTCCACGAATTGCGGATCTCCAAAACACGGAAACGAGTCATGTTCATTTTTGAGGAACACACACGGGCGGCCCTATGATAGAAATGTCGATTCTTATCAGCAATTTCAGGCATGACTAGGACATGCTCTATCTTTTTATGTGGGGCCGTGGAACAGAAGTATGGATGCGGACAGTACACGGTGTGCTTTCCGCATCTTTTGAGTCCCCATTGAAATGAATGCGGATCCATAAATATGGTCGTGTGAGTGTTAGGGTGCATTCACATGACCATATGTATTTTGCAGTCTGCAAAACACAAAAATACAGATGACGCCCATGTTGCATCCATTTGTTTTGCGGATCCATTGTAACAATGCCTGTACTTGTCTGCAAAATGGAGAAAAATAGGACATGTTCTATCTTTTTTTGCCGGGTTACAGAACGGACATACGGAAGCATTTTTTGCGGACCCATTAAAGTGAATGGTCTGCATCCTATCCGCAAAAAATACGCTCATATGAATGGGGCCTAAGGGCTCATGCATACAACCATTGTTGTTTTGCGGTCTGCAAATTGCGGATCTGCAAAACACAAATGCCGTCCGTGTGCATTCTGCATTTTGCAGAACATAACGACTGGCCCTTAACCCCTTAAGGACTCGGCCCTATTTCACCTTACAGACTTGGCCATTTTTTGCAAATCTGACCAGTGTCACTTTTAGTGCTGATAACTTTAAAAAGCTTTGACTTATCCAGGCCATTCTGAGATTGTTTTTTCGTCACATATTGTACTTCATGACACTGGTAAAATTAAGTAAAAAAAAATCATTTTTATTTATAAAAAAATACCAAATTTACAATTTTTTTAAAGAAAATTGTAAATTTCCAAGTTTCAATTTATCTACTTCTATAATACATAGTAATACCTCCAAAAATAGTTATTACTTTACATTCCCCATGTTTAGATCATTTTGGGAATGATATTTTATTTTTGGGGGATATTAGAAGGCTTAGAAGTTTAGAAGTAAATCTTGAAATTTCTCAGAAATTTTCAAAAACCAACTTTTTAGGGACTAGTTCAGGTCTGAAGTCACTTTGCGAGGCTTACATAATAGAAACCACCCAAAAATGACCCCATTCTATAAACTACCCCCTCAAGGTATTCAAAACTGATTTTACAAACTTTGTTAACCCTTTAGGTGTTCCACAAGAATTAATGGAAAATAGAGATACATTTTCAAAATTTCACTTTTTTGGCAGATTTTCCATTTTTATAATTTGTTTCCAGTTACAAAGCAAGGGTTAACAGCCAAACCAAACTCAATATTTATGGCCCTGATTCTGTAGTTTACAGAAACACCCCATATGTGGTCGTAAACCGCTGTACGAGCACACGGCAGGGCGCAGAAGGAAAGGAATGCCATACGGTTTTTGGAAGGCAGATTTTGCAGGACAGTTTTTTTTTACACCATGTCCCATTTGAAGCCCCCTGATGCACCCCTAGAGTAGAAACTCCATAAAAGTGACCCCATCTAAGAAACTACACCCCTCAAGATATTCAAAACAGATTTTACAAACGTCGTTAACCAGTTAGGTGTTGCACAAGAATTAATGGAATATAGAAATACAATTTCTAAATTTCACTTTTTTGGCAGATTTTCCATTGTAATAATTTTTTTCCAGTTACAAAGCATGGGTTAACAGCCAAACCATACTCAATTTTTATGGCCCTGATTCTGTAGTTTACAGAAACACCCCATATGTGGTCGTAAACCGCTGTACCGGCACACGGAAGGGCGCAGAAGGAAAGGAAAGCCATACGGTTTTTGGAAGGCAGATTTTGCTGAACTGGTTTGAAGCCCCCCTGTCCCATTTGAAGCCCCCCTGATGCACCCCTAGAGTAGAAACTCCAAAAAAGTGGCCCCATTTTAGAAACTACAAGATAGGATAGCAGTATTGTTGGTACTAGTTTAGGGTACATATGATTTTTGGTTGCTCTATGTAACGGTCCGTTTCAGCAGACAAGGGGTTAAAATCCGTTTAGGCGATATGCCCCTTTCTGAGAGACAGGCACAGCTACTGCAGAACACCAACCTCCCGAACTGGATACAAAATAACACTCCAAACTGGAACCTCGCATAAAAGCTGCCGGCAGACGAACAGGAAAAGCATACAATCGGCTTACACTCCTGGCAATCAGTCTCCAACAGCATACAGGGAATCCCCCCAATAACGAGACAAGGCTCCATGTTGAGGGTCAGCAGTGGTCTGACTGTACTTCAGATACAGCCTCTTTTATTCATAAAAAACAAACATAGTACTGCCCACAGGGTTTTGAAATCCAACCAATCAATATCTTACAACACACACAATGCTAGTACAGCAACCAATCGTTCCCGCCCCCTAGAGGACCAGAAGGGAGACTGCGACACAGAACAGATACAACACATCCCCACAATGCATCATGGTTTCCTCCTCTCTGTCCCAGAGACAACCGAGGGCAATCCAATTATCTCTCAGGACAAAGGGGAGATCGCCAATACACATGTGGAGACAACAGGACAGACATCACCATTTAAACACACAATGTGACAATAGAACCACACCCAGCATATTCCTCCCAAGCTGACAAGTTACACTTATTATAAATTGTTACAACTTTGTGAGGTTACATTGTCCATACATATAACTTACATCAATTTAAACAGTATAACTTGGGGACAAACCTATCCAAAATTCACTTGAATAGGTTCAGGGGTTTAAAAGTTAGCATGGGCCATAATCCTGAGGCAAGAGGCCTTCAAACAGCCCCCTCCAAAACACCGTGGCGAGGTTGGTTTCGCCACACTCTATATTTGTCACAACCAGACAGCTGAGAAGCTCTGACAGAGGCCTTTCAGAACCACCTCCTTGAGTTTCTGTGTTGTGGTATTCAGCTCCTCCTCTCGTTAGTCTCTCTCATGTCATGTGTTGGACTAATTGCTTCCCTTTAAATTCTTCCCCAGAAGGCTTTTCTGGGCGGCTTATATTTCTTCCTGGAGTATGTGTGCATGCCCATCTGGTTCTCCTCTCCTCTACAAAGTTAAGTGTTATACTGTTATCTGTTATTTTCTGTTTGCTGGATCCCAGGTGACCCTGACTCCCTCCGTGTCTGGTGTAGGGAGCCGGTGGTCGTGTCCCCTCACTATTGTAGGGTGCTCAGGGGTTATATAGTCAAGGTACGTGGATATGCATACCTTCACCATTCGGATCTATGCATAGGCTGAGCAGCCAGGGAAAGTGCCAGGTCTTCTACAGGGGTCTCCCTTTTGTTCCTTAGCTTTTGGATCCAGCGAGTCATTTATGCATGTTGTTTTGCCTTGTTACCTGTACACATTCCGTGACATTATAAGCCGCCAAAACCGTCTTAAGCATGGATCCGGTTTCACTTTTGGCTGAACGCTTCCAGGGTCTTTCATTGGAGGTAGCTGACCTCCGTAAGACTTTTTCTCAGCTTCAAGTGACCGGTTCAGCTTGCGTTCATGGAGCTTGTTCTGAGCCTAAGATCTCGCTCCCGGATACGTTCTCCGGGGGTAGTGAGAATTTTGTGCGTTTTAGAGAGGCTTGCAAACTCCATTTTCGCCTTCTTCCCCTTTCCTCTGGAGATGAGGAACGGAGGGTGGGGATCATTATATCGCTGCTCAGAGGTAACGCTCAGTCCTGGGCCTTTTCGCTGCTGGAGGGGGCACGGCCTCTCCGTTCAGTGGATGAATTCTTTTTAGCCCTGGGTCAGATATATGATGATCCGGATCGTATTGCTCTGGCGGAGTCTAAACTACGTCTATTATGCCAGGGTAAACAATCCGCAGAAATATACTGCTCAGAATTTCGGAGATGGGCAGTTGATACTGGTTGGAATGATGCTGCACTCCGAAGTCAATTTTGCCATGGTCTTTCAGAGGGATTGAAAGATGCATTTGCCTTTCATGAAAGGCCTATTTCTTTGGACTCTGCTATGTCTCATACTCGGTCCCAGGACTGTGCAGCGGTCCCATTCTGTGCGCAGGGGTCTCAGTCGCTGTCAGCCCCTTCTGAGCAGGAGCCCATGCAGTTGGGGTTGATTGCTTCTGACAATAGACGATTCAGCCCGCATGGGACGGTTTGTTTTTGTTGTGGAGGTATTAATCATTTGGCAAATATTTGTCCCTCTAGGAGATTCAGGCAGTTCTCTGGGTATAATAAAGAAACAAAGAGGAAAAAATCTTTGAAAAATGTTCCGTCTGTTACTATTGGCAGGGTTGAGGCGGAAATTGAAGGTTTTCCGTTTGCTTGTAGTTCCCGTTTTGTCCTGCCGGCTAGGGTGGCGCTAGAGAGCAAGAACATTTTTTGTGAGATTTTTGTGGATAGTGGAGCAGCGGTCAATCTCATTGATAATCAATTTGCGATAACTCATGGTTTGCAGGTGTGCGCTTTGAGAAAGGATATTCCTGTTTTTGCTATCGATTCCGCTCCACTTTCTCAGAAATCATTAAAGGGCATAGTTCACAATATCCGTTTAATTGTGAGTGATGCTCATGTTGAGGATGTGTCATGTTTCGTCCTTAGCGGTTTGCCCACCCCTCTGGTGTTGGGGCTGCCCTGGCTCACTAGGCATAACCCCACCATTGATTGGCAAGCGAAGCAAATAAATGGTTGGAGTGACTTTTGCAGAGAGAATTGCCTCACGACATCTGTTTCTGAGGTTGCTACTAAGACTGTACCATCTTTTCTCTCTGAATTTTCGGATGTCTTCTCTGAGAGTGGAGTTCAGGATTTGCCCCCGCACAGGGAGTACGATTGCCCTATTAATCTCATCCCAGACGCTAAGCTGCCTAAATCTCGTTTATACAATCTTTCCCAACCTGAGAGGATCGCTATGTGTGCTTATATCTCTGAGAGTCTGAGAAAGGGACACATACGACCCTCGAAGTCACCTGTTGCCGCTGGTTTTTTCTTTGTTAAGAAAAAAGATGGTTCTTTAAGACCTTGTCTGGATTTCAGGGAGCTGAACAATATCACAATTCGTGACCCTTATCCGCTTCCTCTGATCCCGGACCTATTTAACCAGGTTGTTGGGGCTAAAGTCTTTTCCAAATTAGATTTAAGAGGGGCATACAACCTGGTCAGGGTCAGAGAAGGGGACGAATGGAAGACGGCCTTCAATACCCCTGAGGGCCATTTTGAAAACTTGGTTATGCCTTTTGGTTTGATGAATGCCCCAGCCGTTTTTCAGCATTTCGTGAACAGCATTTTTTATCATTTGATGGGAAAATTTGTATTGGTGTATTTGGATGACATTTTGATTTTTTCTCCCGATTTCAAAACTCATAAGGAACATTTACGCCAGGTCTTGCTCATTCTGCGGGAGAATAAATTATATGCGAAACTGGAGAAATGTGTGTTTGCGGTTCCAGAAATTCAATTTCTGGGGTTTCTTCTCTCCGCTTCTGGTTTTCGCATGGACCCCGAGAAGGTCCGCGCTGTGCTTGAGTGGGAGCTTCCTGAGAATCAAAAGGCGCTGATGCGTTTTTTGGGCTTTGCCAATTATTACAGGAAGTTCATTTTGAATTATTCTTCTATTGTTAAACCACTCACTGATATGACCAGAAAGGGGGTAGATTTTTCTTCTTGGTCAGTAGAGGCGCGTAAGGCTTTTTCTGATATCAAGGAGAGTTTTGCTTCTGCTCCCATCTTGGTGCAACCTGATGTTTCGTTACCCTTCATAGTTGAGGTTGATGCTTCTGAGGTGGGTGTGGGGGCGGTCTTGTCTCAGGGTTCCTCTCCTGCCAAATGGCGACCGTGTGCCTTTTTCTCAAGAAAACTCTCCTCCGCAGAGAGAAATTACGATGTGGGAGATAGGGAATTGTTGGCCATCAAGTTGGCTTTTGAGGAATGGCGCCATTGGCTAGAGGGAGCCAGACACCCTATTACCGTATTTACTGACCATAAAAATCTGGCCTACTTGGAGTCAGCCAAGCGTCTGAACCCGAGACAGGCCAGATGGTCGTTGTTCTTTTCTAGGTTTAATTTTGTTGTCACGTTCCGCCCTGGAGTTAAGAATGTGAAGGCAGATGCCCTGTCACGTTGTTTTCCGGGAGGCGGGAATTTTGAAGACCCGGGTCCCATTTTGGCTGAAGGTGTGGTGGTCTCTGCTCTTTTTCCTGAATTGGAGGCAGAGGTGCAGGCAGCCCAGTCAGAGGCTCCTGATCTTTGTCCTCCTGGGAGGTTGTTTGTGCCTCTCGCTTTAAGACACAAGATTTTTAAAGAACACCACGATACAGTCCTTGCTGGGCACCCGGGGGTAAGAGCCACACTGGATCTCATCGCTCGGAGATTCTGGTGGCCTGCGCTTCGTAAGTCGGTTGAGGGTTTTGTGGCAGCCTGCAAGACTTGCGCTCGTGCCAAAGTCCCTCATTCACGGCCATCAGGTCCTCTCCTTCCCTTACCCATTCCTTCCCGTCCTTGGACACATCTGTCCATGGACTTCATAACGGACCTGCCTCGTTCCTCGGGGAAGACTGTGATTCTGGTGGTGGTGGACCGTTTTAGCAAAATGGTGCATTTCATCCCTTTTCCTGGTTTGCCCAATGCTAAGACGCTGGCGCAGGCATTTGTTGATCACATTGTCAAATTGCACGGTATTCCTTCAGACATAGTCTCTGATAGGGGCACGCAGTTTGTTTCCAGATTCTGGAAGGCTTTCTGTTCTCGCTTGGGGGTTCGGTTGTCATTCTCTTCTGCTTTCCACCCGCAGTCGAATGGCCAGACAGAGCGCGTCAATCAGAATCTGGAGACATATCTGCGTTGTTTTGTGGCGGAGAATCAAGAGGATTGGTGTTCTTTTTTGTCCCTTGCTGAGTTTGCTTTAAATAACCGTCGTCAGGAGTCCTCTGATAAGTCACCATTTTTTGGTGCATATGGGTTTCATCCACAGTTTGGGACTTTCTCGGGAGAGGGGTCTTCTGGTTTACCTGATGAGGACAGATTCTCCTCGTCTTTGTCATCTATTTGGCAAAAGATTCAAGATAATCTAAAGAGCATGAGTGAGAGATATAAGCGTGTGGCTGATAAGAGACGTGTGCTTGGTCCGGACCTGAATGTTGGTGATCTGGTGTGGTTGTCTACCAAGAATATCAAATTGAAGGTTCCCTCCTGGAAGTTGGGTCCTAGGTTTATTGGGCCTTCCAAAATCCTGTCTGTCATCAATCCTGTTGCCTACCGTCTTGATCTTCCTCAGACTTGGAAGATCCATAATGTTTTTCATAAGTCCTTATTGAAACCTTATGTTCAACCCATTGTACCCTCGCCTTTGCCTCCTCCTCCGATTATGGTTGATGGGAATCTTGAATTTCAGGTCTCTGGGATTGTGGATTCTCGTCTTGTCCGCGGTTCGCTTCAGTACCTTGTTCACTGGGAGGGGTATGGTCCTGAGGAGAGGATGTGGGTTCCAGTGACGGACATTAAAGCCTCTCGTCTCATCAGGGCTTTCCATAGGTCCCATCCTGAGAAGGTGGGTTCTGAGTGTCCGGAGTCCACTCGTAGAGGGAGGGGTACTGTCACAACCAGACAGCTGAGAAGCTCTGACAGAGGCCTTTCAGAACCACCTCCTTGAGTTTCTGTGTTGTGGTATTCAGCTCCTCCTCTCGGTAGCCTCTCTCAGCTGTCATGTGTTGGACTAATTGCTTCCCTTTAAATTCTTCCCCAGAAGGCTTTTCTGGGCGGCTTATATTTCTTCCTGGAGTATGTGTGCATGCCCATCTGGTTCTCCTCTCCTCTACAAAGTTAAGTGTTATACTGTTATCTGTTATTTTCTGTTTGCTGGATCCCAGGTGACCCTGACTCCCTCCGTGTCTGGTGTAGGGAGCCGGTGGTCGTGTCCCCTCACTATTGTAGGGTGCTCAGGGGTTATATAGTCAAGGTACGTGGATATGCATACCTTCACCATTCGGATCTATGCATAGGCTGAGCAGCCAGGGAAAGTGCCAGGTCTTCTACAGGGGTCTCCCTTTTGTTCCTTAGCTTTTGGATCCAGCGAGTCATTTATGCATGTTGTTTTGCCTTGTTACCTGTACACATTCCGTGACAATATTACACTTTTTGTGAGGCAAGATAACAAGAAATAGCTGTTTTGGCACCGTTTTTATTTTTTGTTATTTACAACATTCATCATACAGGTTAGGTCATGTGATATTTTTATAGACCAGGTTGTCAAGGATGCGGCGATACCTAATATTTATACTTTTGTTTATTTATGTAAGTTTTACACAATGATTTCATTTTTGAAGCAAAAAAAATCATGTTTCAGTGTTTCCATAGTCTGAGAGCCATAATTTTTTTAGTTTTTGGGCGATTACCTTGGGTAGGTTATGATTTTTGTGGGATGAGATGACGGTTTTATTGGCACTATTTTGGGGTGCGTGTGACTTTTTGATCGTTTGCTATTACACTTTCTATGATGTAAGGTGACAAAAAATTGTTTATTTAGCACAGTTGTTAATTTAAATTTTTTACGGTGTTCATTTGAGGGGTTAGGTCATGTGATATTTTTATAGAGCCGGTCGATACGAACACGGCGATACCAAATATGTATACTTTTTTATTTATTTATGTAAGTTTTACACAATAACAATTTTAAAACAAAAAAAATTATGTTTTAGTGTCTCCATAGTCTGAGCTATCTTTTTTTTTTTTGGGGCGATTGTCTCAGGTAGGGGCTCATATTTTGCGGGATAAGGTGACGGTTAGATTAGTACTATTTTGGTAGGCAAATGCCTTTTTGATCGCTTGCTGTTGTACTTTTTGTGATGTAAGGTGACAAAAATATGGTTTATTTAGCACATTTTTTTTTTTTTTTTTACGGTGTTCATGTTAAGTCATGTGATATGTTTATAGATCCGGTCGATATGGACGCGGAGATACCTAATATGTATACTTTTTTATTTTTCCCCTATTTTTTTACCTTTTTTTTTTTTACTTTATTTAGGGAAAATGAAGTTTTTGTTTATTTTTACTTGAAACTTTTAATTTTTGGGCGGAAAACTTTATTTTTTCAACTTTTATTTTCACTTTATTTTTTGTCCAACTTTGGGACTTGAACTTTTAGGGGTCCAATCCTTTACAATGCATTCTAATACTTCTGTATTGGAATGCATTGGCTGTATGAGTAATACTGTGTGTATTGCTCATACAGCTTCCGGCCTGTGAGATCCAGGGGGTTGGATCTCACAGGCTCGTCACTGGAAGGCAGCGCGATGGACAGCCGCATGGGGACCCGATGGCACCGCCGACCACCGCCGCCGCACCAGGTAAAAGCAGCAAACCGCAGGTCTGAATTGACGATACGGGGGGGGGTCACATGACCCCCCTGGCATTGTGACAGGATGCCCGCTGAATGATTTCAGCGGGCATCCTGTCACAATTAACCCCCGCTGCGCCACAATCTGCTTTTAAACTTAGGATTTCTTAAGGACTCGGGAAACAGGGCGTACCGGTACGCCCTAAGCCCCTAAGGGGTTAATAGAACAGTCCCATCCTTGTCCGTAAAGCAGACTCACGCACCTCACTGGGCCAGCAGTGCAGTGAAGGGGAGAACAGCACTGGATTCTCCGGGGGACACTCTGATATGAGGGACACAGGCCAGATGGTGGCTGAGGTGCCCTTGATGGTGGATGATTGCTGAGGGCTTGGGCGGCTGGGCCTCTGGTTTAAATAATGTTGTGACGCCAGCACCTTGATGGTGCAAAATGTTGAGAGTGGTAGTGGTACGGAGTTAGAGTAATGAAGCAGGTTCGAATCCAACTGGGAAGTTTACTATAACCAGGTTCTTGATAACAGTTTACATCCAGTAATAAAGCAGTCTCTGATACACATGCAAGTAGGATGTGATAAATACCAGTAACAGGCTGTGCTGATGGTAATATGTCAGGCTAGGGTAGTTAGGTATGTACTCACTGAGAAAACAGCTCTTGACCTTGCTTCAGTCTTAGTTGAGGTAGTCCCAATCTTGAGCTTCTTCACAAGTGATATGGCAGAATCCTTATCTACATAGTAACATAGTACATAAGGCCGAAAAAAGACATTTGTCCGTCCAGTTCGGCCTGTTATCCCGCAAGTTGATCCAGAGGAAGGCAAAAAAAAAACCCTGTGAGGTAGAAGCCAATTTTCCCCACTTTAGGGGAATTATAAATTCCTTCCCGACTCCAATCAGGCATCAGAATAACTCCCTGGATCCCCGACCCCTCTCTAGTAGCTATAGCCTGTAATATTATTACACTCCAGAAATACATCCAGGCCCCTCCTGAACTCCTTTATTGTACTCACCATCACCACCTCCTCAGGCAGAGAGCTCCATAGTCTCACTGCTCTTACCGTAAAGAATCCTCTTCTATGTTTGTGTACAAACCTTCTTTCCTCTAGATGCAGAGGATGTCCCTTCGTCACAGTCACAGTCCTGGGGATAAATAGATGATGGGAGAGATCTCTGTACTGACCCCTGATATATTTATACATAGTAATTAGATCTCCCCTCAGTCGTCTTTTTTCTAAAGTGAATAACCCTAATTTTGATAATCTTTCAGGGTACTGTAGTTGCCCCATTCCAGTTATTACTTTAGTTACCCTCCTCTGGACCCTCTCCAGCTCTGCTATGTCTGCCTTGTTCACAGGAGCCCAGAACTGTACACAGTCCTCCATGTGTAGTGTGACTAATGATTTGTAAAGTGGTAGGACTATGTTCTTATCACCGGCATCTATGCCCCTTCTGATGCAACCCATTATCTTATTGGCCTTGGCAGCAGCTGCCTGACACTGGTTTTTGCAGCTTCGTTTGCTGTTTATTAAAATTCCTAGGTCCTTTTCCATGTCAGTGTTACCGAGTGTTTTACCATTTAGTATGTACGGGTGACTTGCATTTTTCCTTCCCATGTGCATAACTTTACATTTATCAGTGTTAAACCTAATCTGCCACTTATCTGCCCAAGCCTCCAATCTATCCAGATCCCTCTGTAGCAGTATACTGTCCTCTGTAGTATATACAGTATACTGTCCTCTGTAGTATATATATACAGTATACTGTCCTCTGTAGTATATATGCAGTATACTGTCCTCTGTAGTAGTATACTGTCCTCTGTAGTATATACAGTATACTGTCCTCTGTAGTATATACAGTATACTGTCCTCTGTAGTATATATATACAGTATACTGTCCTCTTCAGTGTTAATGACTTTACACAGTTTAGTGTCATCTGCGAAAATTTATACTTTACTATGCAAGCCTTCTACAAGATCATTAATAAATATATTGAAGAGAATAGGGCCCAATACTGACCCCTGAGGTACCCCACTAGTGACAGTGACCCAATCTGAGTATTTACCATTAATAACCACCCTCTGTTTTCTATCACTCAGCCAGTTACTTACCCACATACAGATGTTTTCTCCCAGTCCGAGCATTCTCATTTTATATACTAACCTTTTATGTGGTACAGTGTCAAATGCTTTGGAGAAGTCCAGATACACGACATCCATTGATTCGCCGCTGTCAAGTCTAGAACTTACCTCCTCATAGAAACTGAGTAAATTAGTTTGACATGACCGATCCCTCACGAAGCCATGCTGATATGGCGTTATTTGCTTATTTCCATTAAGATGCTCTAACATAGCATCTCTCAGAAAACCTTCAAACAGTTTACCCACAACAGATGTTAAACTTACCGGCCTATAGTTTCCAGGCCCTGTTTTTGGACCCTTTTTGAATAACGGTGAGGCTGCCTGAAGCTATTAAGTCCTTCACCAAATTACAAAGGCGCCTGGAGCCTATAACAATGGCTTTGTCCTTCCTTTGTCTTGATCCACTAAATACAAGAAATTCACTTGCTGCTCCTGAAGAATAAAGGCAGACTTCCCTCCGCCTGTCTTCCTGGCTTAGATCCTGAAGTATATGATGGCTTCTCTGGGCCGTGAAGCTCCAGAGAGCTGGGAGGAGAGGAACCTCTCCTTCCCCCTGTAACTCCTCACTCCATCTCCATAGAGAGAACCCACAATCTCCCCTAACTAGGCCTGAACTACACTATTTATAACTATGGTGCTACCCCATCTAGTGGTGGATGTATGTAATGCACCTGACAGCCTGGTAAATAGGAACATTGACAGATGACACAATACAGCATGATATAAGCTAGTGGGACACTGCATGGCCATGCAGACATACGAACATGGAATGCACACTGGGTCAATTCAATTTTTATGGCAGCACCATTGAAGGGAATGGTTCCGCATACGGGCCGCAAAAAAACTGGAACGTTTGTGTGTGTATGAGCCCCAAGACTGATGTTTCCTACACTAATCTTTTCTCTGATTCAAGCATATGCTAAAAGTTGGATGCACAAGAATAAATCAAATCAATTATAACTTTATTGCATCTGAAAAACAGATTACAAAACACCATAAAGGGAACTGTAGGGCTCCAGATGAATACCGGAGGTCCTCACACCACAGCAAGGTTCATAACGCAACCAATGGAAAGAGATCAGAATAATACAGAAATGTTAAATACGTAATTGCAATAAATACTAAAGTGATAAGTGTGAATAAGAATCATAAAAATAATGAATCCATAATATAACTTGCGCAAACCTGGAAAAAAAAGTACTAGTGCAAAAATGTCACCCAATAGAGGTGCTCAATATCATACAACCTGTTGTAGTAATAAAAATACAAGAGGAGCTCTTTCACCACGCTGGGAGATGATACCCCATTAATATCACTGCCCTAGAACGTGCACAGCATCATCAGGGGTCCTATGCTGATCTTGATGTCGTTTTCGTGGAGTGAGATGTGTAAATTTTTTAAGAGGCTCAGGTGCATCTCTGTATACAAACAAACTGAAAAAATGGCCTGGTGTTAAACTGGCAGGAGGTGCGCAAACCCATAAGCAGTTGTGCGTGTATATACAGGGGAGCAGATCCTGCACTTGTGGCGATCCCCAGCAAAAATGCATACAGTGGAGGATGCCCGCAGCGGACCGCAAGTACCACAATAAACATCCTACACAAGATAGCAATTATGTGGATGTGATAACCAATATAACAATATAATAATATTTGCAAACACAGGTGCACTCTGCGGTCTTACTAAACCCTCAAACTGATATTTCAATTGAGAGATTAGCCAACATATCCTACTATGGAGGACATGTCTGAGCCCGAGCACCGTGCCAAGGTTTCTCAAGTAGCTTGGGTCCTAACACTTAGGTGCACCTGCGAGGCCTGGGCCATATCAGCCAGTCTTGAGTGGGGCTCGCAGACTCCTCCCTCCTCCCATTGCTGGCATGGCTACCTGCTGGAGGTAACTGGTGAGTTGTCTGTGAGTCGCACTTCACGCTCCTGTAATTCGCCCACTGGCCCCTGGTATTGCCCATACGGCACAGGTAGGTGAGTGCTAGGACCCGAGCTACTTGAGAAACCTTGGCGCGGTGCTCGGGCTCAGACATGTCCTCCATAGTAGGATATGTTGGCTAATCTCTCAATTTTATCATCAGTTTGAGGGTTTGGTAAGACCGCAGAGCGCACCTGGCTTTGAAAATATTATTATATCAGGTGCATCTCTGGCCTTCACTGTGGCAGAAAATCAAATGTATGTCAGCTATGAATGGGGGTAGATTGGAGCGTTTATTGACTACAGCTTCGGGCTTAGATTATAGTGAATTTGCTGGGCGGCAAAGGTCACCCCCCCCCCAAAAAAAAAAAGTAGAAAGTGCAAAAAGTCGCAGATTTTCCAAGATGTTGCAAAAGTTAGCAACATTGACACCACAAAAGTGGTGACAATTATTCAATACATTTCCCCAATGTGCTAAAACTGAGAGATAAGAGAAGAGAGAGATCGAAAAAGTAATAGGATGAATAAAGAACAAGAAATAAGAACACTGGAGCGAGAGAATGAGAAAGGAAGAAAGAAGGTGGAGGTGAGAGAAAGAACAATAAAGAGAGAAAAAAGAGGGCGAGAGATCAAGAAAAAGAAATAGAGAGGAAGAGAGAAAGGAGGAAAAGTAGAGAGAACAATGGAGAATAATAGAGAGAGCAAGAGTGAGAAAAAGAGAGACCACAAAGGTAGAACAAGAGAGAGAAATAGAGAGACAAAGCAAGAGCGAGAAGGAGAGAGACAACAAGGGAGGAGAATAGAGAGGCAGAGCAAGAGAGAGAAATAGAGAAATAAGGAGAGAGCAAGATATGAGAGAACAAAGGAGAAATAGAGCGAGCAAGAATGAGAAGAGAGCAAGAAAAAGAGAGAACGAGGGAGGGTGAGAGAGAGAAATAGAGAGAAAGAAGAATTAGAAGAGAGAGCAAGAAAAGAAAGAACGAGGGAGAGAAATAGAGAGGAAGAGAGAAACACAGAGAGAAAGAACATGAAAAGAGTGAACGAGGGAGAGAGAATAAGAGACAGCGATGAAGGGGAGAGACTTCTGTTCCTCTGCTAGTGACTGTGCTAGTGACATGTCCTGTGCTGTGAGAGTCTCTTGTTTCTGAGCTTCATAAGAAATTAGCGGAGAGAAGTTGTGAGGCAGAGCGCGGCTCACAGGGGAAATTACTGACTACCAGGAGCCCGAGATCTCCGCTATTTTCTTTCTGTGTCTTTGTTGATTGTTATAGCTGGTGGCTATACTGTCTGTATGAGGACATGTCAGCAGTGTGTGCCTCCAGCCTACACGCTGTGCAGAGTGCCCCCGTCTATAGGGCGAGGAGCCGGGGAAGAGGGGTGCCCACAAGGTTGCATTGTGATTGACCTTGGCTGCATCCTCATAACTCTGTGCTATGCATTAATATAGTAATGTGACACTGGAGACTGGTTCACTGGTGAAGGCCTAATGGAGAGATAATATCTTACATACTTGAAGGAGGAATCATAAGTTGTGCAAGGTCAGACGTGTCAGCTCCTTGCTATGATGTCTCATTTTTCTTCCCGATTCCATCTCCCCATACAATACAAGCCGTTCTCTTATAAGATCAGACCAGTAAATATAAGTCCAGGAGTCGTAAATAATTCATCACATTCAAGGTTTGCTCTCAAGTCTCATCATACGTGAAGTCCGACCGCAGACCAGGTATAGGGTATAGTGAAACTTTGTAACTCCTTTTGCCCCTCTCACAGTTAGGGTTGCAGGTCACTGATCAGCCTTATGGTTGATACACTGAAGTCAGTGCTGGATTTACATTATTACCAGCAAGAACAATTTAGCACATTGTGGTCTCCATCCTGTAAGAGAGTGGGCGTAGATAGAGGATGTAATTCATCTTTATGATGCCAGGTACGCTATCGCTAGCCCCTTAACCATATTAGACCATCAGGAATGCTAGACTTTCAGAGATGATAACATTACTCCCTCCCTGACCTAGACCATCAGGGATGCTGATATTAACCCGTTACTGCTCTAGACCACCAGGCATGATTACATTATCCCCTACATGAAAGCAGATCACCAGGAATACTGATATTAATACTTTACCTTTCAAAGTCCATCAGAAATAATAATATTACTCCATTCCTGCTTAGATCATGACAGTAACCCCTTAACAATCTAGACCACCGGTAATGATGACGTTACTCCTTCACTAGACCACAAGGGCTGCTGACATGAATAACATGCTACTCTGGGTCACCAGGGAGAGCAATAAATGATCATTTCAGTATCCCCTACATCATAGTAACATAGTAACAGTACATAAGGCCGAAAAAATTAATTTGTCCATCCAGTTCGGCCTGTCATCCTGCAAGTTGATCAAGAGGAAGACCATGCTAGACCAACATTAACATTTTACCTGCCCTAGATCATCGGGGATTTTAGCTTAACCCCTCCCCTTCCCATTCACCGCTTACCAATCTAGACCACCAGTAATGATAAATAACATTACTCCTTCTCTAGACTACCAGGAACATAGACATGAATACCTTACTTCTCTGGATTACACTAGACCATCAGAGAGGATTACTGTGACGGTAGTAGAAAATATCCCCGTCAAGCATTCCCTTCTTCCCATGAAAGAAAGTCACCCAATATTCCACGAGTAGGAATATCCCTGGAATCGCCGAGTAATCCACACATGAGTCAAAACTTAATGTTGGAAACACGAGACTAACTTTACTGGCGCACAGAACTCACAATTTATGCAGTATATAACTCCTCCTCTGGGCCCGGCTAGGTAATTGAGTTTTAACAATACACACAGCTCAATTGTCTGCTGGCCAGAACATTTACAACTTTTAACACTTTCAGAAAAGTACTTTCCATCCCACATACAAACATAATTTCATCCTCCCTGTTCGGTACACGAATACATTCATTCTTGACATTTGGAACCGAACAATATAGACCTTAAAATAGCAGGGAGAGAATTAAACTGAAGCATATAGGCATTTGCATCAAAGTCCTTCACAATGGCCCCCATTTTTCTCCCTGCTCCGGCAACTCGGTTGGACCTTTCCTGGTCCAGTAGGGTTGACGGGTTCAGAGCTTTTAGTCCGAGGTTAAATCCGTTTGGCGTGACAATCCATCGGCATTCCCGTTTTGCTTGCCTGGGCGATAATGAATCGTAAAGTCATAGGGCTGTAAGGCCAAGCTCCAGCGTAGCAAACGGGCGTTGTCCCCTGAAACCCGGTTAAGCCACACCAAGGGGTTGTGATCGGTGATGAGAGTGAACGCCCGGCCATAAAGGTAAGGTGTGAGCTTTTTGAGTGCCCACACCAAGGCCAAACACTCTTTTTCAATGGTAGCATAGCTGACCTCCCTTGGCAACAGCTTCCGACTCAGGTATGCCACCGGGTGCTCACCTCCATCCTCCCCGATCTGGCTCAGTACTGCCCCCAGTCCAAACATTGAAGCGTCTGTGTGGACAATAAATCTTTTGTTAGGATCTGGGGTAACCAACACCGGAGCATTAACCAGAGCAGTCTTTAGTGCTTGGAAAGCCACCTCGCATTCCGGGGACCACAGGACTTGTCGGGGTAGCTTCTTTTTGGTCAAGTCGGTCAGGGGTTTGGCCAGGGCGCTATAGTCGGGTACAAAGCGTCTGTAATAGCCGGCTGTGCCTAAGAAAGCCATGACTTGTGTCTTGGTGTGGGGAGTGGGCCAATTGGCAACAGCCTCGATCTTAGCCGGCTCCGGCCGTTGCTTACCACATCCTACTCGGTGGCCCAAATATTGTACCTCCGCCATACCCAAGTGACATTTGTCGGGTTTCAGGGTCAGGCCGGCCCCCCTGATCCTATCTAATACTACCCCTATGTGCTCTAGGTGCGCTTCCCAGGTATCGCTGTGGATGGCGATGTCATCCAGGTAAGCGCATGCAAAGCTCTGGAGACCCCCAAGTAACTGATCCACCATCCGTTGGAAGGTGGCCGGGGCGTTCTTCATCCCGAACGGCATAACCCGGAATTGGTATAGGCTGAACGGGGTGATGAAGGCCGACTTGGGTATGGCATCTTCTGCTAGGGGAATCTGCCAATATCCCTTGCATAGGTCTATTGTGGTCAGATACTTCCCTGCAGAGATACGGTCAAGCAGCTCGTCCATCCGTGGCATCGGATAGGCGTCCGTAACTGTCTTGTCGTTGAGGCGCCGGTAATCTACACAGAAGCGGGTTGTCCCATCCTTCTTTGGCACTAAGACTACCGGCGAGGCCCAAGGACTTTCTGAGGGCTCGATTACGCCTAGCCAAAGCATCTCATCTATTTCCTTCCGCATCCCTTCCCGGACTGCTTCGGGGATACGGTAAGGGGGCTGTCTCAGGGGTGCCTGTCCTGGAGTCTCTACCTTGTGTATGGCTAGGAGTGTGTATCCAGGCTCCTGAGAGAATGTGGCCTGTTTTGTTTCTAGTAAGCGGACAGCTTGAGCCCGCTCTTGCGGCTCCAGCTGTTCACCTAGCTGGACTTTCTTTATCTGGGTCATCCCGTCGTTACTGCCCAATAGGTCGGGAAGGGGTAGGGTCTCTGTGTCTTCTGCTGCTGGTGCACAGATAGCGGCTACCTCCTCTGCCCGTTCCTGATAGGCCTTGAGCATGTTGATGTGAAAGGTTTGTTTCACATCTTCATCCTCGCAGCTGGCTATCGTGTAGGTCGTGTCGCATATCTGTCCTATAACTTTATAGGGGCCCTGCCAGGCGGCCTGGAGCTTGTCTGTTCGGACCGGTCTTAATACCATGACCTTTTGGCCTATCTGAAAGCTCCGGTGCCTAGCCCGTCGGTCATACCATACCTTCTGGCGCTGCTGGGCCGCCCGGAGGTTTTCTCGCACTGTCTGGGCTAATTCCTCCATGCGGTCCCTCAGCTCCAGGACATAAGGTACAACCGGGGTCCCCTCAATCTCTGTCTGCCCCTCCCAGTGATCCTTGATGAGATCTAAGGGCCCCCTCACCCGCCTCCCATAGAGAAGTTCGAAGGGTGAGAATCCGGTCGATTCCTGCGGCACCTCTCGGTAGGCAAAGAGAAGGTGTGGCAGGAATCGCTCCCAATCCTTGTATGCCCCTGTGAAAGACAACATTTGCTTTAGCGTTCCGTTGAAGCGCTCGCACAGGCCGTTAGTCTGGGGATGGTATGGGGAGCTAGTCAGGGATTTAACTCCACAGGTTTTCCATATCTGCTGGGTTACCTCGGCCGTGAATTGGGTACCTTGGTCGGACAGAACCTCCTTGGGAAAGCCTACTCGGGAAAATACTTTAACTAGGGCCTCTGCTACGGTCTCAGCCTGTATGTTAGAGAGAGCTACCGCTTCGGGGTAACGGGTGGCGTAGTCTACTATGGTGAGTATATACCGCTTGCCGGAACGGCTAGGTTGGGCCAGGGGCCCTATAATGTCCACGGCTACCCTTGTGAACGGTTCTTCAATAATGGGCATGGAAACTAGTTTAGCCTTTGGGTGGTCTCCCTTTTTACCTATACGTTGGCATACCTCGCACGTTTGACAATACGCCCTGACGTCGTCGGATACCCCAGGCCAGAAGAAGTTCTGGGTTACCCGATACCCTGTCTTGCGTATTCCCAAATGGCCTGCCAAGGGTACGTCGTGCCCAATCCTCAATAACTCCTGCCGGTATTTCCGGGGAACTACCAGCTGGCGTTTTTGCTTAGGCCCTGGTGCATTACCCCGGGTCTCGGTGAGCCTGTACAAGCGGCCGTTCTCCCAGATAAATTGCTCCTTCTCTAATCCCCCTTGGCCCCTCCTGGCTTTCTCTCGATACTTTCTGAGGGAAGGGTCTCCGGTCACCTCCCGCCCAAAGTCCTCTGGGGTGTCCCAGGGTAGGGGTTCTACAGTCAAGGGTAGGTTGGGTTGGCTTACCTGGGTCTCAGTAGGAAGTGGATGGCTCTCGGCAGCGCGACTTTGTGCTCTGGTGGTTACTGCGTGGGCCTCCTGAGCGGGGGTAGAGGCGAACGCCGAAGTCAGGGGGCCAATGTCGTTGCCCAAGATGACTTCAGAAGGTAAGTCTTTCATGACGCCCACATGAACATTGCCAGCTCCCGCCCCCCAGTCTAGGTGTACCTGTGCAGTAGGGATACGGTATACTGCCCCCCCCTGCCACTCTCACAGCAATTGATTTCCCCGGTTTATCTGATGCCTTAATAAGGTGTCTTTGTACCAACGTGATGGTTGCCCCACTGTCTCTCAATCCCCGGGCGGTTTTTCCATTAACCATGACCAGCTGACAATGGTGTTTCCTGTTGTCCGTAATAACAGATTGTACCATGAGGGCTTCGTAAAGGGTGCCCAAGTGGTTCTTCCTGACCCAGTTCCTGGGGATCCCAAGCCGAGTCTACACAATGGGCTGCTGCTGGGGGGCGGTACCCAGGTCGAGACCAATTTGACCTGGTGTTGTTGTCCATGGGGCAATTCTGCTTGTAGTGACCCAGCTGTTTGCACCGGAAGCAGCGTTGTTCATTGCCCTCCTGGCGTGGATAGCGAGGGCTAGATGTCACCGGTCTGTTAGGAGGTTGGTATCTAGCGGCGGGTGGGTATGAGGGCACCGTTGGTCGTGGAGGTTGTACCCGTGGTGTGACCGGGTTCGTCTTGCGAGTATCCGCATATTCATCCGCCAACTTAGCGGCCTCTGGTAGAGTCATGGGCCGGCGATCTCTCACCCAGTCTTTGACATCCGTCTGGATGTGATCGTAAAATTGTTCCAGGAGCATTAGTTGCAAAATGTCCTCTGCGGTGGTGGCCTGGCTGCTGTTGACCCAGTTAGAGGCCGACAGGGATAACTGGCATGCCCATTCCACGTAAGAGTCTTTCGTGGTTTTGTGTGAGTCCCTGAATTTTTGTCGGTAGGACTCCGGGGTTACTGCATAACGAGCCAGGAGCACTTCTTTAACCCTGGCGTAGCTATGGATCTCCTGCTCTGGCACGGTCCGGAAAGCATCAGAAGCTTTGCCTGACAATATTGCGACCCACTCTCCTCTATCTATTCGGTGCAGGTTACATTGTCGCTCAAAATCTGCCAGGTAATTATCAATTTCACAGTCTAAAAAGCGCTTTAAAAGCGCTTTAAAAGCTTTAAAAGCGCTAAACGGAATCTTCCTTGTGTCTGCTGTACTGTACTCACTGTTTGGAGAATGTGCGGCTGCTTGGTGGACTGCTGCCAGTTTTAACTGTAGCTCTGCGTCTCTTATTTGTTTAGCCTCCTCCGCTAACAGGTTCATCACTTTCAGCACCACATCCGCCGTTGGGTTCGGACCGAACCATGCTAGCTTCTCTCTCATTGCCTTGTTGGCTGGTGATTCCTCCTCCTGAATCACTGGTGTCCCCATCTCTTGTACTGCTGGCGTTGCTGCAACCAAGTTCTCCTGGTCTAGCTCCATTAATTCTGCTATAATGACCCGCTTGGTTTTGTTGCTAGCAATCCTTCCACGGACTTCCAGTAGTTCTTTCAGTGTATTTCTTTTAAGCAGGGTGTACCAGCCTTCCATTCACTGTTCCCAGTGTCTGCTTGGAATCCTGGTGTAAAGGAAAGTAGAAGGGAAAATCCCGCTGCTGCCAACCAGTTGTGACGGTAGTAGAAAATATCCCCGTCAAGCATTCCCTTCTTCCCATGAAAGAAAGTCACCCAATATTCCACGAGTAGGAATATCCCTGGAATCGCCGAGTAATCCACACATGAGTCAAAACTTAATGTTGGAAACACGAGACTAACTTTACTGGCACACAGAACTCACAATTTATGCAGTATATAACTCCTCCTCTGGGCCCGGCTAGATAATTGAGTTTTAACAATACACACAGCTCAATTGTCTGCTGGCCAGAACATTTACAACTTTTAACACTTTCAGAAAAGTACTTTCCATCCCACATACAAACATAATTTCAGCCTCCCTGTTCGGTACACGAATACATTCATTCTTGACATTTGGAACCGAACAATATAGACCTTAAAATAGCAGGGAGAGAATTAAACTGAAGCATATAGGCAATTGCATCAAAGTCCTTCACAATTACATTAACATTTTTCCTGCACTAGATCTTCAGGAGTTATGATATAACTCTCCCCGTCCCTAGACCACCATGGATGCTAATATTAATTATTTACCGCCCTAGACTACCAGTAATAATGATATTGAATAGAGATGAGTGAATCGAAGTTGACGAAGTGGAATTCGATCCGAATTTCAGGAAAAATTTGATTCGCACTGAATCCGAATTTCCTCATGCTTCGTGTTAACAAATCACATTTTTTCCTAAAATGGCTGCTGCACATGTAAGGACATGGAGAAAGGAACTCTGGAAAGGCGGGATTACCCATAATGCTATGCATGCAGCCAATCAGCAGCCAGCCAGCCCTGTGATGTCACAGCCCTATAAATAGCCTCAGCCATCGTGGATTCTGCCATTTTCCAGTGCACTTAGTTGCAGGGGGAGACGTCAGCAGGCGCTAGGGACAGTAATAGGAAAGACTTCATTGTGCTGAAAAAGCGATTTACAAGTTCAGAAAAAGATTAGTAGAAGTTCAGGGAAAGGATAGGGAGGAATCATCTACACTGTAAAAGGAGAACAGGGTCCAATAGGGGAGGTTACAGCCTGGGTAATAGGAACAATCCTGTTACACCTTGCTGCTCTGACTGGGGATCCAAATTGTCCTTATACAGCTCTGTAATTCCAGCAAACTGTTCTTGTTATTGGGGTGCAGCCATTAACAGGGTTTATTACAAAGAAATATTTCTACGTCTTATTTGCCCTTGTGCGGTGCAGTTATATGTTCTAAAACAGTTTTTGGCTTGTATTAGTGGAAAAAATGGGGTTATTAGCCGTTGCATGTTGAAACGCAGAAATTACAGCCCTTTTTGGCGTGTATTAGTGGCAAAAAATATATATATTTGCCGTTCAGCAGTGCAATTATATGTTCTAAAGCCCTTTTTGGTGTGTATTAGTGGCAAAAATATATTTGCCGTTCAGTGGGGCAGTTGTTATGCAAGCAGGTGTGAACCCACTGCGCCACTGATTGGCTATACTCTGGAGGGGCATGACTAAGCAACTACCTGGTCTTCACTAGAGCCTCTGATGGTGAGGATAGGCTTGGGCCGTTAGGTTAGTTGGCAGGTGCCACTCCAGAGCAGTCCCCGAGTCAGTGGCAGCTGATCAGGGGGTCAGAGATTCCAGTGCAAGCACTGAGGGGAAGTACGTGGTCAGGGCAGGCTAAGATCAAGCAAGGTCTGTAAACGTGGTCAGAGGCAGGCGGCAAACAGGCCAAATCCGATAATTCCAAAAGCAGTGTCCGGTACACAGCAAAGCAGAACTTCCAAAACACCTTCACACTTAGAACTAGGCAAGCTGGTGGCCATGAGCTGCTCAGGCATCTTCCTGTGGTAGGAAGCACCTTTAAATAGTTCCTGCAATCCAGCTGGTGAGGCAGAGGGCATGTACGTGCTGCCTCACAAGTTAGGAGAGACACACCCATGCAAGCCCTAACAACACTACAGGTCTCTAGCAGATGACGGATATCAGCTGATGACGGTGTAAAAGGAGTGCACTTCTTGGCACTAACATCGACCTGTAAGGCTGAGTTCATTCTTGAGTTATTTGGTCAGTTTTGGCCCGGTGACTTCCCAAATAAGTGAAGTGTGCAGCGATTCTAAGAGCGACGCCTGTCATCTGCATGTCATAATGACTCACAGTATTATTTCACTACCACAGCAGACTCCCTATGCGTGTTACTGCAAGGCATAGTGTTCTGCACCACGATAAAGGCTCTCTGCAGCCAAGAAATACCAGTTTTTAACGCGATTCGCCGCAAATAAATTCAGATCGAATGGAATTTTTTCAAAAAATCTGGCAAACCAGCTGAATCGAATTTCAGAAAAATTTGCTCATCTCTAATATTGATACTTTGTAGCCCTAGACCACTAGGGATTCTAACATTTATCATTTACTGCCTAAAACACTAGGGATGCTGTTATTAATCTTTTACTGCCACAGACCCCTAGGGATGCTGACATCAAGCCCTTAAATAGCTCTTAACACCTAAATGGCCATTTTTTGCAAATCCGACAAGTGTTAGTTTATGTGGTAATAACTTTAAAAAGCTTTTACTTATCCAGGCCATTCTGAGATTGTTTTCTTGTCACATATTGTACTCCATGACAGTGGGAAAATTGAGTTAAAAATTTTTTATTTATAAAAAAATACCAAATTTACCAAACATTTGGAAAAATTTGAAAATTTCCACATTTCAATTGCTCTACTTTTATAGTTATTACTTTACATTCCCCATATGTCTTACTTCATGTTTGGATCTTTTTGTGAATATCATTTTATTTTTTGGGAACATTAGAAGACTTCGAAGTTTAGAAGCAAATCTTGAAATTTTTGAGAAAAATTCCAAAACCCACCTTTTAAGGAACAGTTCAGGTCTAAAGTCACTTTGTGAGGCTTACATAATAGAAACTGTAACAGATCTCCTGGCACCCCGACTGGGTACCTCCATTGATGGATGCTCCTAGTGTTTCCCGAGGACTCCAACCACTCCACTTGACACCGTAAGCACTGCCGACCCCACAAAACGCTGCAGCTTGGGGGGGATCTGGCCGTCTTCCACCCACTCTGGGCCCAAGACCAGGATCCAGCTTCCAGTGGGTAGAACCGTGTTGTAATAGTTCCTTGTAACCCCAAAAGGTCTAAGGGTGTCTCTACACTACGTGCAGAATTATTAGGCAAATGAGTATTTTGACCACATCATCCTCTTTATGCATGTTGTCTTACTCCAAGCTGTATAGGCTCGAAAGCCTACTACCAATTAAGCATATTAGGTGATGTGCATCTCTGTAATGAGAAGGGGTGTGGTCTAATGACATCAACACCCTATATCAGGTGTGCATAATTATTAGGCAACTTCCTTTCCTTTGGCAAAATGGATCAAAAGAAGGACTTGACAGGCTCAGAAAAGTCAAAAATAGTGAGATATCTTGCAGAGGGATGCAGCACTCTTAAAATTGCAAAGCTTCTGAAGCGTGATCATCGAACAATCAAGCGTTTCATTCAAAATAGTCAACAGGGTCGCAAGAAGCGTGTGGAAAAACCAAGGCGCAAAATAACTGCCCATGAACTGAGAAAAGTCAAGCGTGCAGCTGCCAAGATGCCACTTGCCACCAGTTTGGCCATATTTCAGAGCTGCAACATCACTGGAGTGCCCAAAAGCACAAGGTGTGCAATACTCAGAGACATGGCCAAGGTAAGAAAGGCTGAAAGACGACCACCACTGAACAAGACACACAAGCTGAAACGTCAAGACTGGGCCAAGAAATATCTCAAGACTGATTTTTCTAAGGTTTTATGGACTGATGAAATGAGAGTGAGTCTTGATGGGCCAGATGGCTGGATTGGTAAAGGGCAGAGAGCTCCAGTCCGACTCAGACGCCAGCAAGGTGGAGGTGGAGTACTGGTTTGGGCTGGTATCATCAAAGATGAGCTTGTGGGGCCTTTTTGGGTTGAGGATGGAGTCAAGCTCAACTCCCAGTCCTACTGCCAGTTTCTGGAAGACACCTTCTTCAAGCAGTGGTACAGGAAGAAGTCTGCAAGGTAAGAAAAACATGATTTTCATGCAGGACAATGCTCCATCACACGCGTCCAAGTACTCCACAACGTGGCTGGCAAGAAAGGGTATAAAAGAAGAAAATCTAATGACATGGCCTCCTTGTTCACCTGATCTGAACCCCATTGAGAACCTGTGGTCCATCATCAAATGTGAGATTTACAAGGATGGAAAACAGTACACCTCTCTGAACAGTGTCTGGGAGGCTGTGGTTGCTGCTGCACGCAATGTTGATGGTGAACAGATCAAAACACTGACAGAATCCATGGATGGCAGGCTTTTGAGTGTCCTTGCAAAGAAAGGTGGCTATATTGGTCACTGATTTGTTTTTGTTTTGTTTTTGAATGTCAGAAATGTATATTTGTGAATGTTGAGATGTTATATTGGTTTCACTGGTAATAATAAATAATTGAAATGGGTATATATTTGTTTTTTGTTAAGTTGCCTAATAATTATGCACAGTAATAGTCACCTGCACACACAGATATCCCCCTAAAATAGCTAAAACTAAAAACAAACTAAAAACTACTTCCAAAAATATTCAGCTTTGATATTAATGAGTTTTTTGGGTTCATTGAGAACATGGTTGTTGTTAAATAATAAAATTAATCCTCAAAAATACAACTTGCCTAATAATTCTGCACTCCCTGTATAGTTCTGGGTCCATAGTCTGTAGGAAGGAGACTGGCCCTCAGGCTTCTCCAGCAGCCCCAGTGACGATTTAGTCCGTCACAGAAACCATCACAAAAATGACCCCATTTTAGAAACTACACCCCTATTCAGAAACACCCCATATGTATTCAGAAACACCCCATATGTGGTTGTAAACTTCTGTACGGGCACACGGCAGGGCGCAGTAGAAAAGGAATGCCATATGGTTTTTGGAGGGCAGATTTTACTGGGAAAATTTTAAGTTGCCATGTCACATTTGAAGACCCCTTTATGCACCCCTAGAGTAGAAACTCCAGAAAAGTGACCCTATTTTAGAAACTACACCCCTCAAGGTATTCAAAACTGATTTAATAAACTTTGTTAACCCTTTAGATGTTTCAGAAGAGTTAATGGAAAATGGAGATGATATTGCAGAATTTCACTTTTTTGGCAGATTTTCCATTCCAATCAATTTTTTTCCACTAACAAAGCAAAGGTTAACATCCAAACAAAACTCTATATTTATTGCCCTATTTCTGTAGTTTACAGAAACACCCCATATATAGTCGTAAACGGCTGTACGGGCACACGGCAGGGCGCAAAAGGAAAGGAATGTCAAATAGTTTTTGGAAAGCAGATTTCACTGCGATAATTTTAAGCTGCCATGTCACATATTTGAAAACCCCCTGATGCACCCCTAGAGTAGAAACTCAAAAAAAGACCCCATTTTGGAAACTACGGGATAAGGTGGCAGTTTTGTTGGTACTATTTTATGGTAAATATGATTTTTGGTTGCTCTATATTACACTTTTTTTGAATTTTTTGTTATTTAAAATGTTTATCTGACAGGTTAGATCATGTGGTATTTTTATAGATCAGGTTGTTACGGACGTGACGTGTTTGTTTCAGTTTTACATAAAGCATTTTTGATAAAAAAATGATTTTTTTGTGTCTCCATATTATAAAAGCCATAGATTTTTTTTTCTTTTTGGGCGACTGTCTTATGTAGGGGCTCATTTTTTCCGTTATGAGATGACGGCTTGATTAGTACTATTTTAGAGTGCATACGACTTTTTGATCTCTTGCTATTACAATTGTTGTGATATAAGGTGACAAAAAGTGTCTTTTTTGCTACAATTTTTTTTTTTTTTTTACGGTGTTCACCTGAGGGGTTAGGTCATGTGATATGTTTATACAGTAGGTTTTTACGGATGCGGCGATACCTAATATGCATACTTTTTAAATGTATTTATATTTTACACAATAACTGCATTTTTGAAACAAAAAAAAAAACATGTTTTAGTGTCTTCATTTTCTGAGTACCATATATATATTTTTTTTTTTTTGCGATTATCTTAGTTAGGGTCTCATTTTTTGCGGGATGAGATGACCATTTGGTTGGTATGATTTTAGGGTGCGTATTACATTTTGGATCGCTTGGTATTACACTTTTTGTTATGTAAGGTGAGGGGTTAGGTCATATAATATTTTTATAGAGCAGGACGTGGCAATACCTAATATATATACATTTATTTATTTAGGTTTTACTTAATAATATAATTTTTGAAACAAAAAAAATCATGTTTTAGTGTCTCCAAAGTCTGAGAGCCATAGTTTTTTAATTTTTGGGTGATGTTTTTGGGGATATAATTTTTGCGGGATGAGATGACGGTTTGATTGGCACTATTTTGGGGTGCATATGACTTTTTGATCGCTTGCTATTACACTTTTTATGATGTAAGGTGAAAAAAATGGCTTTTTTTACACAGTTTTTCTGAAATAAATTTGCGGTGTTCATCTGAGGGGGATAGGTCATGTGGTGTTTTTATAGAGCAAGTTGTTATGGACACAACGATACGACGACACGATGATACCTAATTTATTTTTTACATTTAACACAATATAAGCATTTTTTAAACCCAAAAAATCATGTTTTAGTGTTTCCAAAGTTTGAGAGCCATAGTTTTTTTTATTTTTTGAGTGATTATCTTAGGTAGGGGCTCATTTTTTGTGGGATGAGGTGACTAGATTTTTTGATCTTGCGTTTTTGATCGTTTGGTGTTGCACTTTTAGGGATGTAAGGTGAAATTTTTTTAGTTTTTTAACACAGATTAATTTTTTTTCACCTGTGTTCACCTGAAGGGTTAGTTCAGTGATAGGCAAACTGCGGCTCTCCAGCTGTTGCAGAACTACAACTCCCAGCATGCAAAGACTGCCAACAGCTTTCAGCCTACAGCAGGGCATGGTGGGAGTTGCAGTTTTGCAACAGCTGGAGATCCGCAGTTTGCCTATCACTGGGTTAGTTCATGTGATATTTTTATAGAGCCGGTCGATACGGACACGGAGATACCTAATATGTAAACTTTTCTTTTTTTCTCTATTTTTTTTCATTTTTTTACTTTATTTTGGGAAAAGTGCACTTTTTTTACTTAAAACTTTGAATTGGTATGATTTTAGGGTGCGTATGACCCTGGGACTGCAGCAGTAAGCAGGGGGGCATCGGCAGACAGCAACCGCTGTTATATGAACAATACCGAATAACTGTTTAATAAAGTAAAAAAGATGGAAAGAAACAACCATTTTGTCCCCTTTTATTCATTTATTCTACATAATAAATATTAAAAAGGGGCTCTTCAGAAATCGAGCATCAGTGTTAGGCTACTTTCACATTAGCGGCAGCTTTCTCCGGCAGGCTGTTCCGGCAGGTGACATGTCGTAGTTTTATTGCTGTGCTGCGGCCAAATCCCCGGCCCGCCCCACATTATAGTGAATGGGGCCGGAGCGGACTTCTGGTGGCACGCGTGCACTAGCGGCAGCACGGATCCCGCAGGCTGTTCACCCACCGGAACAGCCTGTCGAAGAAGGCTGTTGCTAAAGCGAAAGTATCATTAGACCAGTAGAAGTCCAGCCTCCAGTTATTGACCCATATGAACTGGTGTGCATAGTATTGCAGCTTACACATTTACCTAAATGGGGCAATCTTCAGTACCTGGCACAACCACACCTGGGTCAGGATGCTGTTCTTGGAATAACTAGTCAAAATGTCTTGAAATGAAATAATAAAAATATATATTATTTTTATCTTTTTTTAATGCCTTCCAAATTTTGCAAAACCAAGAACCCAAATTAAGATCACAGGCATCAAAGACCCACATAGTTTTCTACTCCTGTACTAGAATATCAGACTTTCTGGGTTCTCAAATACTGGGTTTAAAATTTGTATTTATTAAAATGATGCAAAAATAAAGTTTGTTCCTGTTTTTGAATATTAGCATATCATTAGCTCTTATAAACAAATAAAAAATTTCAGCTTTTTAGAGATCCAATTGAAGTCTTCCAGACCAAACAAAATCAGTTTCTGTTGCTGATTTATTTTTTAAATTTTTATAATTAATTTACATTTTTATTTTTTTATTTTTAAGTCTTCACTTTGCTAATTGAATCGGGTACTTTGTGGCCCACAAGAACAATAAAATAGGATATGAAACAATTACTGTCGCAGCACATACATCTTAATTCTTTTAATCTCCAGGCTAGCAGAGCCAGCATTAATATCCCCCGCCTTGCCAAGAGCCAAGCACGAGCCACATGGGATGGAGAGGACGGAGAGGATTAGACAGAGCTGGGTATGAAAGTCAAGTCCTTGAAGCCAGACATTTCTGCAGCAACTCTTCTCACAACTTTATCCAACTTTCTTCCGCTGTAGGAGGGGAATTCATGTCAAGGTGATTCAAGAATTCTCAAATCAAAGGGGTTAAGATTTTTTTAAAAATCTGGGGAAAAAATGTTACGTTAAAAGAAAATCGTACAGTCCTAAAAAGTAAGGATCACAGGGTTTAGAGATGTTCGGCTTTCTGATCAACATGTACAGTGTCCAAGTTTAGGGTGACCCCAAAAATACGCTGGGTCCTCTGGACACCATTGATGATTTTACCACGTGTTGCTGCTCTCTGGAAGGGATGGTAAAGCATGGTGCACCCCATATGGAAATAGGTCCAAAGAGTCAGGATCTGCAGTAAACTAGAGTGTTTCTTTACTGGAGGAACTCAAGTGCAAATCAATACAGGCAAGGCACTGAGCTGGCTTCTCCAGTCTCCTCCCGGCCGGACAGAAGAAGGTTTCATGCTTAGGAAAGGGCTGAGCTATCTGTCCCCCCCTCCTCTCTCTCTCTCTAAGAAGGCTGGTGAACCAGAATCCTGTGGTAGAGTATCCTAATCTCAGTGTCTTCGTCTAGTCACTGTGCAGTCTGGCAGAGATTCTTTTACTAAGCACTGTTCCCTATCTGCAGACAACTAGGGGCTCTGACTTCTCTCCTTATATACAGTTTGAGCTGAACTAGAACCTTCTAGTCTGAGCGGTGGAGTAGAGAAGCACAGCCTAAACAGAAAAACTGTTACAATTTCGGTCTATCATAGACTTCAATGCACCACAGCTAGTGCCAACCACAGTGTCCTTTCAGTGCTTTATTAAAAGCAACAAGTACATCCCTTGCTTACACAAGCATAAACTCCTGCCGCCATTACTAAACTACCAATGTCCTAAGGGTGGTAGCTGTAATCTGGGAGACTAGACTGCTCATCTCGGAGTCGGTGAGGTCTCCTTTTATTCCCCCATGAGTCCTCCAGAAACCATGACTGGTTTTTCTACAACACATTGTAACTAATTGTAACTAATGAGCACTTTCCTTGTGGAAGAGCTCATTAGTACAGGGGGCCCAGGGTCTGGTGACTAGGGTGCTGCTGTTGCTGTCATTTCTCACCTCTGTCTGGACCTCTTCTCTGAAGGCCATCACTACCCTGGGGCCTGGCCATTGTATAGTGATAGGATGTAGTGTGTGTTGGCGCACACTACGTCCTGACTCTGTATGTGTCACGGCTGAGGATGGGGAAAACCCTCAGCCGTGCGGTATCAGAAGGCGGATGGTCAATGCCAGGCCAGGACAGGAATCAGGGAGCAGGTCACCTCCTACACATCCCTAATTCTGACCCTGTCTCCTATCCGTATGAGCCAACCCTGAAGGTAGGAGGGCTCATACTCCGGAACCTGATATTCCTGCTAGCTCTCAGGGTGGCCCTGGACTAGGAGCAGGGTAAGACGACCTGTTCCTCCTAGACATGGAGGAACAGGAGTCTCACTGGCCAAGCTACATAGAAAGGGGAACATGAACAGACATATGGCAATGACAGGTAAGTGAGACTAGTACCACACTTACCTGCCACAGACACACAACCTGGAACCCACGTGCAAGTGCTGCTGTCCACAACAAATGCAAAGGACACAGCACACACCAGACATCACACGGGAACCCAGGAAACCATATGCTGCAATAACAAATAGACCAAACAAACTTCTTCTAAACACCATACATGAACTTATGACCACAAGGGTGGCCCCCACTGGCAGATTGAATTACACAGGAGGCTGCTCCAGCTAACCATGGCTGAAGTACCCCTCAGACTAGAGATATTCACTGAGGCTTTATAGGCCCAAGTAGCCACACCCAACAGACACACCCAGTGTTCACACACACAGAAGGGAATTAACCCTTCCAACACAAGGCAAGGGAAGACGGCCACTTAAAGGGGAAGTACAGACATAAACCCATACTTCACCTGTTGCCACGGGCAACGGCATGCGTGGAAATCATGTCCTGGGGATCAGCCATAGGGCTGAGACACTGCCACCACATGCACACAACACCACACGTTGCCACAAGCAAACAAGTGAAGGAAAGTGTCACAAAACACAGCATAGGCCGTGACAGTACGACATGGACACAGTACTGCACCAAGCGTGTTGTGGTGGATCAGGAGTGGTGGCAGCTGGAGCTGTAAGTTATTTTTTTTGTCTGGTCTGAGGTCTGCATTTAGGGGACAGATGGGTTGAGGTCATAGAGGGTGACAGGGGTCTGTATGAATTTAGGGTCTGATCTGGGGTCTGTTTTAATTTGGGGTCTAGGGGGTCTGCTCTGTATAAATTTTTTGATCTGTCTGGAGGTCTATTTCAAAGGGGTTGTGTCATCTTAGACAATGTGGGCATATCCCTAGGATATGTCCTCATTATCTGATAGGTATAGGTCCCACCCCTGGAACCCGCAGCTATCTTGTAAACTGAGCTGGCAAAGACTGGAGGGTGCACTGCGCATGAGCAGCAACCCCCCATTTCTTTCTATGGGGCCGACGAAAATAGCCAAGCTGTGGCTTGGCTATTTCCGTCAGCCCCATTGAAAAGAATAGAAGTGGTTGCCACGCAAGCGTGGTGTGCTCCCATTTATTTCTATGGGAATTCCGAAAATAGCTGAGCATGCCGCTCGGCTATTTTCGGTGGGCCAATAGGAAGGTTTGGTGGTGGCCGAACTTGGCACCTCTGACCACCACTTTGCTGGGCTTCTTTTTAGAGATCCTAGCAATATGCCCCCATTGTCTAAGATGGGAATACCCTTTTAATTTTGGGGCTTGCCTAAAGGTCTGCATTAATTTTTGGGTCTGATTTAGAGGCCTGTATGAAAGAAAGGGGTTTTCCAGAGGGTTTTAATATTGATGATCACTTGGAAAACCCCTTTAATTTTGGGGTCTGGATGTATATTACAATTTTTGTTCTTTCTGGAGATCTGTATGCATTTTGGGGTTGCCTAGAGGTCTGTATTGATTATGAGGTCTGGTCTGAGATCTGAATACTTGGGCACTTTTATTTTGGCAGTACAGTATTTGGGGGAACTAGGTAGCACTGTTGGTACAGTAATATGGCCACATGGGGCAACAGCAGACACAGTATTAGACACAGGGGGTGGCGGGATAGGGGTTTTCTTTGCTACCAAGGATGGGGATAGATTGCAGAAGCAATGAGTCAGAGGAGTAACCAGAATATCCAAGCGTAAAATCTGTAACAAGCCCCCATCTACCATGTGCCTTTTACAAATACTGGTGTATATTTATGTGGCAGAGGGGGGCTGCACATCCCTGGTCAAAGATGTCTATGCTGTAAACAATGCAGTCTTCAGGAGAAATCATCATTATGATCGGACCAACTAAAGAAAAAAAGGAAAATGAACCATTCAAATCAATGTCACCTGCGAGTCCCTGGATTAGCATTTGTTATGTCTGTCACTGCTACTTTTAAAACATGTTTAAATCTCTTTGTTAGAAAGTAAGGTCACGTTAAACTGATTTTGGGAGGGGGTGCAATTTGACTGCTTTGCGTAGTGCACAAAAATACCTTGTCCCAATACTACATTGACACCTCAGTAACCTCATCATCTCCCATAATCCTTTCTTAGGAAAGTTTGACAATTCTTCGAACTTTTTTGTTTTTGGGTTAAACTCCCAGAACTGCTGTTCCCGTGATCTCCTGAAATGTATTCTACCGCCTGTAATAATTTAATAGCCATAGACCAATTTTATTATCCAAATATTTAATTAAAAGGACATGACACAGAGGCAATCAAGGCCCCTAAAAAGCGTAGTAATTATTTCGCTCTCCATGACTAAGGTTAGACGTACTTAATCTAGATATTTCAGATCTCATTATCTCTAGCTGTGAATTCCTTGGGGTCGGGGGAGGATGTCGTCGATGTACCTTCGTTTAAAGCTATGTAATTATCTCACTTGGGTTATATAAATATAACATTGGTGGAGGAGATAGTTCAAGGCTTACGTACTCCGAGGATAGTAGACGATCAGCCTGCCGTAACAGTATTACACACTGCCCTATGGAGAAATTCAGTATTTGATCAAACTTTACTAGACAAGGTGTCAGGGTGACATCGCATTCATCAACATGAATTATGGTCCATTCTCCGACAAGGGCAACCGTGTTTGGCAATAGTCATCACTTATCCTACAGAACATCTTTTCAGATGTATAAACAGAGTCGAGGGCTCTCCTAATGGTCTGCAGTATTTTTGTCATTTTATAGGAATAATGAGAAAATCCCATTATGGGGATAAGTTATATTTGGCTCGATGCCAAAACGGCGTGAGGCTTAATTAATGTAAAGGAATATAATTCTAGGTCCCCAGGGTTTTTCTGTCTCACTATCTATATATAAGATGGACACTATAGTCTATTACTATAATAAGACGGAAAAATAGATCATCAAGCTGAACTTCACAGCACTAGATATATATATATTTTTTAAGAGCTCCCCCTTAAAAGTCGTGGAAAGAAGTATTGGGCATGTTGAACTTCAACACCTGATGCTTTCTTCTGTTTGCAGGGGAGATAAGCCTCCTCCAGAGGTGTATGGCAATGCGTTACTCCCTTCTTCCTATTCATAACACATACACACTTTGTCAAATGGAGGCATAGAGTGGAATAGCAGTTTGGCCAACAACGATTAAACCTGTATGGGTGTTAGGTCCGCTGTCTATGTCCATTGTTGCCTTTCTCTCCTGGGGGTTACTGGGTATCTAAGGCACTCTCTCCAGGCAGAGGGTGCCTGAGCTTTAAGCTTCCTGGTGATCAGCAAAGGTGTTCTCATAGTCTTCAGGGATGAGCGGCAATATTCGTATTCGCAATATTTCGCGAATATTTTGGCGACTATTCGTCATATATTCGCAAATTTCCTATTGGTTGCTAGGGATGTTGCTAAGTGCCGATATTCGCGATAAATTCGCGATAAATTCACAATTAGAATATTCGTGAATACGAATATATAGCACTATATTCTAAATATATATTCACGATTAAAATTAGCAATTCGAATATTCACGCTCAACACTAATAGTCTTGTGCTATGGTGATTTACCTGTGTTTATCCTGAGTTTGCTCATATCTGTGCCCCAGCTTGTACCTGTCCTACCCGCGTGTTCCATCACTTGCAGCACTTTCCGTTACAGTTCTTTTTGCATTTAAGTTAACTCTGTTCATCTGCCTCATCTGTGTTTCTGCCAAGTGTCCAGCCTGCCTGCATGTTCTGTATCTTCACTATCATCCTGTCAGCCTGTTTATCCTGTGTCTCCCACCATCTAATTAATAAAAAGATAATGGCTGCACACACATATAAGCAGTAAAGCTGAGAAATAGGGATCATTCTAAATTCAAGTGGTACTAGACCTACTATTTGAATCAATGGAAGCTCTTAGCGCACATTTTGATCAAACTTGTGTCGGGCCCATCCACCAGGCATCAAGGTAAATATTTATCTGAGGGTGGCTCCTCTTTTAGACTAAGCACACGCCCATCTGCCCGGGGCTTCTGAGCAAAGTAAAAATGTAGCTGGTTCCTTCACTGCCCTGATAATGTGGACTTGGACAAGTCCAAGAGAGGTGGTATATTAGTAATAGGGACCCATCCGTGGAAGCCACCTTGACGCCTGGTGGATGGGCCCGACACAAGTTTGATCTGCGCTAAGAGCTTCCATTGATTCAAATAGTAGGTATAGTACCACTTTAATTTAGAATGATCCCCATTTCTCAGCTTTACTAAATATCTCTAGAATCCCCCCCCCCCTTTCTTACTATGGAAACAACAAAAACTCTCATTGTTGCCCTTTCCCGCCTTGATTACTGTAACTCACTAGAGATGAGCGAATCGAATCCCATGAAGTGGAATTTGATCCGAATTTCAGGATAAATTAAATTTGCCTCGAAGCCGAATTTCCTTGTGCTTCATGTTAGCGAATCGATTTAACCTGAAATAGTGTAAAAAAATATGCTTATCTCCTCCATTTGCTCACGATGGGCCGCCAGCCGCAATCATGATTGAAGATCTCATCCGAAATCCCATTGCACTCGCTACTTACAAAAAAAATGTGCTTCATGACGAAGTCATTCATCACAAAGCAAATGTTTGGGTCAAATTCGGCGAATCAGTCGAATCGAACTTTTCAAAAATTCGCTCATTTCTATAACTCACTATTAATTGGCCTCCTCCTCATCAGACTCTCCCCTCTCCAATCTATCCTTAATGCAGTAGTCAGAGTCACCTATCTGTCTAATAGCTACTCCGATGCCTCCACCCTGTGCCAGTCATTTGCACTGGTTGCTCATACAGTATAGAATCCAACTTAAACAGCTTGTCCTTACCCACAAAGCTTTTCACAGTGCTGCACCCACCTACATCAATTCCCTCATCTCTGTCAACCGCCCTACCAATGCTCTACAATCTGCAAGTGATTAAAAAATTAGGTTAAATCACAATATACTCAGTTTTAGGTGCTCCCTAAAAACACATCTTTTTAGGTTGACCTATCACATCCCCTCCATATATAGTCCATTTATCATAATTTTTCTGAACTTGATCCTCCACTAATCTCTTCACCGCACCAATGCACCCAGAAGCTCTACAGATATCGGCTGGCTCATGCAGCTTTATATCTACTCCACTATTTTCCAAGATGGTCGGACCATTGTACAAAGCAAGCACTTTTACCTTATGTGTCACCCCTATCTCCTCACAGATAGTTATGGCCGGACTGACGGGGGGTTTGGTTCAGGGAGACTCCAGGGGGATAAGGATAGGCTCGGGGGTTAGAGGGGTGGGTTTAAGGAGACTCTGGGTAATAAGGATTGGCCGTTGGGAGTTTAGGGGGAGTGGGGAAGGGGATAAATAGTTAAGGCCAAGGGGAAGAAGGGGCCATTTTAGGTACCCTTAAAAATAGCTCCCACACACGAATTAGAGCAGGCTTTACTTTTGAGATGGAGCAGCTTTAAGACACCATTAGACAGTTGAGAGCGGCAGCAGAGGTTTGCGGTGCCGAGTGGATTCAGGAGCGGGTGCAGCAGATGGTTCAGGGGCCTGCTGAGGCTTCAGCTTCGCCTCAGCCCGTTGCGATCCGGCCACGGCGTGCTAGGCCACCGGCGGGCTACAGCCGACAAACTTCTTAACCCCCCCCCCCCAGGGTCAGCGCTGTATATGGAACCCCTCCAGGGACCCTCCACGCCCGGGGTCAGCGGGGACAGCTTCTTTCCGTACTCCCCGGCGTGGGAGGAATCCAGCATGTAGATGAAGCCTGCGAAGTGGCCGAGCTCGGTCACCTTGGTCTTCTGTAAGGAGTAGCGTGGGATCAGGACCAGATACAGCGGGTACCTTTTTTTTCAGGACTATGGAATGAAGGTGCCCACCCAGCGTGAGCAGGATGTCGAGAGGAACAGGGCTGCTGCGATTCCAGCGGTGGCATGCAGCAGGCCCCCATCACCATCATCCAGTCTGCAGCGAGGAAGAAGCTCTGTCCCCTCCGAGCAAGCCTGGGAAGACAGCAGAGCTAACGTCCCTGGCTTGGGCCTGGCCATGGGACTGGATGGAGATGCAGTGTCTGATGCCAGAGGGGCAGCGCATAGGACCGGTCATCTGGATTCAGGATCTTCAGCTGATGGGGTCACAGCACCCAGGCAGCCAGGTGAGATCTCGTGGGGACGTTTAGCGCAGTTAGATCTAGGCAGGGGTCTAGGGCAGTTATTGGGGGGTTTAGCGGGTTTGTTGGCGGGCTGCGGGGGACATCTCCGTTGCCGGCGTGGGGGGTGTCTGGGCCATCGGGAGGATCTGACATGGTGGGGGGAGGCAGGTTAGGGATAGGGTGCACGGTGGCGTCGGTACAAACGCAAGCGGGGGGGCGTGGCGGAGGAGGAAACAGTGTGGTTGGATGACAAGGCGAGAGGGGAGGTTTATGTTTGTTTTAAGGGCCCGTTGGGGGCGCATTTAAAACAGGAGATGAGGGAGCGGATTTGGAAAGGGGAATATTTGGATTTTTTTCCTTGCTCCCGTTGGATAAGTTTAACCTGGATAGGGTACAGAGGGAAGGGGGGAAGAAGGAGGAGGAAGAGAAGCGGAGATATCGGTTAATACCGCGAACCTTCACTAATTGGTTGCAAGCGTTCGCGATCTTGGCAAGCGTGATAGGGGAGAAAGCGTCGGAGTGCTGTCCGGCTCTGTTCTGTTACTTGGACGCAATTGGTGAGGCGTATAGGAGCGTATTGGATGTATGGGGGAATAGCATGGTTGCGTTATGATGAACAGTTCAGGCAGCGGAAGGTGGTGCGTCCGGAAATGAGGTGGGACCATAAGGATATAACTTTGTGGTTGAAAGTGGCTGCACCGGTTAGCCCGGGCCAGTCCTTTCGGGGGCAATCAGGAGGCGGTGGATAATCCAACATCGCGGCAGCCTCAGCGAAGGGTTTGTGCTTCGCTTTTAACGACAGGAGCTGTAAATTCGTAGCTAAGTGTAAATTTAAGCATGAATGCTCATTATGCGGGGGGTTTCATGGAGCAGCGCGGTGCTTTAGGGGCAATAGACAAAAAGGGGGGGACTTTAATAGTAAAAGGGGTCCGTCTGGAAAAGATGGAGCCGTTTCTAGATAGATATTCGGATAGGTAGGCGGAGACTTTATTACGGAAGGGGTTTTCAGTTGGTTTTAAAATTCAGTTCGTGCAGGGAGAGGCGATGTTGTTAAAAATAATTTGAGGTCGGCTAGGGAGCATCCGGAGGTGGTGGCAGAGAAAATTAAAGATAAAGTTATGCTAGGCAGGATGGCAGGGCCCGTTTTTGGACCCGCCTTTACCGAATTTGCCGGTGTCACCTTTGTGGGTGGTTCCAAAGAATGAGATAAATACGTTTCTGTCTTTTCCAAAGGGATCGTCGGTCAATGACGGTATTGACCCGGCCTTCTGTTCGGTGGTTTATACATCATTTGACACGGCAGTTTTGTGGGTTAAGAAGTTTGGAAGAGAGGCATTGCTAGCAAAGACTGATATTGAGGCAGCGTTTAGGTTACTGCCAGTGCATCTGGATTATTTACATCTGTTGGGGTGTTTTTGGGATGGGGGATTCTTCGTAGATCGGTGTTTGCCAATGGGTTGTTCCCTGTCTTGCGCTTACTTTGAGGCGTTTAGCTTGTTTCTGGAATGGGCAGTGGCAGATTCGTCAGGTCGTGAATCTATCATTCATTACTTGGATGATTTCCTGTGTATTAGCCCCCCGGATTCTAGGGTGTGTACACTGTTGTTGCACACACTGGGTATGCTGTTTAGGGCGTTTGGGGTCCCATTGGCGGAGGATAAGACGGTTGGGCCAGTTACAGAGTTGAGTTTTTTAGGAATAGTGATTGACACGATTAGGATGGAATGTAGACTGCCTATGGATAAGTTGGTGGATTTAAAAGGGGAAGTAGTGAGGGCGAGTCGGTTGAAAAAGTCACAGTTGCAGGAGCTGCAGTCACTTCTGGGAAAACTCAACTTTGCGGAAAATTACAACGATCGCTCTCTATTGATGGGTGATGTGGTGAACCGGGGGTGGACAACGGCATTGCTGACGCTCTTTCTCGTTCACAGTGGGACCGTTTCTGGCAGCTGGCCCCAGAGGCAGAAGAGTTTGGGAGTGAGTGCCTGAGTTGTCTATGGAAGCTACTGGAGAAACCGCAGTGGGGCTCATTCAGGCATCATTGGTGCCCGGTACGTGGGCGACATACTTGAAAGCGTGGCAGTACTGGGAGGATTGGTGTGGTAGGTTGGCTGTTGGGGACGAGGAGTGTTGGAAGTTCTGATGTTAATTTTTGTGGGTCATTGTAGAGAGGAGGGTTAGTCGGTGAGAAAAATAAATAGTTGAATAGCTGGGTTGGGTTTTAGATGCAAGTTTTGGAAGTTGCCAGATGTTACAAAGTCCTTTTTGGTGGTGCGGGTGTTAAAAGGGTGGCGTCGGTTACAGTCAGGGGAAGATAGTAGGAGACCGGTGCATTTGAGTTGCTGTTGAAGTTAGGGGATTAATTAAGGGAGGTTTGTAGTTCGGCTTCAGAGGAGCGGTTATTTAGACTGGCGTTTTCATTGGCGTTTTTTGGGGCCCGACGGTTCGGCGGGTGGGAGGGTTTCTTAAGGAAGACATGGAGTTATTCCACGATAGGATGGAATTCCTCATCCGCCGTTCAAAGGCGGATGTAGAGGGACGAGGGTGTAGAGTTTGGGCATACTTTTTTTAATTCTGGGCTGTGCTATGTTTCCAGTGCAATGTCTGCGGGATTATGGAGCAGATAGAAGGAGTGGGGTTTTACCACTGTTAGTACATGTTGGTGACTCTTTTCTGGGTCATGCAGGGTATTCGACGGAGGTGGCTAGGTGGGGGTTGGGCGATGAGATCATAAAACGGATCGGACGGTGGGAGTCAATTAGTTTAAACTCTTACATTTGTTTAAATCGTTTGCAAGGAGGACAGTCAAGGTCCTGGGGGGAGGGGGGTCTTTATTGGGACAGATGGTTTTTCTTATAGCAGGACTGTTCTTTGCCTTGGTCTTCTCGTTCCAGGTGCTGTGCCAGCCCTAGTGTGGATTCTTGGGCTTATGTATTCTGGGGGGCTGTCTGGGCAGTGTTTCGGTCCGACAGTCAGCAGTTAGGGTTTCCACGGTCGTCAGCGACGGTAAGGGGGTTGGGTCGCAGGGGCATGGTTTGGGCCAGAGTGTTGCCGGAAATAAATCGGTTTGTTAGGCAGGATAGGGCACCCGATGTGTTAGTGCTGCATGTGGGCGGCAACGATTTGGCAGCTCGGCCTTTTCAGGAGCTACTTCGAGATATTAAATTTGACCTGCTGAGGCTATGGGCGTTGTTTACTAAAATGGTGACGTATGGTCATATATAGTCCCAAAGATGGTTTGGAGGGATGCTAGATCTGTGGAGGGTGTGAACAGGGCGAGAGTTAAAGTGAACCGGGCGATGGGTCGTTTCATTGCCAGAAATGGGTCTGTGGCGATGAGGCATATGGAACTCGAGAATAGTGTTGGGGGGTTTTGGAGGTCCGACGGGGTGCATTGAAATGCAGTTGGCTTCGATCTGTGGAGTCTGCTGGTACAGGGCGGCATCGAGACGGCATTCATTTTGTGAAGGGACGCACAGACTTTAAGGGGCAAGTCTGGGCGTCGGTGGCGGGGGGAGGTCCTTGAAGTTGGTATATTCACAAGGGGAGGATGATGGGAGGGCTCCATGGTTGGGGCTGGACTCCCAGTTGTGGCAGAATTAAAAGGGGCCATTCAGTGGTGCTTCCGATCCGGTGGGCAACGGCTGGGTGCAAGATGGCTTACCCCGGCGGGGTAATTTCAGTTGTTTGGGGCTTCAAGGACCTCCCCTTTGAGGGAATTGTTATTCAGAAGTGTTTATGGTTTTCTATGTTTTGTATGTTAATAAAAATGGCTGCTGTGGCCGATTTATTCCAACCTAGTGTCTGAGTTTTATTGGTGGGGAAGGGGTCAGAGGAGGAACAAGTGAGGATTAGAGAGGTCGGACGGAAGGTAACCAATACCACCGTCAAGTTATGGCCGGACTGGGGGGGCGAAGCTAGCGCCGGTCTGAGATGGCCGCTTGATTCTGAGCTCCGTGACATAGCCCGTCCCCAGTATTAGCTATCTTGAGCTACACACCCCAAAATGGTTAAAATCGGGAACCCCAAAGCAGGAGAACACCCGAGCACCAACAAGAACCACATTACAGGAGGTGATATGGATAAATTTATTTAAAAAGCGGCCTCCTCGTTTGCCGCCCGCGAATCCAAGATGGCGCCGGCTCAGCCACACAAGGCCAACATACAGATCGGAGGATGAAAGCGACACAGAGAAGCCGCAAGGTAGGGGGGCCCTCCCGATCACCAGGAACTACCTGAAAAATACGCTATGCAAAGCCTTAGAGCCCCTACTGAGCGAAAGCGCCGCACTGCGCCAAGACATGAGGCAGGTGGGCGATCGAGTGGAAACACTTGAAAACCACCAGGCCCAGATCCTGGAACACCAGAGGGCCACCACAAGCTCATTTAAAAAATGCAGCACTTACTTCAACGAGCTGCACAATGCTCTTGAAGATCAAGAGAACAGGGGGAGCCGGAACAACCTACGCCTCAGAGGGATTCCGGAGTCTGTTTTACCTGGCGACATCCCTGCGGCGATTATCTCCCTATGCTCCTCGTTGCTGGGCCCAGAGTTTACCTTGGAGATCGTAATCGAAAGACCTCACAGAGCACTGCGACCGAAGCCTAAACCAGAGGAGCCTCCTAGAGAAATAATTTGTAAGTTCCTCAATTATCAAGTGAAAATAGCAGTGCAAGAAGCTGCTAGGAACCGGTCGGATATCCTATTTGAGGGCGCACAAGTGTCTATTTATCAAGATCTAGCCCCATCCACCTTGAGAAAGCGAAAAACCCTTAAGCCATTGACAGAATGGTTGAGGGCCAACAGAATCCAGTATAAATGGAACTTTCCTTTTGGTCTCTCTTTATCCCAGGGAGGGCGTCGTTTCAACATTACTGCACACTCTGACCTGGAGGCCATATATGAGCATTTACAAATTCCCCCCATGCAAATCGACAACTGGGACATATTTCAGGACTTTTCCACCTTACCAGAAGTTCCTACGGTCGCTTCCTTTACTCTACAGCATACACCTAAGGCTCATAAAGTGGGGAAGAGGAGCCGTCAATTAACACCTAAGAGACTCTCTCAAGATTAATAGCGGGAAACTTACCGCTGCGTTCATCTCCCACAGTTGCGATTTCCTCATGGACTTTCTTACAGCAAGTCAGCCAATCGGCGATACACACAGAGAAGAATCTTCATTTCTTGCCTCCAATTCTTGGCTGCGTAATACAATCTGAGGGTTCATTATGTAATGCAGTTTATGATTATCTTACTTTATGCATCTTTACTCCCTCTATCTTTTTTCCTCCCTAACAAATCCCCTTAATGCCCCTCTGGTCATAATCTTCCCCAGCCTCCCTTCTGCTTCTTCCTCTTCCCTATATCATCTCTTATATACCTTTAAGCCTACTTTCTCCTCCTTATATTTTTTGTTTTAAATCTGGGTTTATCCAAAACCTCCTCTGCCCTCTATTACAGATGGTTACCTGTTTTGTTTTTTCACCTTCATGATGGGTTGCTGTTTAATGTGCTGAACGGCATGTTTACTGGTCTAATGACCAATGTTCCCCTCATGCTTAATACCTGCGTGTCATTCCATGCACAATGTTATTTTTTGGTTATATGTTATGTTCTCATCTTTCTCCCTCTCCCTATGTTAAACTTTAGGTACTTGATACAGTCACCTTTGACCCCTGTGATAGGACAGCAAGACTTTTGGACCCCGGCTTCTCCTCTGGACCGAGCAGACACAACTCAATCTGTAAGTGTTCTCCCCTGGGGGACCAGCACGTTTCACTTCTTTCCTCCCACGCTAACCCCTGATTATGGCTGACATACATATAGCATCCTACAATGTGAAGGGTTTTAACTCCCCTTCCAAAAGGAGTCAAATCTTCACTATTTGGATGGCGTACGTTATACCCAAATACTCCAGATTACACTTTTTACTCACACGTCCACAATACCTACCATCGCATTGATTACATTTTCATCTCCAAAGAACATCTCCAGCTTTGTCCGGAAGCTAAGATTGGGTCCATCCACATTTCAGATCATGCCCCAACTTACCTTTTGGTAACCTCCCCAGTGCATAAATCCAAAAGTTTTAATTGGAGACTAAATGAATCCATATTAGGCAATCCAGAATCTATAAAAAAGTTGCGTTATTATTAGACGAATACTTTGTCCGGAATGCCCACCCTGATCTCTCACCCCAAATTCTCTGGGATGCGCACAAACCCTTTATTAGGGGTGAATTTATCAGTATTGGCTCACACTTGAAAAGGCTTAGAGAGAGAAACATTAGTAATCTTCTCTCCAAGATAAATAGGTTGGAAACAATCCACAAACGCTCCTTAACTGAACCCCAACTCCAGGAACTCTCCAAAGCTAGAGCTGAATTAAAGGCTCTCCTACAAACCAAATCAGCCAAATACTATCTTAATTCCCAATACAAATATTTTGCACATGGGGATAAAGCCACCAAATTCCTTATGAATAGAGTCAAAACAAGGAGAGCAGATACTACATTCACCAATTATCTTCCCCAAATGGTACCCCCATTTTCGCTTCAGCTAAAATTGCTAAGCAATTTAGGGACTTTTCTGAAGCGCTTTACAATCTCCCTCCTCCCTCATCACTTGTCTCCCACTCATCGCTCATTACTAAGTTCTTAGACTTATCATCTCATCCGTCACTTTCTGAAGACCAAAAACAATCACTTGAGGCCCCATTTACCATGAACAAACTTTCTATAGCCCTTTCCCAGATGCATGTGGGGAAAAGCCCCGGCCCTGATGGCCTTCCAGCATCTTATTATAAAACATTTAAGAAGCAACTGCTACCTCATCTCCTTAACATTTGCAACCAATCCCTCAAAGGTATCCCCCTCTCTAGGGACATGACGATTGCTCACATAGCCTTAATACCCAAAGAAGGAAAGGACCCTAAATTGTGCTCAAACTATAGGCCCATCTCGCTTCTAAACATAGACCTCAAACTTTTGGCTAAATTACTTGCAAATTGCCTTCCAAATCTCCTCCCTCCCTTGATTCATATGGACCAGGTGGGTTTTGTCCACAATAGAGAAGGTAGAGATAACACGACTAGTGTCATTAATGTGCTCTGTCATGCTAAACAGACCTCCTCTGCTCTTGTTCTTGTCAGTACTGACGCCGAGAAAGCGTTCGACCGCATTAACTGGAATTACCTAACCCATATCTTAGAGGATTTTGGCCTGCCTGGTCCATATGTCAAAGCGGTATTCGCTATGTACAAACATGCCACAGCTCGCGTCATGGTAAATGGGGACCTATCCTCTCCTTTTCAAATCCACAATGGAACCCGTCAGGGTTGTCCCTTATCCCCCCTCCTTTTCATTTTGGCAATGGAACCCTTTTTAGCTACGCTTCGGGCAGACACTGATATCAAAGGCCTGAACCTTGGGGGTCATGATCATAAAATAGCGGCATTTGCTGATGACGTTATGATAATGACAACCAATCCTACAATCTCCCTCCCTAAAATCCAGGAGCACTTAAAGAACTATAGTGTACTCTCCAACTTTAAGATAAATGAGAGTAAATCTATCATAATCAGTACTGGAATTTCCCCCCGGCTCAAACTTTCTTCAATGGAAAACCATCACATATTTAGGAGTCAAACTTAGCCCCAATACTTCAAAACTATTTGCTCTTAACTATATCCCACTAAAAGCATCAATATTCAAAACAATAGACAAAATTGCCAATTCTGCCCGACCCTCTCCTGGTTCGGTAGAAAAAACCTTCTCACCTCTCTTATCATTCCCCGTGTCATGTACATGCAACAAGTCCTTCCAATCCCCATAGCTAAGTCCTTTTACGCCTCTCAAACAGAAATTCAGAGCCTTCATATGGAATGGGGAGAAAGCTAGACTTTCTTACTCTCTCCTATCTCAATCCCGTTTGGTAGGGGGTATTGGGCTCCCAGATCCAGAACTCTATGGGAAAGCCATACTTCTGACTGGCTTAGAAATACATGAGACAAATCCTGGGTAGCGTTGGAACAGGGTATCATAGGGATGCCCACTCGTGCCTTATGCCTAGGTTACAGTAATCCGCCCCAAATCAATCTATCAGCCTTTCCAATCATTAAAGCTACTCTGGAAGCATGCAAATGGCTGAGCTCTTCTCATTGCTCAATACCGTTTCCCTCCCCCCTCATCACATTCAGTGATATCTTAGGCTCATCTTCCATGGGCCCACGCTACTCAGCCTCTAAATTAGTTAGATCCTCTTCCTTGCCAATTTCTCACCTCCTTGAATCCCAAGGATCGCTAGCTTCCATAGAGACCCTTAAGTCCTTGCTTAAGCCACAACCCTGCGACTTTACCCTATTATCACTTATCAAATCCTTCGTTACTAGAAATAACAAGAAGGGAGAGCTCCTACGTCCTCTTACATGGTATGAAGCCTTTATAGTAAACCCCAACCCTCCAAAAAAACTTATCTCACAGATATATAATAAACTTCGCTCCCCCCCTAATTGTCAAACCCGCGTTCATTCGTACTTGGGAAAACGACACTGGGATTGACCTGCCCCTCTCAATTTTGCCCACATTATTTGAAATTCCACATAGGTCTTCGAGATGTGTACGAGTCCAGGAAAATGGATACAAAATCCTGTCACATTGGTATATTACCCCAATTAAATCCTCACACTTCTCTGGATCTTCATCAAACAAATGCTGGAGATGCTTAGAGGAGAAAGGCACTTTCCTCCATATCTGGTGGCAATGCGCTCCTATTAGTAAGTGGTGGGCAGATATCTTCCTGATCTGTAATCAAATATGCTCTACTTCTGTCAAATTATCCCCTTACGGAGCCATGCTCTCCTACTTCGATGAGGGTACAATTCCACCTCTCTCTTTTGATAGCGGCTCGCCTCCTGATACCTAAACTTTGGCTACAGACCCATCTTCCCTCGGTAGAGCAGTGGAGGCTCAAGGTGGATCAGCTTTACCGTTTTGAGGAACTCGCCTCATGGGAATCCCAAACCCATACAGCCTTTATCAAACGTTGGGCACCATGAACCACAGGTCTCTCAAGACCTAATAATTTCCAGTTGCACCCTACTGGTCCTCCATGACCCTCCCCTTGATACTCCACTGCTAATCAGAGTGAAGCCCAATTATTTCCTTCAATTAGCTCAGATGAATGTAAGGAAAGGGACTCTGGTTATTTTCTAACATCTTATAAGCTTCTGCTTGTGATAGTTGGGCTTGGTATGAGGGACGTGACTGTTGTATTGTCTCCCCTTTGTTCTCATACCAAACTATGAAAAGTTTTACCTAATATTAAAATGATCGTCTCCCTTGGGACCTGGAATATACATAATGTATACTTGCTTATCAACTACTTGTAATCGACTGCTGTTCATTACCATCCTTTTTATAAATTGGTGTCTTTTTATGAGGATGTATCTGGTACCGAATTACACCGCTGTTGGTGTCATGTTTACCTTGTCATTTTTCTGATAATGAAAATAAAATATTTAAAAATTAAGGGAAAAAAAGTTATGGACGGACTGTGGGGCAAAGCCTTTAGGGGAGGCCATCATGACGGGGGATTTGGTTCAGGGAGACCCCAGGGGGATAGGGATAGGCTCGGGGGTTAGAGGGGTTGATTTAAGGAGATAATGTAGATATCCAGCTCACCCTTGTTTGATAATGATGCACGTGTTTCACCCCTCGTGCACGGAAATGTAGGTTACACCTTGATAATATCGACAAAGAAAGGTTTTCCAGCACTACTTGGATCTTGAGTGATATTTTTTCTTTATTTCCAGTGATACAAAAACGGCAATAAAACTTCAAAGGTCCTGGTTCAATCTACGCGTTTCAAACGGGTAAGTTCTTATTCATGACTGGCATGTTTTGCTTGTGTGAGGGGCGGCCATATACAGTATACTCTCATACAGAGCGCTCATCCCCCAACTTAGGAAGGAGATATATCCAGGTGCATATGGCACCGCAATCACACACAAATGCAAGACAGGCATCTGTTCTATTCATAATAGTCAAAATACTGATGGATTGGAGAAGTATAAAAACTTCAATATAATGGTAAATACTCCCATGGTCAATAGGCAGCAGTATACATCTTCATATAAATATATAAAGAAATACATAAAATTACAATGCATTGGCCATGAGGGAAAAAAAATGCAAGGTGTGAACACGGTTCCAATTAGTTCAGTATAGAAAAAAATGTAAACTAGTGAAAAAAAACAGAAGTATATACACATGGTACATCTTTATAAGCAAAATAAACTCGGCTCAAAAGAAGTACATCAGTTCTTTTTTGAGATTTAATCCAACAGGAGACATAGTATTCAATTTCAGTATCCAATATGCCTCTCTTTGTGTAATCAATCTATATGGAGGGACAACACGTTCTATAGCATAGGCTGAAAAAGTAGTTAGACTTCTGTTGTGGGAAGAAAGGAAGTGTTTTGCTGCATTGGAGACATTGACATGTGCACTGTTAGTTATGTAATTTAAATGCTCTAATAATCGTGTCTTAAATTTACAGGATGTACATCCGACATTCATTAATTTACATTCTGTGCATTCTATTACATCTACCACACCAGTAGTGTTACAATTAATGTATGTTTTGATTGGAAAATATTCCGTATTGCAAGAATCATGGAAAACCTTACATATAGTCACATAGCTGCAAGCTTTGTAGGGGTGGCTGCCACACTTGGTGAAACGGGCATATTTGAGCCAGGTGGACTTGTGTTTTGCAGCAGATAAATAAAGGGATGGGGACAGGGAGGTCGCAAGAGATGGGGGTCGTCTTGAGACCACCCTGTGTCCATCCCTGAGTAAGGAATATAGGGTCTGGTCCTCAAATAGAACTGAAATACAACTGGAAAAGATGTTATTAATCTTATTTAATTGGTTGCTATATGTGAGAACCAGTGTTGGCAAATTCTAATTTTGGGATTTGTTTTTTAATATAGATTCTCTGCCAAAAAGAAGTTCCCTACGGGTCTTTTTTGCTGCTATTATTTGTGCCCGCTTGAGCATCCAACCAGGGTGACCTTTGGTTGAAAGTCGTTCACATATGATCTTACTTTCAATACGGAACGAATCCTCATTGCTACAATTGCGTCTGGCTCTAATATATTCTCCAACTGGTATGGCCTTTACTGTATGGATAGGGTGGTGACTATTGGCCCGGAGAATAGTGGTAAGATTTATGGTAAGTCTTTGTTTCAATAATGGTGCCAATGACACCCTTAAGGGCAAGGTCTAAAAAGTTAACTGAGACTGGATCATGAAAACACGTAAATCGCAAACCATAAGGATTGTTGTTTAAATAGGATTCAAATAAGGGTATGGCAGATACATCTCCGCTCCAGATAAGGAGCAAGTCGTCGATGTATCTGCCATACCACTCAATGTCTTCCTGGAATGGATTATCTGTGTCATAAACATAATGTTCCTCCCAATATGACATAGTGATGTTGGCGAGGGAGGGGGAGAATTTGGCTCCCTATAGACACGCCTTTAATCTGAACATAGTACAGTCGTGGCCAAAAGTTTTGAGAATGACACAAATATTAGTTTTCACAAAGTTTGCTGCTAAACTGCTTTTAGATCTTTGTTTCAGTTGTTTCTGTGATGTAGTGAAATATAATTACACGCACTTCATACGTTTCAAACGCTTTTATCGACAATTGCATGACATTTATGCAAAGAGTCAGTATTTGCAGTGTTGGCCCTTCTTTTTCAGGACCTCTGCAATTCGACTGGACATGCTCTCAATCAACTTCTGGGCCAATTCCTGACTGATACAACCCATTCTTTCATAATCACTTCTTGGAGTTTGTCAGAAGTAGTGGGTTTTTGTTTGTCCACCCGCCTCTTGAGGATTGACCACAAGTTCTCAATGGGATTAAGATCTGGGGAGTTTTCAGGCCATGGACTCAAAATGTCAACGTTTTGGTCCCCGATCCACTTAGTTATCACTTTTGCCTTATGGCACGGTGCTCCATCGTGCTGGAAAATGCATTGTTCTTCACCAAACTGTTGTTGGATTGTTGGAAGAAGTTGCTGTTGGAGGGTGTTTTGGTACCATTCTTTATTCATGGCTGTGTTTTTGGGCAAAATTGTGAGTGAGCCCACTCCCTTGGATGAGAAGCAACCCCACACATGAATGGTCTCAGGACGCTTTACTGTTGGCATGACACAGGACTGATGGTAGCGCTCACCTTTTCTTCTCCAGACAAGCCTTTTTCCTGATGCCCCAAACAATCGGAAAGAGGCTTCATCGGAGAATATGACTTTGCCCCAGTCCTCAGCAGTCCCATTACCATATTTTCTGCAGAAGATCAATCTGTCCCTGATGTTTTTTTGGAGAGAAGTGGCTTCTTTGCTGCCCTTCTTGACACCAGGCCATCTTTCAAAAGTCTTCGCCTCACTGTGCGTGCAGATGCGCTCACACCTGCCTGCTGCCATTCCTGAGCAAGCTCTGCACTGGTGGCACTCCGATCCCGCAGCTGAATCCTCTTTAGGAGACCATCCTGGCGCTTGCTGGACTTTCTTGGACACCCTGAAGCAAGAATTGAACCTCTTTCCTTGAAGTTCTTGATGATCCTATAAATTGTTGATTGAGGTGCAATCTTAGTAGCCACAATATCCTTGCCTGTGAAGCCATTTTTATGCAACGCAATGATGGCTGCACGCGTTTCTTTGCAGGTCACCATGGTTAACAATGGAAGAACAATGATTTCAAGCATCACCCTCCTTTTAACAGGTCAAGTCTGCCATTTTAACCCAATCAGCCTGACATAATGATCTCCAGCCTTGTGCTCGTCAACATTCTCACCTGAATTAACAAGACGATTACTGAAATGATCTCAGCAGGTCCTTTAATGACAGCAATGAAATGCAGTGGAAAGGTTTTTTTGGGATTAAGTTAATTTTCATGGCAAAGAAGGACTATGCAATTCATCTGATCACTTCATAACATTCTGGAGTATATGCAAATTGCTATTATAAAAACTTAAGCAGCAACTTTTCCAATTTCCAATATTTATGTAATTCTCAAAACTTTTGGCCATGACTGTACATGTCATCGAAGCAAAATAAATTATGTGACAGTAAGAATGATGTCACTAACAGAATGTAATCAATGAAATGATTGCTGTGAGGACTGTATCTATGCAGATGATTCTCCAAGGACCTGAGCGCCACTGAGTGAGGTATAGAGGGATACAGGCTAATGACATCTGATGTGATCCAGGTGAAATTGGAACACCATTGTTTGTCAAAGAGGTTTTTTAATACATCTCCTATATCTTTGATATAACCAGGTGTCCGTTTGACTAAGCCACTGGCTCAATCTTTCAGTCAGGGAGCCAATTCCTGAAATTATCGGGCGGAGCGGTGGAGGGAAGACGCCTTTGTGGATTTTAGAAAGAGTATGTATGATGGGCAACTCTATGTTTAAATAAGAAAATTCTTTATGAGAAAAGAAACCCAAATCTCTATCTTTTACTAGAATATCCCGTAAATTTAAGACACGATTATTAGAGCCTCTAAATTACATAACTAACAGAGCACATGTCAATGTCTCCAATGCAGCTAAACACTTCATTTCCTCCCACAACAGAAGTCTAACTACTTTTTCAGCCTATGCTATAGAACGTGTTGTCCCTCCATATAGAGGTGGCGACCTACAGAGATTGATTACACAAAGAGAGGCATATTGGATACTGAAATTGAATACTATGTCTCCTGTTGGATTAAATCTTAAAAAAGAACTGATGTACTTCTATTGAGCAAAGTTTATTTTGCTTATAAAGATGTACCATGTGTATAGATTTCTGTTTGTTTTCACTAGTTTTAATTTTTTTTCTATACTGAATTGATTGGAACCGTGTTCACACCTTGCGTTTTTTTCCCTCATGGCCAATGCATTGTAAATTTATGTATTTTTTTTATATATTTATATGAAGATGTATACTGCTGCCTATTGACCATGGGAGTATTTACCATTATATTGAAGTTTTTATACTACTCCAATCCATCAGTATTTTTATTACTATGAATAGAACAGATGCCGTCTTTTGCACTCGTGTGTGATTGCGATGCCATATGCACCTGAATATTATATCCTCCCTAAGCTGGGGGAGGGGCGCTCTGTATGAGAGTATATATGGCCGCCCTCACACAAGCAAAACATGCCAGTCATGAATAAGAACTTACCTGTTTGAAACGCGTAGATTGAACCAGGACCTGTGAAGTTTTATTGCCGTTTTTGTATCACTGGAAATAAAGAAAAAATATCACTCAAGATCCAAGTAGTGCTGGAAAATCCTTCTTTGTTGATTTAAGGAGACTCTGGGGAGTAGGGTTTGGCCGTTTGGAGTTTAGGGGGAGTGGGGAAGGGGTTAAATAGTTAAGGCCAAGGGAAAGAAGGGGCCATTTTAGGTACCCTTGAAAAGAGCTCCCACCCACCCTCCCCCGGATTAAGGTATTGGTAGGTTATAAGAGGTCAGGTTATGAGGGGAGAACAGGGCGGTATTATTTGTCACAGCAGCTTGGGCGGGGGAAGGTCCTTGAAGTTGGTATATTCACAGGGGAGGATGATGGGAGGGCTCCATGGTTGGGGCTGAACTCCCAGTTGTGGTGGAATTAAAAGGGGCCATTTAGCGGTGCTTCCGAGCTGGTGGGCAACGGCTGCAGGAAAGATGGCTTACCCCGGCGGGATAATTTCAGTTGTTTGTGGCTTCAAGGACCTCCCCTTGGAGGGAATTATTATTTATAAGTGTTTATGGTTTAATATGTTAATAGAAACGGCTGCTGTGGCCGATTTATTCCAACCTAGTGTCTGAGTTTTATTATGGTAAAAAGGGGGGATTGAACACTGGGTGGGGGATTTTATCGGTGGCGAAGGGGTCAGAGGAGGAACAAGTGAGGATTAGAGGGGTCGGACGGAAGGTAACCAATACCACCGTCATGTAAGCTCTTGCGAGCAGGGCCCTCATTCCTCTTTTTGTAATTATTGACATGTCTGTTGCTATGCTATTTATGACTGTTTGTACATGAACCCCTAAACTGTAAAGCGCTGCAGAATATGTTGGCGCTTTATAAATAAAGATTATTAGTAATATAGGGGTTAAAGAGTGAATACCAGGGGGGCTACGGAATAATGCCCTTGGGGTCTAGCCCAAAGCCAAACCTGTTAGTTGGCACAGTGGGTCCACAATTGCCGATCTGTAACAGTGGTTTCCTTTAGAATATTTTACAAGTTCATGTTCTCCAGGTTCTCCAAGAACAAGTTGACCACCATGTCTACTAAAGCGGTTATCTGCTATACAAGAGACTTCTCTCCGTTCTGCACAGACTTTTTTTTAAGCTTGCTACACTCAGGAAGCAAAAAGCATGAAGAGACCACGAAAACTTGTATCTTATGAAATAGTAGATGGTGTTGGAGCAAAAAAATTGAAACCATTACACACTATTTAGACATGTCCCTATAATGCAAACATGGCGCTGACACCCATTGTCACGGCTGGCGGTGGGGGAAACCCCCAGCCGTGCGGTGCCAGGAGATGGTAGGGTTACCCCTTGGCCGGGACCACAGAGTTAGGGAGCAGGCCACCTCCTATTGCGTCCCTAACGCTGACCCTGTCTCCTATCTGTATGAGCCGACCTTGGTGGTAGGAGGACTCATACGCCGGAACCTTAAAGTCCCTACGAGCCCTCAAGTCGGCCCTGTACTAGGGGACAGAGTGAGACGACCTGCTCCTCCTAGGCACGGGGGAGCAGGAGTCTCAACGGCCAAGCAACACAGGGGAATACAATAACAGACTAGTGGCAGTGACAGGCAAATGGGACCAACACATCACTCACCTGCCACAGACAACAAACCCTGGATCCCATGTGCAGGTGCTGCAGTTCAGACACCAACGAACACAGCACACACCAGACATCCCACAGGAACCCAGGACCACAAGCTGCACTAACATAAAACCCCACACACACCTAAATAACACCGTGAAACATAGAAATTTCCAACAGAGGTTTATGACCAGAAGGATGGTCCCCACCAGGCAGATGGCGGAGACAGGAGGCTGCTTCAGCCAGCATGGCTGAGAGCAACCTACTGAACCCAGCCAGGGACTGAGGCTTTATAGGCCAAGTGGCCACACCCAACGGTCAGACCCACCCAGTGACTCACACACACTGGGAAGGGAGTTAACCCTTCCTACACCACAGAAGAGAAGGGAAAACACCAACTTAAAGGGAAATAGCACACACACTCACTCACCTGTTACCGCTGGCAACGGCATGCGTGGCAGCCGTGTCCTGAAGAACAACCAGCAGGCCGAGACCCTGCCACCACATGCACACAACACCAGACGTTGCCGCGGACCACTGCAGGTGAAGGGAGGTGTCCAAGTGCATACAACCAACACAACCTCGTGCACAACAAACACACAAAGGGAGTGCACATAAAACACGTTGCCAAGGGCAACCACACGCATGCATGTTATCCGCGGCAACCGCACCTGAGGTAAACCACTAAGTGCCCCCAGCTGCGGTTGTCACAACACCAAAACCGCGGGTAACTGCATGCGGCTCCCAAGGAGTCATGACCAAGACCCAGGGTCGTGACACCCATTGTGTTAAGCAAATTTGGCACATTTCATCTGAACTGGTCCTGACTGGCAACTTGGCTTAAAGAGGACATCCAGCTAATTAAAATTGTGGAGACCCACCTCAGCTAGTAATCAGCTGAAGAATGATCTACTATCTCTCAAGAGGGACCTGTAAAAGGTGGGGTGGAAGTAATGGAATAATAGTGGAGGGCAGTGTGACTTATTTCCTAGTTCATTATTTTACACTACTCTGAGATTTTTTTAATAAACATATTTGGTGCATAAATCAGTTGTACAGATGAATATAAAAAAACTTTGTACCATTTTGTATGAGACAGAAGTACCTCTTTCTCCACCTAACTCAGATTACATGCTGCCTATAGAAAAGACTATGGAGATGAAGGGGGAGGAGGAGTGAGCTGAGGTGTGAGAGACACAGATGCATGTTTCCCATAGAAGACTTTGGAGGGGGGAGAGTAAGCTGCACAGAAAGGGAAGAGACAAAAAAGAGCTTATTTAAAGAGACAGAAACACAAGGCCCATAGAAGTCTATGGAGAGTCAGAATGAGTTGCTAGAGGGAGAAAAAAATTGTATTTTCTGTGAAAAGATATATTACAAAGTTTCTTTTATTCACCTGTACTCTTGATTTATGCAAAGTTTACTAAACTGTTAAACTTTCACCTACAAAAAAATAAACATAACTGCTTGGCATTACTGCTTTTAAAACAGTTTGAATTCATACCAGCTTTATCTATGGCCCTCAAAAATGAAAATTCCAGTGCCAAAATTTAAATAAAATGGTTAAAAGCAGGCATGCTCCCCAAAGTGAAATGTACAAAATCTACAGCTCACCATAGATAAAAAAAAGCCCTCTAATTTCAAAATATGGCAAAGACATTTTTAATTTTTTTGTTTTTAAAAATAGTAAAAAAGAAAAGTTAAATTATGGCCATAAATTGCACTAAACAATAAGGTTGTCACGTGATTTTTGATGCCTAGTGAACGAGATAAAAGAAACCCAAACAACAATGGCAGAATTGCATATACAGTATTTAATATAATACATGGGTTTAGTCTGTGCATTTAGGTGAAGGTACATTAAAAGGAAATATGTCTTTGCAGAATTCATTCTTAAAAGTATCAAGTCTGAAATAATTTTTCTGCAACTTTCAGGAAATAAAAATAAGAGACTAAATCCTGTAAATCAACTTCTGTCTGGGATAATTATTATTCCATTTAATTTACTTGAGGTTAATGGCATGAAGAAGAAAGGTGACGCACAACTTGTCATCGGAGGCACCTTGGTCGTCGGCAGCATCCTCTGGCATCTGAACCGTCCACATCTCCTGAGCTTAGACCATGTTCCAGCAGATAAATGTGCAAAAGATCAATGAAGGTTAAGTGAATGTGACTGGCAGGCTCACACATCCACTTTCCCTGGCAGCACTTATATGTGACCTCTCTATCCATGTTCCTGACCACCAGAGAGGTCCCTGAGACGAGTAAATTAACTATCTGAAAGTCAAGGAAGTCAGCATAAAGGTGACAAAAGTCTCATGGAGAACGTGTGATAACTCAGCCTCATGCAAGGATTTATTGTGAGACCTGTCAAGGAGTAGAAGATGGTTAACCCCACAGCTATTTACACAATGAGGTACCAAGAGATCCCACAACATTATAAGTCCTGAAATCCATCATCGCCCGACATATATCTTACTGTAAACAAGACACATAAATCAGTGGAAACAAGTCATGAAAAAGCAGAATAAAATATGCAAAGAGGAGAAAAATAATATATATTTGTACATGAGGTGCGGCAATAAAGTAGTGATATTCTTCTAAATAGGGCAGTATTATAGTAGTTATAGTCTTGTACATAGGAGGCGGTATTATAGTAGTTATATTCTTGTACATAGGAGCAGTATTATAGTAGTTATATTCCTGTACATAGGAGCAGTATTATAGTAGTTATATTCTTGTACATAGCAGCAGTATTATACCAGTTATATTCTTGTACATAGGAGGCAGTATTATAGTAGTTATATTCTTGTACACAGGAGGCAGTATTAGAGTAGTTATATTCTTGTACATAGGAGCAGTATTATAGTAGTTATATTCTTGTACATAGGAGCAGTATTATAGTAGTTATATTCTTGTACATAGGAGGCAGTATTATAGTAGTTATATTCTTGTACACAGGAGGCAGTATTAGAGTAGTTATATTCTTGTACATAGGAGCAGTATTATAGTAGTTATATTCTTGTACATAGGAGCAGTATTATAGTAGTTATATTCTTATACATAGGAGCAGTATTATAGTAGTTATATTCTTGTACATAGGAGCAGTATTATAGTAGTTATATTCTTGTACATAAGGGCAGTATTATAGTAGTTATATTCTTGTACATAGGAGCAGTATTATAGTAGTTATATTCTTGTACATAGGAGCAGTATTATAGTAGTTATATTCTTGTACATAGGAGCAGTATTATAGTAGTTATATTCTTGTACATAGGAGCAGTATTATAGTAGTTATATTCTTGTACATAGGATGCAGTATTATAGTAGTTATATTCTTGTATATAGGAGGCAGTATTATAGTAGTTATATTCTTGTACATAGGAGCAGTATTATAGTAGTTATATTCTTGTACATAGGAGCAGTATTATAGTAGTTATATTCTTGTACACAGGAGCAGTATTATAGTAGTTATATTCTTATACATAGGAGCAGTATTATAGTAGTTATATTTTTTGTACATAGGAGCAGTATTATAGTAGTTATATTCTTGTACATAGGAGCAGTATTATAGTAGTTATATTCTTGTACATAGGAGGCAGTATTATAGTAGTTATATTCTTGTACATAGGAGCAGTATTATAGTAGTTATATTCTTGTACATAAGAGCAGTATTATAGTAGTTATATTCTTGTACATAAGAGCAGTATTATAGTAGTTATATTCTTGTACATAAGGGCAGTATTATAGTAGTTATATTCTTGTACATAGGAGCAGTATTATAGTAGTTATATTCTTGTACATAGGAGCAGTATTATAGTAGTTATATTCTTGTACATAGGAGCAGTATTATAGTAGTTATATTCTTGTACATAGGAGGCAGTATTATAGTAGTTATATTCTTGTACATAGGAGCATTATTATAGTAGTTATATTCTTGTACATAGGAGGCGGTATTATAGTAGTTATATTCTTGTACATAAGGAGCAGAGATGAGCAAACTACTCGAGATATGCTTCGGTTCAGGTTCGCTGAATTTATGAAAATGTTCGGTTCGGATCTGAATGAATTCGTACTGAACCGAAGTTTCTCCAATTGCCCTTAAAATTGGTGTATAACACCAGCTTGCCTTCTAGGATTCAGAGGATTTTTTAGGAAAACTTGTCTCTTTTCATTTATTTTTTTATGAATTTGTTTTCCCTTCTTAATCTCTCGAACACAATAATAATAATAATAATAATAGTAAATGATATCTGAGTGTCTCTGACAGCATTAAGATACAGGGTGTTTAAAAACACACCACGCCGTCGCGTCTCATGCTTGTTCATATTCCAAAGCTTCCAAAAATTGTCCTTTGTCGGGGACAGGTGATGTTTAAACACACACAGTGTTATGGGATGTGAAAAAATTGGAGGACCAAGTTTCAAAAAATGATGCCTTGTCAGGGTTGGAAGCACTGCCCATAGGACACACAAGTGTTGATTGTCATAAAAAAAAAAAAAGTGACTCAATGTGAACGAGCCCAAAACAATTATCCTTTTTATTTGAGAGCAGCAGCAGTGCAGTGTGGATTTGGAAAGGGTACGGTACAGATATAGTGGCATGCAGCTACAATAATATTGGCAGCAGAAGCAGCATACTGTAGCACGGAACATACAAGGCTGTCTATGGTTGATTGTAGCAATCACCCATGATTGGTAGTAGTGGCAGATTCTTTGTGATAATAGTGTATTAACAGGGGGAAGCAGCAGCAGCTGAGGTGGTAGCAGCAGCAGTCATATTGTACATGTTGACAGGCAGCAGCAGCCTTACAGAAGATGATGGTAGGCACAGGCAGCAGCAGTAGCAGCCGCACAGAACATGATGGTTAGCAGGCTGCAGCAGTGGCATAATGGTGGTGGTAGCATGATGGAGGCAGCAGAAGCCTTGCAGAACATGATGGTCGGCAGGCCGCAGCAGTGGTGTGATGGGGGCAGCAGCATGATGGAGTCAGGCAGGCAGACAGCTACAGTGGCATAATGGGACACTGCCAACAAGGCCTAAAACTGCTCTATTATGTTGAGGAGAATGAAATGGCTGCTGCTGTTACTGATGTGGCTTCTGCTGCTTGTGGCGGCAGGAGGGGGTGACTCTGCGGGCGGTGGAGAGGGGCCTCCCTTTCAGACAGGCAGGCAGCAGGCGTTTGCTCACTGTAAGCTACAGCAAGCTTCTTACACAGCGTTTGCTGGTAATAACGTAATTTGGCCTTCATGTCGGAAGATGGAAAACATTCCCCCATTTTACTTTGATAGCAAGGGTCTAAAAGCATGGCTATCCAGTAACCATAAAACTGCTTGATGTCACCGATCTAAGCAAGTGAGTCTACAGGTCGCCACTCTGGCCAGCGTGCCCGAGGAGCCAGTTCTTTCGAACTCCGCCCCCACTGAGATTATTGGGTTTTGTGGCCGGTGTCACCATCATCATCCTCTTGCTCCTCTAACTCCAACTCCTCTTCCTCCTCAAGTGGCAGCACCTCCTCATCCCGCTCTCCTGGGAGTTTTTCATTGTGGGTCCCCAACAGCTACAGTGCGGACAGCAAGATGCGTTAGCTGTTCTTCTCCCTCCTCCTTCATCGCCACCTGTTGCATGAGTGTCAGCATCTCTTCAAAAATACATATATGGGGGGGGGGGCGGAGCTAACCGCGTCAGGAAATGGCTGCTTGACCAGAGAGCTCCTTACACCAGCGTTAGCTAACAGCTATTTAACGGGTTCCCACCTCACTCTACTATGGGGAAACTGAACAAAGATAAGCCTAAGGAGACTCTGACGACTCCTAGACACGCCAGAGGACAATCCGACCTGGATAAATACTTAAAAAAGAAGATGTCCTCGCCGGCCGCAAGACCCAAGATGGCGCAGGACGCTGCTGCCGCTCTGACCGACACAGAGGATTCAGATGATGAAGGCTCCTATGCCATGTCGGAAACTCACAGCGATCGAGGTGCGACTTCCATCACCAGAGCCTTTCTCAAAGAGTCCCTAGCCCTCGCTTTTGAGCCCGTCATGAAAGAACTTTCTGCCATTAAAACGGAAATTAAGCAGACGGGACACAGAGTGGCAGCTCTGGAAGACTCTCAGTCTGCTGTGATCAAACACAGCCGTGCGCTACAATCCAAAATGGAGGGGATACGCGATCAAATGAACACAGCTTTCCTGCACCTGGAAGACTAGGAAAACAGGAGTCGCATAAGAGGCGTCCCTGAAAGCGTGGAGAGAGACAACATTTTGGACACGGTCAGACATATTTTTTCCTCCCTTATTGGCCAGGAGCAGGCAATGTCAGCAGTTATTGAGAGGGCCCACAGGGCCCTTAGGCCCAAACCGCCGCCAGACGGCCCGCCACCCGACATCATATGTGGCTTACTTAACTATGTGGACACGGCCGCCATTTTAACTGCCGCCAGACACAAAGGCGACGTGATGCTTGAAGGCTGCAAAATCCAGTTGTTTCAAGACTTAGCAGCTAGTACTCTAGCTAAGAGGAGACAATTCAAGCCGCTTACTAACCTTCTAAGAGAGAGACGTCACTCCTTGCGCTGGCTATTTCCATTTGGCCTCTGCGCTACTATCAACGGAAAGCAGATCATTATCCGACATCCAGAGGACCTTGTCAAAATGTGGGATGCATTACAAGTGGAGCCCATGGACATTCCCTCGTGGCTGCCGATGTCTGATGACACGAAGATGCCTCCCTTACCTGCTGCTGAGGACTGGCGGGTCGCTAAGAAGTTCAAGTCACCCCAAGCTAAGAAGCACCAGGCAGAACTTCGTGACACTTGAAGTTAACCTGCAATTCGATTTTGCCCGTCCTTTTATCATCTGAGGCACCGTACCGGTAACATGCCGGTGTTAATGTGTCAGTTTCACTAATTCTCGATGCATTCCACTTTGTATGTCCTACTTTTACATGTGTCATGGTCGGTTCACCTCATCGCTGCCTCTGCTAATATACACCTTTATCAATGGTTATCTTGTCTTGGACAGGGCTGTGATAAGACGATGGCCACATTTTTCTTGTTCTCTCCTTGTAGAGGAATATATTTATGTCATTTTGAACTAAATCACTATGATTTCAACAGTTGTTCCCTTAGATCTCTTTCCTTGTTATAAGACTTCAGTGGGAAGTCCCATGTGAGGAATGGGATAACCCAACAGCCTTTTAGGGGGAACCCACAGTCTCAGGTACTGAGAGAAGGGGCGGGAGCAATTTGTCTGCAATATACATATATCCTGTCTCTCCTTCCCCTCCCCCCCTTTCCCAGGACCAGTTTTCTCTCTCTAAGCTGGGTTGTGAGAGTTCGCTCAGGCTTGGTGTTTCTCACAGTTTTCTCCTCCCTCTCTCTCATTCTCACTCTCTTACTTATCTCTGTCCTTCCACCGTCTACCAAGAACCTGATTCCCCCTCCCTGTCTCCTTCATCCTTTTTTCTCTTCTCCCCAGGTCCCCTGACCTTTCCTCCCTTTTAGGAGGAACCTATTTCATTGCTTCTAACTGAGTATTATTATGCTCAAATGTGTTCCTATATATCCTGTATATAGTTCGTCAAGATGGGTCCTATGTCCGAAAATATTTGATTCACTGGGATGCAACTTTTTATTCTGCTATGCAATCTTCTATTATCTATGGATCCTCTAAAGGTAACGTCACTAAATGTAAATGGGCTTAATGTTCCCCAAAAAAGGAGTCAGGTCTTCCACATGCTAAGGAAGGAGAGGGCAGACCTGCTGTTCCTGCAGGAGACACATTTCAGGCACAACCGTATCCCTGCCCTTTTCACTAAACATTACACTAAATGGTTCCACAGTACTCATTCTTCAGCCTCTAGAGGCGTTTCCATTGGGATTAGAACTGGTGTCCCCTTTCAAGTGCAGGCACAATATATTGACCCCGAGAGTAGGTACTTGTTCCTAAAAGGTACTCTATATAATAGTAAACTGACCCTTGTCAACGTATATGCCCCTAATACTAGACAAATACCTTGGCTAATCAAGATGCTACGTTCACTACAGGACTTTAACCATTTCAACCCCGCTAGCTGAAACCCCCTTAATGACCAGGCCACTTTTTACACTTCTGCACTACACTACTTTCACCGTTTATTGCTCGGTCATGCAACTTACCACCCAAATGAATTTTACCTCCTTTTCTTCTCACTAATAGAGCTTTCATTTGGTGGTATTTCATTGCTGCTGACATTTTTACTTTTTTTGTTATTAATCGAAATTTAACGATTTTTTTTGCAAAAAAATGACATTTTTCACTTTCAGCTGTAAAATTTTGCAAAAAAAAACGACATCCATATATAAATTTTTCGCTAAATTTATTGTTCTACATGTCTTTGATAAAAAAAAATGTTTGGGCAAAAAAAAATGGTTTGGGTAAAAGTTATAGCGTTTACAAACTATGGTACAAAAATGTGAATTTCCGCTTTTTGAAGCAGCTCTGACTTTCTGAGCACCTGTCATGTTTCCTGAGGTTCTACAATGCCCAAACAGTAGAAAAACCCCACAAATAACCCCATTTCGGAAAGTAGACACCCTAAGGTATTCGCTGATGGGCATAGTGAGTTCATAGAACTTTTTATTTTTTGTCACAAGTTAGCGAAAAATTATGATTTTTTTCTTTTTTTTTTTTCTTACAAAGTCTCTTACAAAAACTTGCGACAAAAAATTAAAAATTCTAGGAACTCGCCGTGCCCCTCACGGAATACCTTGGCTAGTCTTCTTACCAAAATGGGGTCACTTGTGGCGTAGTTATACTGCCCTGGCAATTTAGGGGCCCAAATGTGTGAGAAGAACTTTGCAATCAAAATGTGTAAAAAATGGCCTGCGAAATCCGAAAGGTGCACTTTGGAATGTGTGCCCCTTTGCCCACCTAGGCTGCAATAAAGTGTCACACATGTGGTATCGCCGTACTCAGGAGAAGTTTGGGAATGTGTTTTGGGGTGTCATTTTACATATACCCATGCTGGGTGAGAGAAATATCTTGGCAAAAGACAACTTTTCCCATTTTTTTATACAAAGTTGGCATTTGACCAAGATATTTCTCTCACCCAGCATGGGTATATGTAAAATGACACCACAAAACACATTCCCCAACTTCTCCTGAGTACGGCGATACCACATGTGTGACACTTTTTTGCAGTCTAGATGCGCAAAGCAGCCCAAATTCCTTTTAGGAGGGCATTTTTAGACATTTGGTTCCCAGACTTCTTCTCACGCTTTAGGGCCCCTAAAAAGCCAGGGCAGTATAAATACCCCACATGTGACCCCACTTTGGAAAGAAGACACCCCAATGTATTCAATGAGGGGCCTGGCGAATTCATAGAAATTTTTTATTTTTTTTGGGCATAAGTTAGCGGAAATTGATATTTTTTTTTTTCACAAAGTCTCACTTTCCGCTAACTTGGGACAAAAATTGTAATCTTTCATGGACTCAATATGCCCCTCAGCAAATACCTTGGGGTGTCTTCTTTCCAAAATGGGGTCAGTTGTGGGGTGTTTGTACTGCCCTGGCATTTGAGGGTCTCCGCAATCATTACATGTATGGTCAGCATTAGGAGTTTCTGCTATTCTCCTTATATTGAGCATACAGGTAATGAGATATTTTTTTCCGTTCAGCCTCCGGGCTGAAAGAAAAAAATGAACGGCACAGATTTCTTCATTCGCATCGGGGAAAGGCGTCTGCCAGGACATAGGAGCTCCGCCCAACATCCATACCCACTTAGCTCGTATGCCCTGGCAAACCAGATTTCTCCATTCACATCAATCGATGTGGATGAATAAATCATTGCCGGGAATTTTTTATTTATTTTTTTATATACAAAGTGTTTGCCAAAGCATAGGAACGCCGCCTCCTCCTCAGCTCGTATGCCTTGGCAAACGTATCTTTTACTGCAGAGTAGAAATCTCGTCTTGCAGCGCCGCATACACCGACTTGCGTGTAATCTGACAGCAGCGCAATGCTTCTGTCAGAATGCACATCAGTGCTGCAGCTAGTCGATCGGTTGGTCCACCTGGAAGGTAAAAAAAAAAAAAACAGGCCGCAACGCAATAATTTTATTAACTTTGGAACAGAACATATAAACTTTAACTTTTTGAACTAAACATTAACCTTTTTGCTTACTGGTGTTTTTTTGTTTTTTTTTACCTTTATAGAACAAACCTCTCCTTCCCCATGGGTCAATGTGCAAAGCGCAAATCGCCCAAAGATGTGGCAAAGTGCGTTATGCACTTTGTCCCAGGTGAAAGGAGACGTTTGCAGCAGCTGTGAGTGAATGGGCCCTAATAGCCCTGTGTGCCTGTCCTGGTGAGATGTGATCCCTATGCTAGGTGTACCTGTGTGTGGTACTTCCGGAAACACTCCCCTAAGCATAGGGCAGGGTGGTCAGGACAGTCAGGACAGAAATAGCGGGTGTCACGCCTTATTCCACTCCTGCTACAGACACGACATCTTTTTCGGGGTGACGGTTGGGTTGAGGTACCAGCAACGACATTGGGGAAATGTCGCTCGTGTAGACGGCTAACTACACTGGTGGATGGGGCCACGGAACCTCCTGGGTACAGGAGGTTCTCGATGATCTCTTCCTGAAATTTGAGGAAGGATCGAGTTCTCCCAGCCTTACTGTAGAGAACAAAACTATTATACAGAGCCAATTGAATTAAATATACAGACACCTTCTTATACCAGCGTCTGGTTCTGCGGGAAACTAAATACGGAGACAACATCTGGTCATTGAAGTCCACCCCTCCCATGTGAAGGTTATAGTCGTGGACTGAGAGGGGCTTTTCAATGACACGGGTTGCTCGCTCAATTTGTATTGTCGTGTCTGCGTGAATGGAGGAGAGCATGTAAATGTCACGCTTGTCTCTCGAGCAGAGCTTGTCACCGCGAGCAGTTCTTCGTTACACAAGGCAGCCCTCTGCCCCCTTGCAAGACGGGTGCTAACGAGCCGTTGGGGGAAGCCCGCGCGACTAGATCGCACGGTGCCACAGGCGCCAATCCGTTCTAGAAACAAATGCCTAAAGAGGGCCACACTTGTGTAGAAATTGTCCACATAAAAAGATGGTACCCCTTGCCGAATAAGGGTGACACCAAGTCCCAGACTGTCTTCCCACTGCTCCCCAGGTAGTCAGGGCAACCGACCGGCTCCAGGGTCTGATCTTTTCCCTCATAGACATGAAATTTGTGGGTATAGCCTGTGGCCCTTTCACAGAGCTTATACAATTTGACCCCATACCGGGCGCGCTTGCTTGGGATGTATTGTTTGAAGCCAAGGCGCCCGGTAAAATGTATTAGGGACTCGTCTACGCAGATGTTTTGCTCTGGGGTATACAAATCTGCAACTTTCTGGTTGAAATGGTCTATGAGGGGCCTCTGGGACGGGAGGTGGTGTTGTCGCTAAAGTGCAGGAAACGCAGGATGGTCTCAAATCGTGTCCTGGACATAGCAGCAGAGAACATGGGCATGTGATGAATTGGGTTCGTGGACCAATATGACCGCAATTCATGCTTTTTAGTTAGACCCATGTTGAGGAGAAGGCCCAAAAAAAAATTTATTTCGGAAACTTGGACTGGTTTCCACGGGAAAGGCTGGGCATAAAGGCTTCCCGGGTTGGCGGTTATAAATTGTCTGGCTTACCGATTTGTTTCTGCCACAACTAAGTCTAAGAGCTCCGCAGTCAAGAACAGCTCAAAAAATCCCAGGGCCGAACCGATCTGAGCTGTCTCAACCCGAACTCCAGACTGGGCGGTGAAAGGGGGAACTACAGATGCGGCTGAAGTTGGGGACTGCCAATCAGGGTTTGCCAGCACCTCAGGGATTCTAGGGGCTCTACGGGCACGTCTTTGCGGTGGCTGCGACGGGGTAACTACTGCACGTGCCACCGTACCAGCTTCAACTGCCCTTCTGGTGCTCGCTACTTCACCATGTTCTACGGCAGTGCTGGTACTAGGTCCAGGAAGGGCTGCGCTGCTGGTGTATGCCTCACCACGTAATCCGACAGCACCAGCCCCACTCTGCTGCTCTTGAAGCGGATCCTGCGCAACCTGCGGTCTAGCAACACGGGGCCGGGTATGCCTGGTGGTATCCTGGACCTCAGCCTCCTCGTCCGAACTTTGAGTCAGACTGCAACTGCTTTCTACAGGTTCATATTCTGACCCACTAGATTCATCAGATGAGGGTTCCCATTCCTCATCCGACTGGGTCAGAAGCCTGTAGGCCTCTTCAGAAGAATACCCCCTGTTTGACATTTGGGCAACTAAATTTAGGGGTATTCCCTGAGACTACCCAAGAAAAAAACCAAGCCTGTCTTACAAATGGGAGGCTAGCGAAGTATCGGAGGCCGCTGTGGTTGATAAAAATATCAAAACTGAATTTTTTTATCGCCGCAGCGCGTGTAAAGTGAATGTGCAGTGATCAAAAAAAAATTTTTTTTTCACTGCGGTGGGGCGGGCGTGGGTGAACGCACGTGTGGGCGACCGATCAGGCCTGATCGGGCAAACACTGCGTTTTGGGTGGAGGGCGAACTAAAGTGACACTAATACAATTATAGGTCTGACCGTGATCAGTTTTGATCACTTCCAGATACTATAAAAGTACAAATGCTGATTAGCGATACGCTAATCAGCGAATAAGGGACTGTGGTGCGGTGGGCTGGGCGCTAACTGATCCCTAAACTACCTAACCAAGGGGCCTAAACTATACCTAAAACCTAACGGTCAATACCAGTGAAAAAAAAAAAGTGACAGTTTGCACTGATCACTTTTTTCCTTTCACTAGTGATTGACAGGGGCAATCAAAGGGGTGATCAAAGGGTTAATTGGGGTGCAGGGGGGTGATCTGGGGCTAGTATGAGGTGTTTGGTGTACTCACTGTGAAGCCTGCTCCTCTGCTGGATCCAACTGACGAAAAGGACCAGCAGAGGAGCAGGCAGCCATATAACAGATCATATTTACTAATATGATCTGCTATGTGGCTTCTGATTGGATTTTTTAAAAATCAACAACCTGCCAGCCGCGATCATTGGCTGGCAGGTTGCTGACGAAATGCTCCTTTAACTTTTGCCGGCCCGCGATGCGCATGCGCGGGCCGGCTGTGACCGAAATCTCGCGTCTCGGGAGATGACGCAAGGATGCGTCCAGGAGGAGTAAATCAACCACCTTCCGGACGCATCCGTGCGTTAGGCGGTCGGGAGGTGGTTAAAGAAGGTGTGGTAATCCTAGGTGGTGACCTGAACCTAACACTTGACCATCCCATGGACTCTACTTCTAACTCCCCTAAATATTCCCTTACTCAGCTGTGTAAATTACGTAAGGCATTAGCTGCACACCAGATATCAGACACCTGGAGGCTGTCCCACCCTAGTGACAAGGACTTTACATTTTTTTCACCTGTCCACAGATCCTACCAGCATTTGGACTACCTATTTATATCCAATCACGTATTAGACAGGCTAGTATCATCTAACATTGGACAGATCACTATCTCTGATCATGCCCCTGTCTCTCTGGTGATTCAGCTAATGGGCCTTCCCCCAAAAGCCTGGTCATGGAGATTAAATGACACCCTCTTGGAGAATGAAAAGGACAGACTTAGGTTGGAAGAGAAGCTTGTTGCCTTTTTTGATTTCAATAACACCCCCCTTATGGATGAGGCCATAATATGGGAAGCCCATAAGGCATTTATCAGAGGCGAGCTCATATCCCTGGGATCCTGGGTGCGGAAGCAAAGGTCACTCAAGATAGACTCCATAGTAGCTCAAATATCTGCCTCGGAAAACATTAACAAAAATACATATGAGGGGGATGCAGCATGAATAACATGAGCTGCCACTGCCCAACCTGGCAACAACAAATGCTCCCTGCTGAGGCTTTCTGGTGCTTTATAGACACTCAAGCACATGAGAATGTCTGAAAAGAAGGACAGTCTCCTGGACATTGCCAGCACCTTGAGCATGCTAGTGCAGGAAACATGTATTATCTCCCCCAGATTCAGGGCGGCCAAGATGTTGTGCCTGTTGTCACTGACCTCCTTGCCCAGTTGGAGTTAGCAGGGTGACATGCCGTCTTCTGCTTGATGTACGTTAGCAACCTCTCACCAGTGTGGCTAATCTAGCCCAGGCCAATCAGCTTCAACATGGGGTGGCAATGTTTGACTTGACACATGTAATAGGAAGGAAGGGTAGTGCGAATGATGGTGTTCCCTTCTACTGTTGGGGCTAGGACCCATGTCCATGGAGAAGGAGGAGGCAGATAACTGCGAACTGTGGGAACCAAAAGGACCTGGCCATGTTGCTGGGGAGCTGCCTCTCCACTGACACAAAAAACATTGACCCAGTGGTCCGTGAAATACATGTACTGTCCCTGCCCGTAACGCTGCTCCAGATGTCCACAGTGGAGTACAGCTTGCTGCACACAGAGAATCGCAATGAGTGGCCAGTGTTCTCTGCCACGTGAGAATGCAAGGCACTACTACAATGGTATTGCAGCGACTGCTCCAATGTGGCCAGATGGGGGTCCAGCTTGTAGACAAGCTAATTCAGGTTGTAGAAAGGTTTTTTAATGGCCAAACATTATAGATGTCTCACGATGGAGTGGAGGACAAGGAGGAGTCGTAGCAGGAGTAGAAGAAGAAGGTGATGATGAGGATTAGTGTTGAGTAGAGTTGAGCGAACACCTGGATGTTCGGGTTCGAGAAGTTCGGCCGAACATCCCGGAAATGTTCGGGTTCGGGATCCGAACCCGATCCGAACTTCGTCCCGAACCCGAACCCCATTGAAGTCAATGGGGACCCGAACTTTTCGGCACTAAAAAGGCTGTAAAACAGCCCAGGAAAGAGCTAGAGGGCTGCAAAAGGCAGCAACATGTAGGTAAATCCCCTGCAAACAAATGTGGATAGGGAAATGAATTAAAATAAAAATTAAATAAATAAAAATTAACCAAAATCAATTGGAGAGAGGTTCCATAGCAGAGAATCTGGCTTCCCGTCACCCACCACTGGAACAGTCCATTCTCAGATATTTAGGCCCCGGCACCCAGGCAGAGGAGAGAGGTCCCGTAACAGAGAATCTGTCTTCATGTCAGCAGAGAATTAGTCTGCATGTCATAGCAGAGAATGAGGCTTCACGTCAGCCACCACTGCAACAGTCCATTGGCATATATTTAGGCCCAGCACACACACAGGCAGAGGAGAGAGGTCCCGTAACAGAGAATCTGTCTTCATGTCAGCAGAGAATTAGTCTGCATGTCATAGCAGAGAATCAGGCTTCACGTCACCCACCACTGCAACAGTCCATTGGCATATATTTAGGCCCAGCACCCAGGCAGAGGAGGGAGGTCCCGTAACAGAGAATCTGTCTTCATGTCAGCAGAGAATTAGTCTGCATGTCATAGCAGAGAATGAGGCTTCACGTCACCCACCACTGCAACAGTCCATTGGCATATATTTAGGCCCAGCACCCAGGCAGAGGAGGGAGGTCCCGTAACAGAGAATCTGTCTTCATGTCAGCAGAGAATTAGTCTGCATGTCATAGCAGAGAATGAGGCTTCACGTCAGCCACCACTGCAACAGTCCATTGGCATATATTTAGGCCCAGCACCCAGGCAGAGGAGGGAGGTCCCGTAACAGAGAATCTGTCTTCATGTCAGCAGAGAATTAGTCTGCATGTCATAGCAGAGAATGAGGCTTCACGTCAGCCACCACTGCAACAGTCCATTGGCATATATTTAGGCCCAGCACACACACAGGCAGAGGAGAGAGGTCCCGTAACAGAGAATCTGGCTTCATGTCAGCAGAGAATCAGTCTGCATGTCATAGCAGAGAATGAGGCTTCACGTCAGCCACCACTGCAACAGTCCATTGGCATATATTTAGGCCCAGCACACACACAGGCAGAGGAGAGAGGTCCCGTAACAGAGAATCTGGCTTCATGTCAGCAGAGAATCAGTCTGCATGTCATAGCAGAGAATGAGGCTTCACGTCAGCCACCACTGCAACAGTCCATTGGCATATATTTAGGCCCAGCACCCAGGCAGAGGAGGGAGGTCCCGTAACAGAGAATCTGTCTTCATGTCAGCAGAGAATTAGTCTGCATGTCATAGCAGAGAATGAGGCTTCACGTCAGCCACCACTGCAACAGTCCATTGGCATATATTTAGGCCCAGCACCCAGGCAGAGGAGGGAGGTCCCGTAACAGAGAATCTGTCTTCATGTCAGCAGAGAATTAGTCTGCATGTCATAGCAGAGAATGAGGCTTCACGTCAGCCACCACTGGAACAGTCCATTCTCAGATATTTAGGCCCCGGCACCCAGGCAGAGGAGAGAGGTCCCGTAACAGAGAATCTGTCTTCATGTCAGCAGAGAATCAGTCTGCATGTCATAGCAGAGAATGAGGCTTCACGTCAGCCACCACTGCAACAGTCCATTGGCATATATTTAGGCCCAGCACCCAGGCAGAGGAGAGAGGTCCCGTAACAGACAATCTGGCTTCATGTCAGCAGAGAATCAGTCTGCATGTCATAGCAGAGAATCAGGCTTCACGTCACCCACCACTGCAACAGTCCATTGTCATAAATTTAGGCCCAGCACTAGTGTTGAGCGGCATGTCCCATATTCGAATTCGCGAAATTTTGTGAATATTCGAAAGAATATTCGTAAAATATTCGCGATTATTCAAATTCGTTATTATTTCGCATATGCGATAATTCGAATTATCGCATAATACATATGCTATGCAAAATTCACATGTGCGCTAATGAAATCGCCTTACGAAGATTCGCAACTCAATTCAATCACTAATGTATGAATGCAATGCCCTTTGCCTCTGTTCTGGGACAAGTGTAGATATTCGCATGTGCGCTAATAAAATCGCCTTACGAAGATTCGCACCTCAATCACTTTCTAGGGAATGTGAGACTTTTGGGAATCAATCGAGATACAGTGGGGGGTGATGACAGTAGTTGACAGAGTACAGATCAATGTAATCTGTAAGGTGGAAAGTAAAATAAAAAATACGAATATTCGTAAATCGACTTTTACGAAGTTCTACGTATTCGCGAATATGGTGCTATACTATATGAATGCACAGGCCTTTGCCTCTCTGTTCTGGGGACAAGTGTAGATATTTGCATTTGCGTTAATAAAATCGCCTTACGAAGATTCGCAGCTCAATTCAATCACTAATGTATGAATGCAAAGCCCTTTGCCTCTGTTCTGGGACAAGTGTAGATATTCGCATGTGCGCTAATAAAATCGCCTTACGAAGATTCGCAACTCAATTCACTAATGTATGAATGCAAAGCCCTTTGCCTCTGTTCTGGGACGTGCCGATATTCGCATGTGCGCTAATAAAATCGCCTTACGAAGATTCGCGCCTCAATCACTTTCTAGGCAATGTGAGTAAGATCTGAGCTGTTGGACCTTTGGGAAACAATCAATTATATGTGTACTGTAATTTTGTGGGGGGGGGGGGGAAACAAAAAACGAATATTCGTTTTTACGAATATATAGCACTATATTCGAAATATTCGCGAAATCGCGAAGTTGCGATATTCGCGAAAAAAATTTGCTTTTCGAATATTCGCGCTCAACACTACCCAGCACCCAGGCAGAGGAGAGAGGTCCCGTAACAGAGAATCTGGCTTCATGTCAGCAGAGAATCAGTCTTCATATCATAGCAGAGAATCAGGCTTCACGTCACCCACCACTGTAAGAGTCAATTTTCATAAATTTAGGCCCAGAACCCAGGCAGAGGAGAAAGGTCCCGTAACAGACAATCTGGCTTCATGTCAGCAGAGAATCAGTCTTCATATCATAGCAGAGAATCAGGCTTCACGTCACCCACCACTGTAAGAGTCAATTTTCATAAATTTAGGCCCAGAACCCAGGCAGAGGAGAGAGGTCCCGTAACAGAGAATCTGTCTTCATGTCAGCAGAGAATCAGTCTACATGTCATAGCAGAGAATCATGCTTCACGTCACCCACCACTGCAACAGTCAATTGTCATAAATTTAGGCCCAGCACCCAGGCAGAGGAGAGAGCTCCCGTAACAGAGGATCTGGCTTCATGTCAGCAGAGAATCAGTCTGCATGTCATAGCAGAGAATGAGGCTTCACGTCACCCACCACTGCAACAGTCCATTGGCATATATTTAGGCCTAGCACACAGGCAGAGCAGAGAGGTCCCGTAACAGACAATCTGGCTTCATGTCAGCAGAGAATCAGTCTGCATGTCATAGCAGAGAATGAGGCTTCACGTCACCCACCACTGCAACAGTCCATTGGCATATATTTAGGCCTAGCACACAGGCAGAGCAGAGAGGTCCCGTAACAGACAATCTGGCTTCATGTCAGCAGAGAATCAGTCTGCATGTCATAGCAGAGAATGAGGCTTCACGTCACCCACCACTGCAACAGTCCATTGGCATATATTTAGGCCTAGCACACAGGCAGAGCAGAGAGGTCCCGTAACAGACAATCTGGCTTCATGTCAGCAGAGAATCAGTCTGCATGTCATAGCAGAGAATGAGGCTTCACGTCACCCACCACTGCAACAGTCCATTGGCATATATTTAGGCCTAGCACACAGGCAGAGCAGAGAGGTCCCGTAACAGACAATCTGGCTTCATGTCAGCAGAGAATCAGTCTGCATGTCATAGCAGAGAATGAGGCTTCACGTCACCCACCACTGCAACAGTCCATTGGCATATATTTAGGCCTAGCACACAGGCAGAGCAGAGAGGTCCCGTAACAGACAATCTGGCTTCATGACAGCAGAGAATCAGTCTGCATGTCATAGCAGAGAATGAGGCTTCACGTCAGCCACCACTGCAACAGTCCATTGGCATATATTTAGGCCTAGCACACAGGCAGAGCAGAGAGGTCCCGTAACAGACAATCTGGCTTCATGACAGCAGAGAATCAGTCTGCATGTCATAGCAGAGAATCAGGCTTCACGTCAGCCACCACTGCAACAGTCCATTGTCATAAATTTAGGCCCAGCACCCAGGCAGAGGAGAGAGGTCCCGTAACAGAGAATCTGGCTTCATGTCAGCAGAGAATCAGTCTTCATATCATAGCAGAGAATCAGGCTTCACGTCACCCACCACTGTAAGAGTCAATTTTCATAAATTTAGGCCCAGAACCCAGGCAGAGGAGAAAGGTCCCGTAACAGACAATCTGGCTTCATGTCAGCAGAGAATCAGTCTTCATATCATAGCAGAGAATCAGGCTTCACGTCACCCACCACTGCAACAGTCAATTTTCATAAATTTAGGCCCAGAACCCAGGCAGAGGAGAAAGGTCCCGTAACAGACAATCTGGCTTCATGTCAGCAGAGAATCAGTCTTCATATCATAGCAGAGAATCAGGCTTCACGTCACCCACCACTGCAACAGTCAATTGTCATAAATTTAGGCCCAGCACCCAGGCAGAGGAGAGAGCTCCCGTAACAGAGGATCTGGCTTCATGTCAGCAGAGAATCAGTCTGCATGTCATAGCAGAGAATGAGGCTTCACGTCACCCACCACTGCAACAGTCCATTGGCATATATTTAGGCCTAGCACACAGGCAGAGGAGAGGTTCATTCAACTTTGGGTAGCCTCGCAATATAATGGTAAAATGAAAATAAAAATAGGATTGAATGAGGAAGTGCCCTGGAGTCCAATAATATATGGTTATGGGGAGGTAGTTAATGTCTAATCTGGACAAGGGACGGACAGGTCCTGTGGGATCCATGCCTGGTTCATTTTTATGAACGTCAGCTTGTCCACATTGGCTGTAGACAGGCGGCTGCGTTTGTCTGTAATGACGCCCCCTGCCGTGCTGAATACACGTTCAGACAAAACGCTGGCTGCCGGGCAGGCCAGCACCTCCAAGGCATAAAAGGCTAGCTCTGGCCACGTGGACAATTTAGAGACCCAGAAGTTGAATGGGGCCGAACCATCAGTCAGTACGTGGAGGGGTGTGCACACGTACTGTTCCACCATGTTAGTGAAATGTTGCCTCCTGCTAACACGTTGCGTATCAGGTGGTGGTGCAGTTAGCTGTGGCGTGTTGACAAAAGTTTTCCACATCTCTGCCATGCTAACCCTGCCCTCAGAGGAGCTGGCCGTGACACAGCTGCCTTGGCGACCTCTTGCTCCTCCTCTGCCTTGGCCTTGGGCTTCCACTTGTTCCCCTGTGACATTTGGGAATGCTCTCAGTAGCGTGTCTACCAACGTGCGCTTGTACTCGCGCATCTTCCTATCACGCTCCAGTGCAGGAAGTAAGGTGGGCACATTGTCTTTGTAGCGTGGATCCAGCAGGGTGGCAACCCAGTAGTCCGCACAGGTTAAAATGTGGGCAACTCTGCTGTCGTTGCGCAGGCACTGCAGCATGTAGTCGCTCATGTGTGCCAGGCTGCCCAGGGATAAGGACAAGCTGTCCTCTGTGGGAGGCGTATCGTCATCGTCCTGCCTTTCCCCCCAGCCACGCACCAGTGATGGACCCGAGCTGCGTTGGGTGCCACCCCGCTGTGACCATGCTTCATCCTCATCCTCCTCCACCTCCTCCTCATCCTCGTCCTCCTCGTCCTCCAGTAGTGGGCCCTGGCTGGCCACATTTGTACCTGGCCTCTGCTGTTGCCAAAAACCTCCCTCTGAGTCACTTCGAAGAGACTGGCCTGAAAGTGCTAAAAATGACCCCTCTTCCTCCTCCTCCTCCTCCTCCTCCTGGGCCACCTCCTCTTCCATCATCGCCCTAAGTGTTTTCTCAAGGAGACATAGAAGTGGTATTGTAACGCTGATAACGGTGTCATCGCCACTGGCCATGTTGGTGGAGTACTCGAAACAGCGCAACAGGGCACACAGGTCTCGCATGGAGGCCCAGTCATTGGTGGTGAAGTGGTGCTGTTCTGTAGTGCGACTGACCCGTGCGTGCTGCAGCTGAAACTCCACTATGGCCTGCTGCTGCTCGCACAGTCTGTCCAGCATGTGCAAGGTGGAGTTCCACCTGGTGGGCACGTCGCATATGAGGCGGTGAGCGGGAAGGCCGAAGTTACGCTGTAGCGCAGACAGGCGAGCAGCAGCAGGATGTGAACGCCGGAAGCGCGAACAGACGGCCCGCACTTTATGCAGCAGCTCTGACATGTCGGGGTAGTTGTGAATGAACTTCTGCACCACCAAATTCAGCACATGCGCCAAGCAAGGGATGTGCGTCAAATTGGCTAGTCCCAGAGCTGCAACGAGATTTCGCCCATTATCACACACCACCAGGCCGGGCTTGAGGCTCACCGGCAGCAACCACTCGTCGGTCTGTTGTTCTATACCCCGCCACAACTCCTGTGCGGTGTGGGGCCTGTCCCCCAAACATATGAGTTTCAGAATGGCCTGCTGACGTTTACCCCGGGCTGTGCTGAAGTTGGTGGTGAAGGTGTGTGGCTGACTGGATGAGCAGGTGGAAGAAGAGGAGGAGGAAGCCGAGAAGGAGGAGGTGGCAACAGGAGGCAAAGAATGTTGCCCTGCGATCCTTGGCGGCGGAAGGACGTGCGCCAAACAGCTCTCCGCCTGGGGCCCAGCTGCCACTACATTTACCCAGTGTGCAGTTAGGGAGATATAGCGTCCCTGGCCGTGCTTACTGGTCCACGTATCTGTGGTTAGGTGGACCTTGCTACAGATGGCGTTGCGCAGTGCACACTTGATTTTATCGGATACTTGGTTGTGCAGGGAAGGCACGGCTCTCTTGGAGAAGTAGTGCCGGCTGGGAACAACATACTGTGGGACAGCAAGCGACATGAGCTGTTTGAAGCTGTCTGTGTCCACCAGCCTAAATGACAGCATTTCATAGGCCAGTAGTTTAGAAATGCTGGCATTCAGGGCCAGGGATCGAGGGTGGCTAGGTGGGAATTTACGCTTTCTATCAAATGTTTGTGAGATGGAGAGCTGAACGCTGGCGTGTGACATGGTTGAGACGCTTGGTGACGGAGGTGGTGGTGGTGGTGTTGGTGGTACATCCCCTGTTTGCTGGGCGGCAGGTGCCAACGTTCCTCCAGAGGCGGAGGAAGAGGCCGAGGCGGCAGCAGCAGAATAGGCCGAGGCGGCAGCAGCAGAAGAGGTAGCAGGGGGAGCCTGAGTGACTTCCTTGGTTTTAAGGTGTTTACTCCACTGCAGTTCATGCTTTGCATGCAGGTGCCTGGTCATGCAGGTTGTGCTCAGGTTCAGAACGTTAATGCCTCGCTTCAGGCTCTGATGGCACAGCGTGCAAACCACTCGGGTCTTGTCGTCAGCACATTGTTTGAAGAAGTGCCATGCCAGGGAACTCCTTGAAGCTGCCTTTGGGGTGCTCGGTCCCAGATGGCGGCGGTCAGTAGCAGGCGGAGTCTCTTGGCGGCGGGTGTTCTGCTTTTGCCCACTGCTCCCTCTTTTGCTACGCTGTTGGCTCGGTCTCACCACTGCCTCTTCCTCCGAACTGTGAAAGTCAGTGGCACGACCTTCATTCCATGTGGGGTCTAGGACCTCATCGTCCCCTGCATCGTCTTCCACCCAGTCTTGATCCCTGACCTCCTGTTCAGTCTGCACACTGCAGAAAGACGCAGCAGTTGGCACCTGTGTTTCGTCATCATCAGAGACATGCTGAGGTGGTATTCCCATGTCCTCATCATCAGGAAACATAAGTGGTTGTGCGTCAGTGCATTCTATGTCTTTCACCGCTGGGGAAGGGCTAGGTGGATGCCCTTGGGAAACCCTGCCAGCGGAGTCTTCAAACAGCATAAGAGACTGCTGCATAACTTGAGGCTGAGACAGTTTCCCTGGTATGCATGGGGGTGATGTGACAGACTGATGGGGTTGGTTTTCAGGCGCCATCTGTGCGCTTTCTGCAGAAGACTGGGTGGGAGATAATGTGAACGTGCTGGATCCACTGTCGGCCACCCAATTGACTAATGCCTGTACCTGCTCAGGCCTTACCATCCTTAGAACGGCATTGGGCCCCACCATATATCGCTGTAAATTCTGGCGGCTACTGGGACCTGAGGTAGTTGGTACACTAGGACGTGTGGATGTGGCAGAACGGCCACGTCCTCTCCCAGCACCAGAGGGTCCACTAACACCACCACGACCATGTCCACGTCCGCGTCCCTTACTAGATGTTTTTCTCATTGTTATGGTTCACCACAACAACAAATATATTATTTGGCCCAATGTATTGTATTCAAATTCAGCGGGATATAAATTTGAGGCCTAGTATTTAGGCGCTGGGTGACCGGTATGGATTTAGTGACAGAATTAGACTTGGAAATGCACAGAAGCGTGTGTGTGTGAAGTTATTCTGAATGACCCAATGTGCACCTTGAATATTATATACCCTTTTAGGGATAGATTTCAAATAGCTCTGATATAGCAGAAACCACTAAATTATGAAATTGCTAAATTGGGAATTGTACTTCAACCCAGAACAAAAAATGTGCTTTGACGGACACTAAATATCTTGCCCAGCAACAACAGTACAGCGGTGGGTAACGAGAGATTTAGAGGGAATTAAATTTGAGGCCTAGTATTTAGGCGCTGGGTCACCGGTATGGATTTAGTGACAGAATTAGACTTGGAAATACACAGTAGCGGGTGTGTGTGAAGTTATTCTGAATGACCCTATGTGCACCTTCAATATTATATACCCTTTTAGGGATAGATTTCAAATAGCTCTGATATAGCAGAAACCACTAAATTATGAAATTGCTAAATTGGGAATTGTACTTCAACCCAGAACAAAAAATGTGCTTTGACGGACACTAAATATCTTGCCCAGCAACAACAGTACAGCGGTGGGTAACGAGAGATTTAGAGGGAATTAAATTTGAGGCCTAGTATTTAGGCGCTGGGTCACCGGTATGGATTTAGTGACAGAATTAGACTTGGAAATGCACAGAAGCGTGTGTGTGAAGTTATTCTGAATGACCCAATGTGCACCTTCAATATTATATACCCTTTTTGGGATAGATTTCAAATAGCTCTGATATAGCAGGAACCACTAAATTATGAAATTGCTAAATTGGGAATTGTACTTCAACCCAGAACAAAAAATGTGCTTTGACGGGCACTAAATAACTTTCCCAGCTACAACAGGACAACGGTAACGAGAGATTTAGAGGGATTTAAATTTGAGGCCTAGTATTTAGGCGCTGGGTGACAGGTATGGGTTTAGTGACAGAATTAGACTTGGAAATACACAGTAGCGGGTGTGTGTGAAGTTATTCTGAATGACCCTATGTGCACCTTCAATATTATATACCCTTTTAGGGATAGATTTCAAATAGCTCTGATATAGCAGAAACCACTAAATTATGAAATTGCTAAATTGGGAATTGTACTTCAACCCAGAACAAAAAATGTGCTTTGACGGACACTAAATATCTTGCCCAGCAACAACAGTACAGCGGTGGGTAACGAGAGATTTAGAGGGAATTAAATTTGAGGCCTAGTATTTAGGCGCTGGGTCACCGGTATGGATTTAGTGACAGAATTAGACTTGGAAATACACAGTAGCGGGTGTGTGTGAAGTTACTCTGAATGACCCTATGTGCACCTTCAATATTATATACCCTTTTTGGGATAGATTTCAAAGAGCTCTGATATAGCAGGAACCACTAAATTATGAAATTGCTAAATTGGGAATTGTACTTCAACCCAGAACAAGAAATGTGCTTGAACGGACACTAAATAACTCGCCCAGCTACAGCACTAGGGACAGATTTAGCTGGATATAAATTTGAGGCCTAGTATTTAGGCGCTGGGTGACCGGTATGGATTTAGTGACAGAATTAGACTGGGATATGGCCAAAAAATGAACAGACTATTGCTGGTTAAATGCACTTGGTGTGACAGCTTCACCCTGATGTAGGCTTTAGCCAAAAAACAACCACACCATTGAGGGTTAAATGCACTTGGTGACAGGCGCAGCTTGCCCCTGATTTTGTATATGGCCAAAAAATGAACAGACTATTGCTGGTTAAATGCACTTGGTGTGACAGCTTCACCCTGATGTAGGCTTTAGCCAAAAAACAACCACACCATTGAGGGTTAAATGCACTTGGTGACAGGCGCAGCTTGCCCCTGATTTTGTATATGGCCAAAAAATGAACAGACTATTGCTGGTTAAATGCACTTGGTGTGACAGCTTCACCCTGATGTAGGCTTTAGCCAAAAAACAACCACACCATTGAGGGTTAAATGCACTTGGTGACAGGCGCAGCTTGCCCCTGATTTTGTATATGGCCAAAAAATGAACAGACTATTGCTGGTTAAATGCACTTGGTGTGACAGCTTCACCCTGATGTAGGCTTTAGCCAAAAAACAACCACACCATTGAGGGTTAAATGCACTTGGTCGCAGCTTGTGCTGGCGCACCACAAGACACAAAATGGCCGCCGATCACCCCAGAAAAATGAGACTGACAAACGGTCTGTGCAGCCTAAAAACAGTGAGCAATTGAGGATCAGCAGCTCAATGATCCACAGCTGCAGATCGATCAGTTAATCAAGTCCTTTGGAGGAGTTAATCTGCCTAATCTCGCCCTACTGTCGCAGCCGCAACCTCTCCCTACGCTAATCAGAGCAGAGTGACGGGCGGCGCTATGTGACTCCAGCTTAAATAGAGGCTGGGTCACATGGTGCTCTGGCCAATCACAGCCATGCCAATAGTAGGCATGGCTGTGATGGCCTCTTGGGGCAAGTAGTATGACGCTTGTTGATTGGCTGCTTTGCAGCCTTTCAAAAAGCGCCAAGAAAGCGTCACAAAAGCGCGAAGAAAGCGACGAACACCGAACCCGAACCCGGACTTTTACGAAAATGTCCGGGTTCGGGTCCGTGTCACGGACACCCCAAAATTCGGTACGAACCCGAACTATACAGTTCGGGTTCGCTCATCCCTAGTGTTGAGCAAATGATGCCTGATGCACAATTTCATATATTAACACTCACAGGTAAAATGTTGCCCTACGCTGTGTATTGGTGTACTGATCACCTATATGTTGGTTTAATTACATTTAATAACCTCAACTCCCCCCCCCCCCCCCAAAATAAAAAAATATTTGAACTGTGTGTGTATGGAGATAATAATTGGATTTAGCCCTAATATTACATTCTCAATCACTGAGAAAATATTACATATGTGAGGTAACCTCACTAGAATTCTGTATGCTATGCTAGATTAATGGTAGAACATGTGTTGTACATTTTTTGCCTATTCCAACCCATCCATTCCAGGCTCCCACCCACCCAAAAAAGGATGTCCTTGCAGGTACAGTGGCGGAAATAATTATTTGACCCCTCACTGATTTTGTAAGTTTGTCCAATGACAAAGAAATGAAAAGTCTCAGAACAGTATCATTTCAATGGTAGGTTTATTGTAACAGTGGCAGATAGCACATCAAAAGGAAAATCGAAAAAATAACTTTAAATAAAAGATAGCAACTGATTTGCATTTCATTGAGTGAAATAAGTATTTGAACCCTCTAACAAAAAAAGACTTAATACTTGGTGGAAAAACCCTTGTTTGCAAGCACAGAGGTCAAACGTTTCTTGTAATTGATGACCATTTACGTTTCTTGTAAATGCGCACATTTTAGGAGGAATGTTGGTCCACTCCTCTTTGCAGATCATCTCTAAATCCCTAAGGTTTCGAGGCTGTCTCTGTGCAACTCTGAGCTTGAGCTCCCTCCATAGGTTTTCGATTGGATTAAGGTCCGGAGACTGACTAGGCCACTCCATGACCTTAATGTGCTTCTTCTTGAGCCACTCCTTTGTTGCCTTTGCTGTATGTTTTGGGTCATTGTCGTGCTGGAACACCCATCCACGACCCATTTTCAGTTTCCTGGCAGAGGGAAGGAGGTTGTCGCTCAGGATTTCACGATACATGGCTCCGTCCATTTTCCCGTTTATGCGAATAAGTTGTCCTGTGCCCTTAGCAGAAAAACACCCCCAAAGCAAAATGTTTCCACCCCCATGCTTGACGGTGGGGACGGTGTTTTGGGGGTTATAGGCAGCATTTTTCTTCCTCCAAACACAGCGAGTTGAGTTAATGCCAAAGAGCTCTATTTTGGTCTCATCAGACCACAGCACCTTCTCCCAGTCACTCTCTGAATCATTCAGGTGTTCATTGGCAAACTTCAGACGGGCCTGCACATGTGCCTTCCTGAGCAGGGGGACCTTGCGAGCCCTGCAGGATTTTAATCCATTGCGGTGTAATGTGTTTCCAATGGTTTTCTTGGTGACTGTGGTCCCTGCTAATTTGAGGTCATTACCTAACTCCTCCCGTGTAGTTCTAGGATGCTTTTTCACCTTTCTCAGAACCATTGACACCCCACGAGGTGAGATCTTGCGTGGAGCCCCAGAGCGAGGTCGATTGATGGTCATTTTGTGCTCCTTCCATTTTCGAACAATCGCACCAACAGTTGTCACCTTCTCTCCCAGCTTCTTGCTAATGGTTTTGTAGCCCATTCCAGCCTTGTGCAGGTCTACAATTTTGTCTCTGACATCCTTGGACAGCTCTTTGGTCTTTCCCATGTTGGAGAGTTTGGAGTCTGCTTGATTGATTGATTCTGTGGACAGGTGTCTTTTATACAGGTGACTAGTTAAGACAGGTGTCCTTAATGAGGGTGACTAATTGAGTAGAAGTGTCTAACCACTCTGTGGGAGCCAGAACTCTTAATGGTTGGTAGGGGTTCAAATACTTATTTCACTCAATGAAATGCAAATCAGTTGCTATCTTTTATTTAAAGTTATTTTTTTGATTTTCCTTTTGATGTGCTATCTGCCACTGTTACAATAAACCTACCATTGAAATGATACTGTTCTGAGACTTTTCATTTCTTTGTCATTGGACAAACTTACAAAATCAGTGAGGGGTCAAATAATTATTTCCCCCACTGTAGCTACTTGAGGTTTTCAGCAGCTGCAGTTCTACTAGGAGGCACAGCGGCCTCAGCTCCACATTTCTCACTCCCTGGCTGACAGCTTTCCCTGTCTGTCTCTATTCTACATAATCAATTCTTCTTCTTGTAATTCTAGCCTTTCCCTTCACTGTCCCTGGCAGTACAATACAAACTTGATTGATTTCCGACTGTCCCTGATTGATTTTTCACTCTCTCTGACTTCCTAAGATGGTTTTCCTGGCAGACGCTGTAAGACCCGACCACTCTTATTCACAGTCCAGCACAGAATGATGTTCTGCTCGGGCACCTCCCCGCCTGCTGCAGCACTGATTGGCTCATCCAGGCTGTCTGTCAGCCTGGGAGCCAATCAGAGCAAGCCCTGCCCCCCACTTCCTCTCAGGGTCATGTGAGACCCCGTCTTCTTCCTCTCTAGTGTTCTTTATCCTGCTGATATATGCAGTAAAATGGTGATACACGCTGTTTTTGTGGATTTATCCGAAATGATCTGCCAACCACAAAATATCGAACCCGGTTCGTTATGAACTGGTTGTCCTATCTTTAATAGGGAGCAGTGTCCCAGTGGTTACATTTTTGTACTTAATAACTAGTATTATGTTAGGTTTTTCTTGTCCATATAGACACTTCTTTAGTGTGAATTCTCTCTTTAATTGTCATTTTCCAATATATACAAATCGGCTTCGAAAATGAAAAATTCTATTTTGAGAGGAAGTTTTTCTTACCTTGATGCCATCCATACAGCTCACATTGAAATGACCCGTTACGGAGTCGTGATGCCAGGTGAGATATTAGCGCCGATGATCACAGACGATAACTTAATGTTTAATGAGTAAAATTATTGTTATCAAGGAGCTTGTGCAGCCGGAGAGGATGGAGATCGTGCCAGGCAAATCTAATTAACTTCCTTAAGCCGGCGATGGACAAGGATGATTACTTCATTATGGGATATTTAGACGATGCTGAGCACATTCCCTCATGTTGTGTATGTAAAAGATCAGATGAAGTGGTAGAGCAGCCATTGAATTGCATTGCCGTCCATAACGGTGACTTCTTGACCTTGGTCATTGAAACTTTTGCTTAATGCTATAACTTGCACAAGACTTTTTCCTCTCTCTTCTGCTGATCTGTGGGAGGAGGACAATATTGCAGCTTCATATTTTTCTTTGTTTTCATGAAAATGCTATTTCTTTTTTGTATAAGATGCAATTAATCTTATTGTTTGTGCTGAAGCAGAAAATACTTCCGTGACATTATAGCGTTCAGCTTTGTATCCGAGCCTTTGTTGTGGTAAGAATCATAGGCGTATTTTGTCGAATTTTAAAGGGGATGATATCCATAAATTCTTCAAAGATGACAGAAAAGTTTGATTAGTGTTAGATTTTGCATTTAGACCAGGCGCAATCTCATTAAGTCACTATGGCATTTCATCTGCCTTGTGGGTAGACACCGGTCTTAATAAGCCCATTACCTGGCAGTGGATCCACCTAAATGATGTAGAGGCGCCGGCATATCCACCGCCGGTCTAAATGTAAGACAGCTTCCTTGCTGGCTTAAATTTAGACCATTTTATACTCCTAAAACAGGCGTAGAAAATGATAAATGAGATAGGCCTGCTGAGCCGTCCCCTACGCCGCCCACCTTTTTAGACCTGCGTTGAGCCAGCAAAAGTTACGGGGCAAATAACCTTTGCGCCACAATCTGTGCCAGAATTACGCATAATATAGGCATATTTCTGATAGTAAATGACCCCCCTAAGTGTTCTGCTTGACTATAGAAAGAACCGATTAGATCAAATAGACACAATCCATGAATTTACTAGTAGAAACCCTTTCAGTGCCCTAGACCACCAGGGATGTGATTATCCCTTCAGTACTCAGAAGAGTTACCATTAAAGAGGTTGAGTTTGGCGTGGAACACGACAATCACAATGGTCATACCCTGTTGGCAATTTAAAAATCACCTGTCCGCATCCCTTCGTTCCCATACCACGGTACTGTTTCTGGCCGCTTCTGAACTCGGGGTGACCACTGTGGTCAATCACTGGCCTCGGCGGTCACATGTGAGCATGAGCATGCTAGAAAGGCACATGATTGGGACTAGCAGTGACTTGCAACCATGCAAAGGGGCAGTGGTGCAGGAATGGTGCGACCATGGACATTACAACTATTGAGGTTGTAGGCTCCCAAACTGGCCAACCCCTTTAACCCTTCACTGTTCTAAGCTTCCAGGTATCATACCAGTATACCTTTACTTAAAATTCTAATTAATTATTTATTATTATTATTACTTGGCAGTATTATTAATTGAGCATTGAATTGTAGTGTTATGTGGTCACTTTACTAAAACACAGTTTGGATACTGTCTATTATTTGGAAACTACAGTATATGATGGTAAAATGGCAATGCTTATGCATTATTTACCCACACTCAATATTTTGGGCACTATATGATGGTATTATATTTTCCACTATGTGGTGTTATCATGTGTTTAGAATATGGTAGTATTTTTTAACTCGACTTTCCAGCCTCTTCTGATTTAGCCCTGCGGCTCAATCCTTGAACAGGTGCTACCAACGCCAAGGATCGCGGGCCCTTCTTCCATCAGGATTTCCGCCACCATCTACATTAGTGGCTACAACCTCCCATTCTCCCCTCCACCTCCTCCTCCACCTCTGAATTAGCATCTTGCAGCACCAGTCAGATATCAGTCGGTAGCTGGAAGCAGTGTAGCACTGCAGTGGGGAAGCCGCAACACCCCCTGCTGAAACTTATATATTTAGGTGACAAACAGCACACCGCCGCAGAGCTGTGGCAGGGTATAAGTGACCAGACTGAGCTGTGGCTCTCGCCACTCAACCTACAACCAGGCATGGTTGTGTCTGATAATGGCCGTAACTTGGTGGCGGCTTTGGTGCTCGGCAAGCTCACACACATGCCATGCCTAGCCCACGTATTTAACAAACCTACCCCAATTTGCCTGAGCTACTGGTGAAGGTGCGCCGCGTTTGTGCCCATTTCCGAAAGTCATCTACAGCTGCTGCCGGTCTGGCAACTCTGTTGTGCGACATGAGCACGCGCTGGAACTCGACGTTCCACATGTTGGCCAGGCTTTGTGAGTGGCAGAGGGCAGTAGTGGAATACCAGCTGCAACATGGTCGTTGCCTTTCCAGTCAGCCTCCACTCTTCACAAGCGACAAGTGGGCATGGATGTTTGACCTCTGTGAGGTTTCACGCAACTTTGAGGAATCAACACCGATTGTGAGCGGCGATAATGCTATTATCAGCGTAACCATCCCACTTCTGTGCCTACTGAAACGCTCGCTGCTTACAATGAAGGAGGACACTTTGCATGTAAAAGAGGTGGAAATGGGGGGAGACAGTACACAGGGTGATAACTAGACCACTCTCAGTTTGCCTTCTCAGCACGAATTGGATGATGATGAGGAGGAGGAGCAGGAGACGGTTAACTCCGCTACAGAGTGTAGTAACGACAGCAGGTTTATTCCATCTGTTCAGCGTGGATGGGGCGAAGAGGAGGAAGAGGATGAGGAGATTGAGAGTGATCCTCCTGATGAGGACAGCGAAGTCTTGTCTGTTGGTACTCTGGCACACCTGGCTGACTTTATGTTATGCTGCCTTTCCCGTGACCCTCGCGTTATGTGCATTTTGGCCAACACCGATTACCGGTTGTTCACCCTTCTCGATCCCCGCTACAAAGAAAACTTCTCATTTCTCATTCCTGTGGTGGAGAGGACTATCAAAATGGTGCAATACCAGAAGGTCCTTGTGGAAAAATTGCTCCAAAAATTTCCAGCTGACAACGCTGGCAGCAGAGTACGTAGTTCCTTGGGCAACCGAAGAGGGGAGACAAGCGGAACACATAGCAGTTCCAACAGAGGCAAGGCAACACTCTCCAAGGCCTGGAACAGTTTTATGACACCCCTCCAGCACCCCCACCCCGCGCGGCCTAGTGTCACAAGGAGAGAAAGGTTTTGGAAGATGGTGAAGGAGTATGTAGCAGACCGTGTCAGCTTCCTCAATGATCCTTCTGTACCAGTTACAACTATTTGCTGTCCAAGCTGGACACGTGGCACGAACTGGCGCTCTATGCCTTGGAGGTGCTGGCCTGCCCTGCCGCCAGTGTTTTGTCAGAGTGGGTATTTAGTGCTGCTGGGGGCATTATAACTGATAATGCTGACAGGTTGACTCTTATCAAAATGAACAAGGCCTGGATTGCCCCTGACTTCTCTACTCCACCAGGAGAAAGTGGCTGAACATAAAGGCACTGTAAATATGGCTTTTATGGTGTATTGAATACGCTGTATTCCCATGCACCCCTTACAGCACTAAAAAGGGTATGTGTGCAATGAGCAGGATACGGGGTATACACACTGACGCTAAATTATGCAATGTCTGGGTCAGGTGTAGCTGATAGTCTATGTTTGTTCGTAACTCCCATTGCAGCGTGCACAGGGTACTATCACAGGGCCCTTTAAGGATGTTTTAACTCACGTCCCAGTTTAGGAATGCCAGAGTGGTGTAAGGTCTCTGTAGGGTAGTGGCAATTGTGTCAACGGTGTCTACTACCTGGGTATGCCTGACTAGCTGAGGAGGAATATGACTTCTCCTGGGTCTCTGGACTTTACTCACAGTTATCTTCTCAGGGTATGCTTTCTTCCTGGAACTTGAGGTTGTCTGCTGTTTCATCCAGCTGAGGCTGCTGGGCTCAGGCTGGGGGTTTGATCAATGTCTCAGCCGAGACAAGATCCTGGATTTCTTCCCTATATCTGGGAACTCCTAACACACACAGCCTTCCCCAACAGGGGCTGGTACACTGCCTCTAACTTCCTTCTTCACCCAAGCTGCAGGATGTGGGATCTGCTCACAGAGGGGGAGCTAAGCTGGAATGAACTATTCAGCTTAGAAATACTAAACAGAAACTAAGTTCTTACTAACACATTGCTGCCACCTGCTGGTGAACATGGAAATTGCAACAATATACATTTAACATGATTTATAATGCATAATTGTGAAGACATAATGTAAAATCATATGAGATGACAAGGTTAAGGCTCTTAGGAGATTGTAGCGGGGTAGAAGAGTTTCGTAACACAACTCTGGGGTGTTACATATGGTTAAATTTTCCTTTTCTCGTCCTCCTCCTCTATCATATCGACATGCTTATTAGGCTGCCCTCGCTACTAATGTTTTAGAGGGTCTGCTGCTGAGCTGTTTTAGAAGGTCACCAGCAGGCCCTCGCCCATAATGTTTTAGATGGTCAGCTCAGCAGCAGGCCCTTGCCCCTAATTTTTTAGAGGGTCAACTCAGCCTCAGACCCTCACCCCTATTTTTTTAAATGGTCAGCTCTGCAGCAGACCCTCAAACCTAATGTTTTAGATGGTCATATCAGCAGCAGGCACTTGCCCCTAATGTTTTAGAGAGTCAGCTCAGCAGCAGAACCTCACCTCTAATGTTTTAGATCAGGCATGCTCATCCTGCGGCCCTCCAGCTGTTACAAAACTACAACTCCCATCAATCCCGGACAGCTTACAGCTATCAGCCTACAGAAGGGCATGGTGGGAGTTGTAGCTTTACAACAGCTGGAGGGCCACAGGTTGAGCATCCCTGTTTTAGATGGTCAGATCAGCAGCAGACCCTCACTCCTAATGTTTTAGATGGTCAACTCAGCAGCAGACCCTCACCCCTAGTGTTTTAGATGGTCAGATTACCAGCAGACCCTCACCCCTAATTTTTTAAATGGTCAGCTCAGCAGCAGATCCTCACCCCTAATGTTTTAGATGGTCAGCTCTGCAGCAGGCCCTCGCCCCTAATATTTTAGAGGGTCACCAGCAGGCCAGCAATCATAATTTTTCAAGGGTGTGTATGATGCCCTCCTTTATGTGATATACAGGCTGTATCGGAGTGCCTCTTCCTTGTAATTTATGGCAGCCCTTGCACTTTATATAAAAGTAAATATACAGGAAAGAATGTTTCCTAACAATTTTTCCTCTAAAATCGATTTTATCTTTGGTTTGGTGCGTATTATTGTCAGTCTGTAAAAGTGGCGCACTACTCGGACAACATCATTCCCAGCAGCGACCTGGGAGTCCAAGATGCATCCAGACATCCTCCCCATGCTGTTCCCGAACCATTTCGGTGGTGTTTCCATCAATTTCTGACCTTTTCCTATGAACCAGACACCCACCCCTCTTCCGTGCAGGGGGTGCCTGGTTTAATGCTCAGGTTCTCCCATTGACTTCCATTATACTGGGGTGCTCGGTAGAGCACCTGAGCATCCTAATGTGTTTGGCCCGAGCCCCCGAGCACCTGAGCACTATGGTGCTTGATCAACACTAGTTCACACCAGACACGGCAGTCAGCACACAGCCAAAAGCAACCAGCCTACATGGGACCCCACTGCCAGTACGCAAAAGGCGTGCAGCCAGCCTCCACGGCAATCCACGTCACGGTGAACCGCATCGTGACAGCGGTAAGTTCTAGACTTGACTGCGGCGAATCAATGGATGTCGTGTATCTGGACTTCTCCAAAGCATTTGACACTGTACCACATAAAAGGTTAGTATATAAAATGAGAATGCTCGGACTGGGAGAAAACGTCTGTATGTGGGTAAGTAACTGGCTGAGGGATAGAAAACCGAGGGTGGTTATTGGGTCACTGTCACTAGTGGGGTACCTCAGGGGTCAGTACTGGGCCCTATTCTCTTCAATATATTTATTAATGATCTTGTAGAAGGCTTGCGCAGTAAAGTATAAATTTTTGCAGATGACACTAAACTGTGTAAAGTAATTAACACAGAAGAGGACAATATACTGTATATACAGTGGGGGAAATAATTATTTGACCCCTCACTGATTTTGTAAGTTTGTCCAATGACAAAGAAATGAAAAGTCTCAGAACAGTATCATTTCAATGGTAGGTTTATTGTAACAGTGGCAGATAGCACATCAAAAGGAAAATCGAAAAAATAACTTTAAATAAAAGATAGCAACTGATTTGCATTTCATTGAGTGAAATAAGTATTTGAACCCTCTAACAAAAAAAGACTTAATACTTGGTGGAAAAACCCTTGTTTGCAAGCACAGAGGTCAAACGTTTCTTGTAATTGATGACCAAGTTTGCGCACATTTTAGGAGGAATGTTGGTCCACTCCTCTTTGCAGATCATCTCTAAATCCCTAAGGTTTCGAGGCTGTCTCTGTGCAACTCTGAGCTTGAGCTCCCTCCATAGGTTTTCGATTGGATTAAGGTCCGGAGACTGACTAGGCCACTCCATGACCTTAATGTGCTTCTTCTTGAGCCACTCCTTTGTTGCCTTTGCTGTATGTTTTGGGTCATTGTCGTGCTGGAACACCCATCCACGACCCATTTTCAGTTTCCTGGCAGAGGGAAGGAGGTTGTCGCTCAGGATTTCACGATACATGGCTCCGTCCATTTTCCCGTTTATGCGAATAAGTTGTCCTGTGCCCTTAGCAGAAAAACACCCCCAAAGCAAAATGTTTCCACCCCCATGCTTGACGGTGGGGACGGTGTTTTGGGGGTCATAGGCAGCATTTTTCTTCCTCCAAACACAGCGAGTTGAGTTAATGCCAAAGAGCTCTATTTTGGTCTCATCAGACCACAGCACCTTCTCCCAGTCACTCTCTGAATCATTCAGGTGTTCATTGGCAAACTTCAGACGGGCCTGCACATGTGCCTTCCTGAGCAGGGGGACCTTGCGAGCCCTGCAGGATTTTAATCCATTGCGGTGTAATGTGTTTCCAATGGTTTTCTTGGTGACTGTGGTCCCTGCTAATTTGAGGTAATTAACTAACTCCTCCCGTGTAGTTCTAGGATGCTTTTTCACCTTTCTCAGAACCATTGACACCCCACGAGGTGAGATCTTGCGTGGAGCCCCAGAGCGAGGTCGATTGATGGTCATTTTGTGCTCCTTCCATTTTCGAACAATCGCACCAACAGTTGTCACCTTCTCTCCCAGCTTCTTGCTAATGGTTTTGTAGCCCATTCCAGCCTTGTGCAGGTCTACAATTTTGTCTCTGACATCCTTGGACAGCTCTTTGGTCTTTCCCATGTTGGAGAGTTTGGAGTCTGCTTGATTGATTGATTCTGTGGACAGGTGTCTTTTATACAGGTGACTAGTTAAGACAGGTGTCCTTAATGAGGGTGACTAATTGAGTAGAAGTGTCTAACCACTCTGTGGGAGCCAGAACTCTTAATGGTTGGTAGGGGTTCAAATACTTATTTCACTCAATGAAATGCAAATCAGTTGCTATCTTTTATTTAAAGTTATTTTTTCGATTTTCCTTTTGATGTGCTATCTGCCACTGTTACAATAAACCTACCATTGAAATGATACTGTTCTGAGACTTTTCATTTCTTTGTCATTGGACAAACTTACAAAATCAGTGAGGGGTCAAATAATTATTTCCCCCACTGTATACTACAGAGGACAGTAAACAGTATATATACTACAGAGGACGGTATACTGTGTATATACTACAGAGGACAGTATACTGTATATATACTACAGAGGACAGTAAACTGTATATATACTACACAGGACAGTAAACTGTATATATACTACACAGGACAGTATACTGTATATATACTACAGAGGACAGTATACTGTGTATATACTACAGAGGACAGTATACTGTATATATACTACAGAGGACAGTATACTGTGTATATACTACAGAGGACAGTATACTGTATATATACTACAGAGGACAATATACTGTATATATACTACAGAGGACAGTATACTGTATATATACTACAGAGGACAGTATACTGTGTATATATATACTACAGCGGACAGTATACTGTATATATATACTACAGAGAACGGTATACTGCTACAGAGCGATCTGGATAGATTGGAGGCTTGGGTAGAGAAGTGGCAGATGAGGTTTAACACTGACAAATGTAAGGTTATGCACATGGGAAGGAATAATGCAAGTCACCCGTACATACTAAATGGTAAAACACTGGGTAACACTGACATGGAAAAGGACCTAGGAATTTTAATGAACAGCAAACTAAGCTGCAAAAACCAGTGTCAGGCAGCTGCTGCCAAGGCCAATAAGATAATGGGTTGCATCAAAAGGGGCATAGATGCCCGTGATGAGAACATAGTCCTACCACTTTACAAATCACTAGTCAGACCACACATGGAGTACTGTGTACAGTTCTGGGCTCCTGTGAACAAGGCAGACATAGCAGAGCTGGAGAGGGCACAGGGGAGGGCAACTAAAGTAATAACTGGAATGGGGCAACTACAGTACCCTGAAAAATTATCAACATTAGGGTTATTCACTTTAGAAAAAAGACGACTGAGGGGAGATCTAATTACTATGTATAAATATATCAGGGGTCAGTACAGAGATCACTCCCATCATCAATTTATCCCCAGGACTGTGACTGTGATGAGGGGACATCCTCTGCGTCTGGAGGAAAGAAGGTTTGTACACAAACATAGAAGAGGATTATTTACGGTAAGAGCAGTGAGACTATGGAGCTCTCTGCCTGAGGAGGAGGTGGTGATGGTGAGTACAATAAAGGAATTCAGGAGGGGCCAGGATGTATTTCTGGAGGGTAATAATATTACAGGCTATAGCTACTAGAGAGGGGTCGTTGAATATTGCTCAGTCCAACTGGCCCCGGCCCTCACCCAAATCTTTGACAGATCCCTTAAGGAGGGACATGTCCCCGCCTGCTTTAAGATCTCAACTATCATCCCTGTGCCGAAGAAACAGGGCGTTTCTGATCTAAACAACTTCCGGCCCGTGGCTCTGACTTCGGTGGTCATGAAGACCCTAGAGAAGGTGGTCCTCTCCATCCTGAAGACCGCCACTCTGGACCGGCTGGACCATCTGCAATTCGCCTACAGGGCGAACAGATCCACTGACGATGCGATTAACATGTGCCTAGAATACGTCGCTGAACACCTCGACAAACCCAACACATACGCGAGAATCCTCCTTCTAGACTTCTGCTCAGCTTTTAATACCATCTCCCCCAGCATCCTGCAGAGGAACCTTACGGCACTTGATGTCCATTCAACACTACGACATTGGATCATGGACTTTCTCACTAACAGGTCCCAGGTCGTGAGATTAGGCAATCTGAACTCTAAACCGATGGTCACCAACACTGGCGCCCCTCAGGGATGTGTACTATCGCCGTTCCTGTTCTCTCTGTACACGAACGAGTGCAGATCGGAGGAAGCCTCAGTTAAAGTCATCAAGTTCGCTGATGACACCACACTTGTGGGCCTGATTAGCGACAGCGATGAGCAGGCCTACCGTAAGGAAATTGACAGGATCAGCAACTGGTGCGGCGCGCACAACCTGGTCCTAAACGCCACAAAGACGGTCGAGCTGGTCGTCGACTTCAGGAAGGGAAGGGTAGTCCCTCCCCCGACCCCTCTAGACGGATATGAAGTCGCTAGGGTACCCAGTGCCCGCCTCCTAGGCACGACAATCTCTGAAGACCTATCCTGGCGTCCCAACATCTCGTCCATCATTAGGAAGGCTCACCAGCGGCTCTATTTCCTTCGACAACTGAGGAAGTTTGGCATGGCTCAGAACCTACTGAAGTCCTTCTACTCCTGTACCATCAAGTCGGTATTGTGCTCGTCCCTTCTGGTGTGGTATGCTGGCTCATCAGCCAGTGACAAGCGCAAACTACAAAGGGTCATCAGCTCTTGACTCTATCTTCTCCAACAGACTGCGCTCCAGGGCTCTGAAAATATTCAATGACCACTCCCATCCGGGCCATCATCTCTTCAGACGTCTAAAGTCCGGCCGCAGGTATCAGGCCATCCCTGCAAGGACATCGAGGAGGCTGAACACTTTCTTCCTAACGGCCATCAGACTGCTGAACTCATCACGCCCTATCTCCCGCCCATAATCCCTCCCTCGCCCCTAATGTGCCCATTGCTAACCCCCCCTTCCACCCCCTAGTTACTATGCCTGTACCTGTGCCTGACCCAATTCCGAGCACGATCGACTGTGTCGTGTTTGGCGAATAAAGCTAATTCTGATTCTGATCCAGGGAGTTATTCTGATTGCCTGATTGGAGTCGGGAAGGAATTTTTTTTCCCCCTTAAATGAGGAAAATTGGCTTCTACCTCACAGTTTTTTTTTTACTTCCTCTGGATCATCTTGCAGGATAACAGGCCGAACTGGATGGACAGATGTCTTTTTTCGGCCTTATATACTATGTTACTATTAGTTTTGGGCGTGAATATTGAAATTGCAAATATTAATTGCGAATATCGGCACTTCGAGAATGCGCAAATATTTAGAATATAGTGAAATATATTCGTAATTTCGAATATTCTAGATTTTTTTTTTTCATCAGTAACCTCCCTTCTTGTTTGTGGGCCAATGAGACGGCTGTAATATCTTTGTCTGAGCTTAGCAACATCCCTAGCAACCAATAGGAAAGCTGCCTACCCCTTACTATATAAGAACCTCCCCAGCAGCCATTTTCTACAGTTTTTTAAAGATCTGAGAGGGAGAGCAGTGACATTGCTGTGCTCTGTGCTTTCCACACTACATTAGATAGTTAGTTAGCTTATACAGTATATATAATGCAGATAGTTAGTGCGAGATAGTCAGTGTAGGTTAGATCCTGATATAGATAGTCAGTGTAGGTTAGATCCAGATATAGATAGTCAGTGTAGGTTAGATCCTGATATAGATAGTCAGTGTAGGTTAGATCCTGATATAGATAGTCAGTGTAGGTTAGATCCTGATATAGATAGTCAGTGTAGGTTAGATCCTGACATAGATAGTCAGTGTAGGTTAGATCCTGACATAGATAGTCAGTGTAGGTTAGATCCTGACATAGTCAGTGTAGGTTAGATCCTGACATAGTCAGTGTAGGTTAGATCCTGACATAGATAGTCAGTGTAGGTTAGATCCTGACATAGATAGTCAGTGTAGGTTAGATCCTGATATAGATAGTCAGTGTAGGTTAGATCCTGATATAGATAGTCAGTGTAGGTTAGATCCTGATATAGATAGTCAGTGTAGGTTAGATCCTGATATAGATAGTCAGTGTAGGTTAGATCCTGATATAGATAGTCAGTGTAGGTGAGATCCTGATATAGATAGTCAGTGTAGGTTAGATCCTGATATAGATAGTCAGTGTAGGTTAGATCCTGATATAGATAGTCAGTGTAGGTTAGATCCTGATATAGATAGTCAGTGTAGGTGAGATGTAGCAAAAGTGACCCACGCCTGTATTTCGCGCGTATTACGTGAATATTGAATATTACATTGCCGATTTTTTACAATCAAGAAAATAATCTCGAATTTGCGAATATATGACGAATATTTGCCCAAATATTTGTAAAATATCGCGAATTAGAATATAGCCCCTGCCGCTCACTCATCACTAGTTACTATGTTACCATGACTAGATATTGCCACCATATGACAACTAGATTATACCGCTATACCATGACTAGATAATATATCATACTACAACTGGATAGTATAACTATACTGTATGACTAGATACCACCCAGCCACAGCTGGATAATACCTCCATACCACGACTGGATTTCACCATACAGTAACTGGATAATACCACGAAGCGCCTTTCTTTGTAAGTAGTGGGTGCAATGACAGTGAGTGGAATTCCGTTATATTCCGTGATAACAGAATCCATAATGGAATTGTCACTGAACCTGAACTTAAAAACATCAAGTTCGCTCATCCCTAGAGGTAACTATGATTTATTTATTTTTTTAACACTGTTTCAGGTAAAATCAATTCACTACCATGAAGCCCGAAGAAATTTGGCTTGGCGGCGAATCGAATTCATCCTGAAATTTGAAACACAAATTTATTTGTTTTCCTTATTTTTGTGCATTTGCTCTTTAAGTGTCACTTTTAGTCCCTATAAATGAAGTGGTAAAATTCCAGTCTATAATATATCTGCTGCATGTGACCTCCAGAGATCAAACTTGGTAGCGTCACAGGCCGCTTTATCAGCAACTGGTGGGAAGGAATCTCGGCCGTCGTGTTTTAGCCTGCTTTATATCTATCGAACGATGTTCTCATGTTGGCATCAAGGAAGAAGCGAACAGCTGGTCTCTGTACTGTAATCCAAGGCATCCGAGCGTTGGCGAGCATCTATATGTTAGGAATAACGAGCAGAAATGTGACAGAGATTTTATTACAAGGAGTCGACCGAAAATTTCAAACTGCCACAAACACCATTAACAAGGAAGAGAGAAGACGGGAAGTTAAATAAAAGTCTAATTAGGTGACGCGGCGGAGGGAGGGATGTGCGCTCGGCTGCGTGCTCTTTATTTGCAGGCAATGATTACACATTGAAGAGTTTACAGATTTCTACTTTTATTTGCCTTTCAGTTGATTTATTCTTTGTAACAAAATGTAACAAGTTATTTTCTGAGACAGGAGGGTCAATTAGAGGAAGGAACACTGAGCCACAGCACAAGGTCTTTAAAGGGACAGTTGTCAGACCGCCAACACACAGAGATAAGTAGGGGCGTCCCCACCCTCGTTCTTCAATCTGTCAGTTTTGTGGAGTATGGAAAGGATGATACGAGATTCTGACCTTTGTGGAGACTTATTCGATGAAAGAGTCTGGGGAGACTGAAAAGTCAGGTCTTTCTTAGACAATGGGGGCATATCCCTAGCATATGCCCCCATTGTCTGATAGGTGCGGGTCCCACTGCTGGGCCCCGCACCTATATCGAGAACGGAGCGGGGAGCGCTGTGGCTGTAGGACCACAGATTTCCCGGAGTCCGTCCACCACCAAGTGCTAATCCCCGCCTCTCCCATAGAAGTGAATGGGAGCGTTCCGCGCATGCGCGGCCCCTGCTCCCATTCATTTCTATGGGGAAGACGGCAATAGCCGAGCCAGCGCTCGGCTATTTTCGGAGGCCCCATAGAAATAAATTGAGGGCGGCTAAATGGAGGGCGGCTGCGCATGCGCAGTGAGCTCTCTTTCACTTTTGGGGCTCCGTTCTCGATATAGGTGCGGGTCCCAGCAGTGGGACCAGCACCTATAAGACAATGGGGGCATATCCTAGCGATATACCCCCATTGTCTGAGATGAGAAAACCCCTTTAAGTGCAAAAATGGAAATCAACACAACCAGACGAAGGAGCTGACACCATGGAAGGGGATCAGACCTTCAAGACTGTATATAGACCTCCTGCCGCCCTAGGTACTAACCCGGAATAGTCTCCCATCAAATACCCATTTACACTTCTCAATTATGGTCATGATTCACTTGTTTCTGAGAAATTGTGATGATAATTGGTCAAAAAAGCTGAAGAACAATCTAAGTGTTGATGATTGATACTGTGCATGTAAATTCCTCTCATAGTGACATATACATTGGAATATGTGCACATAGATTAGACCTACCACAAATAATACTAAATATAAGGACTGGATAATACTACCATACTGGGCAAAATGTCCATGCTTCCATACTACCATAACACAACTGGATAACACCGCTATACCACAACTGGATAACACCACTATACCATGACTGGGTAATACCACCTTGTGACAACTGGATAATACCACTATACCATGACTGGATAATACCACAATACCACAGATGGATAATACCACAACTGGATAATACCACTGTCATGGTGGTGTCACGGCCATGGTTATGGTCGTGACTCCTGAACCGCATGCAGTTGTCAGCGGTCGTTTGGTTGTCAATCACAGGTGAGGGCTGTGGTATTTGTCTCACCTGTGGTTGCGGCTGGCAACAGTATGTATGTGGCAGCATAGCAGTATGAGCTGTGTCATGGCAGCTTGCTATGTTGTTCATGCGGTTGTGTTTGGTATGTGTGTATGTGTGCACTTGGTTTTATGTTATTGTGTGCACTTCCCCTTTAAGTGGTGTTTTCCCTTCCCTGGTGGTGGAAGGGTTAACTCCCTTTCTGTGTGTGTGAGACACTGGGTGTGTCTGTGTGGGTGTGGCCTCTTAGGCCTATATAGCCTCAGTGTTTGGCATGTGTCAGTGGGTTGCTTCAGCCATGCTTAGCTGGAGCAGCCTCCTGTGTATATCATCTGCTAGTGGGGGGCCACCCTTGTGGTCATAGGTTTATCTGTGAAGTTTATGTCTTGATGTTCAGTTGATGTTATGTTATGCACCTATGGATCTGGGTTCCTGTGTGTTTGTGTGTCTGCTGTGTCCATTTGTGTTTCTGTGTGGACACTTGCTGTCTTGCATGGGATCCAGTCTGAGTGTCTGTGGCAGGTAGGTGTGGAAGTGCTTTTCAGCCTCCTGCCATATCCATAGGCTGTTTATGTTCCTTTCCCTGCAGCTTGGCCAGTGAGACTCCTGTTCCTTCGTGTCCAGAAGGAACAGGTCGTCTTACCCTGCTCCTTGTTCCAGGGCAATCCTGAGGGCTAGTAGGGACCCCAAGGCATACGGTGTATGAGTCCTCCCACCTTCAGGGTTGACTCATATGGTTAGGAGTCAGGGTCAGTTTAGGGACGCGATAGGAGGTGACCTGCTCCCTAATACTGTCGTCCTGGTCAAGCAGCGCGTAACATCTTCTGGCTGATGGTTTTCCCAATCCTCAGCCGTGACAGGTGGGGAGTGGGGGAAACTTCCCACGGTACAATGAGGAGGCAACTTGGAACCAACAAGGCCAGGAGGAGGAATAAGGGAGCAGGTCACCTCCTACAGCTTCCCTAATTCTGGCCCTGACTCCTAACCATATGAGCCAACCCAGACGGTAGGAGGACTATACTCCGAAACCTAGGGGCCCTACTAACCCTCAGGAAATCCCTGGACTAGGGGCAGGGTAAAGACGACCTATTCCTCCAAAACACGGACGAACAGGAGTCTCTACCGGCAAAGAAAGGAGACCATATACAGCACATGGAATTGGCAGGTAAGCGACGAGTGCAACACACTTACCTGCCACAGGCACACCGACTGGAACCCGTGCACAAGTGCTGATGTCCACACACCATAAGGACAGAGCACATACAACAACCACACAGGTATCCAGGACACACATAGCTGCAATAAATATGAGACAGGGGAATATCTAGCAAATATGCTGGACACCAAACACCACCAGACATGTAACACCAAACTAGACATACAAACACCCTGAACATAACCCACTCCAAATAAATAAGGATAGGAAAGGAAGGAGACACCGGGATGACATTGATGACAACTAGGATGGCCCTCAGATGACAAAGAGCTAGGAGCAAGGTCCTAGTCCAACAAAGGCAGTAGAACCACTGCCCCCAGCCAGCAAGCCACAGGTTTATATCAAGCTTGCGGCCACACCCAGGAAACACCTTAATCCTCACTAGCCAGAAGATTAACCCCTTGATGACCAAACAGCAGGGAGGCACACCTTAACCACCTCAGCCCCCCTAGCTTAAACACCCTTAATGACCAAACCACTTTTTACAATTCTGCACTACACTACTTTCACCGTTTATTGCTCGGTCATGCAACTTACCACCCAAATGAATTTTACCTCCTTTTCTTCTCACTAATAGAGCTTTTATTTGGTGGTATTTCATTGCTGCTGACATTTTTACTTTTTTTGTTATTAATCGAAATGTAACGAAATTTTTGCAAAAAAATGACATTTTTCACTTTCATCCATATATAAATTTTTCGCTAAATGTAATGTTTTACATGTCTTTGATAAATAAAAAAAGGTTTGGGTAAAAAAAAAAAAAAGGTTTGGGTAAAAGTTATAGCGTTTACAAACTATGGTACAAAAATGTGAATTTCCGCTTTTTGAAGCAGCTCTGACTTTCTGAGCACCTGTCATGTTTCCTGAGGTTCTACAATGCCCAGACAGTAGAAAAACCCCACAAATAACCCCATTTCGGAAAGTAGACACCCTAAGGTATTTGCTGATGGGCATAGTGAGTTCATAGAACTTTTTATTTTTTGTCACAAGTTAGCGGAAAATGATGATTTTTTAGATTTTTTTTCCTTACAAAGTCTCATATTCCACTAACTTGTGACAAAAAATAAAAACTTCCATGAACTCACTATGCCCATCATGAAATACCTTGGGGTGTCTTCTTTCCAAAATGGGGTCACTTGTGGGGTAGTTATACTGCCCTGGGATTTTAGGGGCCCAAATGTGTGAGAAGTAGTTTGAAATCAAAATCTGTAAAAAATGACCTGTGAAATCCGAAAGGTGCTCTTTGGAATGTGGGCCCCTTTGCCCAGTAATATACCTGTTAGGGGTTAAAAAAATTGCATCTACAGCCTGCCAGCGAACGATCGCCGCTGGCAGGCTGTAGATACACTCTCTTACCGGCCGATCCTGTGAACGCGTGCGCCTGTGTGCGCGCGTTCACAGGAAGTCTCGCGATATGACGCGTAGACGCGTGACTCTGCCTGTGACAGCCCCCTTCGGACAGAGATCCTGCGTTAGGCGGTCCAGAGGCGGTTAAAGGGGAAGTGCACGTGCAAACCACAAACTACACGTTGCCCCTGGCAACCAGTCTGCACGGCAACCGCGTCACGGTCAAACACCAATATGACTGTGACAACCACTATACAATGACGAGTTAATACCCCTATACCATGACTGGATAATATCGCTGTACCATGACTGGATAATACCACCATATGACAACTGGATAATTGCGCTATACCAGGACTAGATAATAATTTATACTGGACAGTATGGCTATACTGTGATTAGATACCACCCAACCACAGCTGGATATGCAGTGGCCAGGTTTGGGGTGGCCCTAATGCTATGCTGGGTCCCCCGGACACTGTCGAGGTGTCACCACATATTGCTGCTCTCTGGAAGGAATGGTAAAGCATCCCAATGGGAAATAAGTCCAGAGAGTCAGGGTATGCAGTAAACCAGGGTGCTTCTTGACTGGAGGAATTCAGGTGCAAAACAAAACAGTTGAGGCATTGGGCTGGCTTCTCCAGTCTCCTCCCTGGTAAAAGAAGGGTTTGATGCTGAGGAAATGCCTGAGCTAGCTGTCCCTCTCTCTCTCTTCAGAAGGCTGGTACCCTGGCCCAAGGCTGGTGATCCAGGGTCTGTGGCAGCGTATCCCCGTCTCAGTATCTTCTTCTGGTCACTCAGTAGTCTGGCAGAGTCTAATTTTCCAAGCACTGGTCCCTAACTGCAGCAAACTAGGGGCTCTGACTGCTCTCCTAGTTTTTGCTAAATTAGAACCTTCTAGTGGGAGGGGTGGAGTAGAGAAGCTCAGCACAAACAGATACATTGTTTCAGCTCCCATCTGGTATAGACTTACATTAGAGCTTCAATGATATTCAATGACACAACAGGTTTTTCAAACAAAAACAACTTTCCAGACATAACAACAGAGCTAAAACCAGACAATTAAAAGGCCAGGCTGTCTGCTTTTTGGTGATAAACAAGTCTGGGTTTTTCCCTCCAAAACATGGTCTTCTTTAAACCCTATGGGAGCTTTTCAAAATTACCAGCTTCTTAATCAAAGCCCTAACAGTCTCTAAGTATTCATTAACCCTTTCCGCAGAGCCATTTAACTACAGTGATAATGAACAGGATATATATCACAACATATATATATAAAATGCAGTTACACAGTAGTAAACAGTGCAAGTTAACCCTTTTAGGTGAAATAAAGTAAGACATTTTAACTTTGCATAGGGGAAATAGTCAAATGTCCAAAAATGTCCAACGTCAAAGTACTCCCTGCTCCAGGGCACTACACTCTCCCCTACTTTAACTGTGGCATCCCAAACACAGTCAGGACTATTTAACAAAGAAGATTTGTGCAACAGGGCACCAACTATTTATATTGTGTTTGGGATTATCCAGCTCTAGGGGGGCCATCAATTTTCCCATAGTTTTTATGGTTTTAAATGTTACAAACTGGATTCATCATGGGCTTGTTGTGTTCCACTTCGGATTGGTGGGCTGTCGATGCTGTAATCCATTTGGCAAAATGTATCCTGGTAGTTGGTTCTATAGAACATGCGGAATGCACGTGGACAGGATGCATGCGGCTGATTAAGGCTGTTGTCATCAAGTTGGAATTTCGCAGAGATTAGCAAGGTCTTCACTGCTGGGGCAGAACAGGGTAGCAGGTACTGTATTCAGGTTGCAGATCTAGGAGAAGTAGGGATAGGCGCTCCCCTACTTTTTCATTGGCTCTCTGGCTGGCATCTGCACCTGTAGCAAAAAGACTGAAAAGGACATCGTTAACTGGGCCAAACCAATTACTGGATTGGCAAACAGTACCATAACTAAATATAGTCATCATGCACAATATACATGGTGTATATGAGAAAGCCCCTTCTCAACATGGTCATTATGTCAAGCATAAATTTGGCCCTTTTTCACTTAACCCTTTACAGGGCTGACCTTAAAGCCTTTTATCATAGCTTTCAGCAACACAATAATATTTTCCAAAGGATACAGATCTTCAGGATTATCAGCAAAAATCGGTAGCATCATAGACAAACCTTAGAAGCATAGGTATGGTCATACAGTACATCATCACATTTTCATAAGAATGCAGTTCTGACCCATAAATCACATAACAGAAATGGAGATGGAACAGTTAATCCGGGTATCTGGCTGGTTTGATACCTTTGATGGCTCTTTCAGATCTCCTGGGCTGTGTGTTGAAATGATCATAGGATCAGAAAGAGCGTTATTGGTGACCTCGTCACTGGAACCACAAGGTTCAGGAACACTAGACATAGGTAATGACATTTTTGGTACCATCCACCATTCTAGAATAGAAAACCAGTTAAAGGGGGTCTCACTGACTGTAGCTGGTTTTAATTTCTGGTAATACATTTTCAGTTGGTACATTTTCGTGAGACATAGGGGTTTCTTCCCCAAGTTCCTTGGATAAATTAAACACAGCTTCAATTACTTACCGTGTACAATTTTTTGGTTCTCATCACCCTGTTTATTTATTTGATAGGTTTCAGCAGTTGGTAGTGCTTTGATCTCATAGGGCACAGATTCCCATTTATTTTCCAGTTTGTTTGACCTGTGTTGTTTTTGTAACCATAAGTGATCTCCTCCTAAAGTGGTTGAGCCTCAGCTTTGGCATTATAGCCATTCATTTGTTTTTGTTGAGCTTCCTGGGTTGTTTCATTATTATTTGTTGGATCAGTTTGAGGCATCTCAGTTGCTCTGTTACGCAGTCAGTTTGTGGTAATGGGTTGTAATCATGGTCAGTAACCACACTTAGCGATATGTCGGCCAGCAACCAACTTTTGTGTCCAGACATTAATCTATAGGGTTCTTGTTTAGTTGAACAGTGCAGTGTATGGTTATATAGCAAAGTCAATTTAGATACCCAAGACGGCCATTTTGCTTTCTCACACTCTGACAGTTTACACAATAGATTTATTATTTTTCGATTTATTTTTTCACATAAACCATTGCATTGTGGGTGATAGGCAGTCGTACATATTTTTCTTATATTGTACAATGTGCACATTTCTTGGAATAATTGTGACTCAAATGCCAAGCCCTGGTCAGTTAGAATCTTTTCTGGTGGTCTGTGGACCTCAATAAACTTATTTTCAAACACACCCACAGTGGTTTGCACTGATAAGTCTCTTACTGGTATAACCATGGTAAACTTGCTATAATGGTCAATGATTGTTAGAACGTACACATACCCATCTCGGCTTGGTCTTAATTTAACATGGTCCAAGGCAACAAGCTCAAATGGCCTATGACTCTTAACTGGGTGCAGTGGTGCTTTTTGTCTGGGCTGGTCATCCCTATCGATGGCACAGATAGAAAAATGGTGTTGCGAGTGTCCTATGTCATTACAAACCCAAAAAATCTCTGTCTGATTAGTGACTCTGTTTTCTGGCACCCAAAATGTCCTGATTGATTGTGGTATGCATTAAGGATCAGATGGGCATCCTGTCTGGGTACCACAATCTGTTTAATACGTTCATGTGTCAGAGGATCAATAGTTCAATGTTTGAGCTGACCCTTCTCGTAAAAGAGGTGTTTTCTCTGTCTCAGCAGTTTGAGGACCTCAGGGTCGGATGTTTCTCTCTCATGCAGTGTAAGGCTCTTACCAGATTGTAGCACAGTCCATAGTTCCTGTAGCACTCTGCTTTCACATTGTCATTGGGTCCAATCCATTCCGGCTGCTTGTGGATGGATGGGATTTTGTTGACTGGCCTCTGTGATGAGCAGCATAGTCAATATTCGTTTTCGCAATATTTCGCAAATTTTGGGTCTAATATTCACCATATATTAGCAAAATTTCTAGAATTCATGATCTCCAGTCATTATTCTCTTGATTGCAAAAATCATCAATGTAATAGGCGCGTATTGCGCGCGCAATACATGCATGGCTTACTTTTGCAAAATTTTCCAAGCGGCTAGAAGTTTCCTGAGACTGCAGAAAATGGTTGGCAGAAACTTTCGTGACTGTCAGGAAGACCTCCTGATTAGAGTTGAGCGAACACCTAGATGTTCGGGTTCGGGGAGTTCGAGTTTGTGACCCGAACTTGATCCGAACTTGAACCCGAACCCCATTAAAGTCAATGGGGACCTGAACTTCACTTTATTATTTTCCGTTATAACATGGTTATAACGGAAAATAATAGAAGCTTTTTCAGATCTGAGTTTTCACGATCGTGAAAACTCAGATCTGACAGTATATTCTAACACAGAGGCGTTCCCATGGTGATGGGGACACTTCAAGTTAGAATATACTAAGAACTGTGTGCATAACTGCCCCCTGCTGCCTGGCAGCACCCGATCTCTTACAGGGAGCTGTGATCTGCACAATTAACCCCTCAGGTGCCGCACCTGAAGGGTTAATTGTGCGGATCACAGCCCCCTGTAAGAGATCGGGTGCTTCCAGGCAGCAAGGGCCAGACCCCCCTCCCTACCCAGTATTAAAATCATTGGTGGCAAGTGCGGCCCCCCTCCCTCCCCAGTATTTAAATCATTGGTGGCCAGTGCGGCCCCCCGACCCCCACCCCCCCTATTAAAAACATTGGTGGTTAGTGTGGCCCCCCCATTAAAATCATTGGTGTCCAGTGCGGCCTCCCCTCTCCCCCCTCCACCCCTAATTAAAATAATTGGTAGCAGTGGCCACAGGTTAACAACCCCCCCCCCATCATTAGTGGCAGCGGAGCGGCAGTTCCGATCGTAGTCCCAGTTTAATCGCTGGGGCTCCGATCGGTTACCATGGCAGCCAGGACGCTACTGCAGTCCTGGCTGCCATGGTTACTTAGCACTTTTAGCAGCATTATACTTACGTGTGCTGTATGTGGCTGGCCGGGCGCTCCTCCTACTGGTAAGTGACAGGTCTGTGCTACAAGCAATGCGCCACACAGACCTTTCACTTACCAGTAGGATGTGCGCCGGCCACAGACAGCGCATGTTAGTAAAATGCTGCTATAAGTGCTAAGTAACCATGGCAGCCAGGACTGCAGTAGCATCCTGGCTGCCATCGTAACCAATCGGAGCCCCAGCGATTTAACTGGGACTACGATCGGAACTGCTGGTCCGCTGCCACCAATGACTTTAATTAGGGGGGGGGGAGAGCGGAGGCCGCACTGGACACCAATGATTTTAATAGGGGGTGGGTGGGGATTGGGGAGGCCACACTAGCCACCAATGATTTTAATAGGGGGTGGGGGGCCTCACTAGCCACCAATGATTTTAATAGGGAGGGGGGGCCGCACTGGCCACCAATGATTTTAATACTGGGGAGGGAGGGAGGGGGGGCCGCACTGGCCACCAATGATTTTAATACCGAGGAGGGAGGGGGGTCTGGCCCCCTGCTGCCTGGCAGCACCTGATCTCTTACAGGGGGCTGTGATCCAGCACCTGAGGGGTTAATTGTGTGGATCACAGCCCCCTGTAAGAGATCAGGTGCTGCCAGGCAGCAGGGGGCCGTTATGTCCACAGTTCTCAGTATATTCTAACTTGAAGCATCCCCATTACTATGGGAACGCCTCTGTGTTAGAATATACTGTTGGATCTGAGTTCACGATCTAACTCAAATCCGATGGTATATTCTAACATAGAGGCGTTCCCATGGTGAAAACTCCGATCCGATGGTATATTAATATTACCCGAACACCGAACCCGAACTTTTACTGAAATGTTCGGTTTCGGGTGCCGAACACCGTACAGTTCGGGTTCGCTCAACCCTACTCCTGATCACTGTAAGTAATTTTACATTACAGCACTGTTTTTGATTACATTTCACATGCATGGCAGAACAATAGCTTTATATGCAGATAGAGTGCTCCAATGTATTTGCGATTGCGCAAATTGGCACTAATGATGCACATATTTTTTGGCGCAATACATGCAACTTCCCATTTTATCAGGTCTGAGTAGATATTACTAATTGGTGCACTAAGTATTGTTGTGACATCACAGCACTATGTCTGTAGCAAAAGACACAGACACTAATCCCTATCACAGCACAGTAAGTCCTATCACACTACCTAACACACTGCACTGGAACCTATCAACTACACTATATCACTATCTAACCTACACTGACTATCTGTATTATATATATGAGCTAACTAACTATCTAATGTAATTGAATAAGGATCCAGATAACTCAGCAAAGCACAGAGCACAGCAATGTCACTGTTCTCTCTCAGAACTGCAAAAAACAGAAGGAAATGGCTGCTGGGGAGGTTCTTATATGGTAAGGGGTAGGCAACTTTCCTAATGGTTGCTAGGGGTGTTGCTAAGCTCAGACAAAGATATTGCAGCCTTTTTTATTGGCCCACAAGCAATAAGCAGGGAGGGTAGATGAAAATAAATCTAGAATATTCACGATTACGAAGATATAGCACTATATTCTAAATGTTCGCAAATTCTCGAAGTGATGAAATTTGTGATAAAAATTTGTGATTAGAATATTCGCGATCAACACTATCTGGCAGTGATAGTATCCTGCTTGAGCCCCAGAATGAAAAAGGCTGGCATTTCAACGTCCTCCCAATAGTCATCGGGCAGGTTGGCTGGTGCACTTATAGGAAATCTCGACAGTGCATCTGCATTAATACTACATTTGCCAGAATGGTATTTGATGGTAAATTTGTAAATTAGCAAATCTAGAGACCTAGCGCTGTTGTTCTATGGCACCTATAAGTGCAGTGGAAAGATGAACCATCGGATTGTTGTCTGTATAGACTATACTAGCTGTTCATACAAGCAGATATTAAAAGCTGAGACTTTTGCCAATATATTCCTGTCAGGAACATATCGGAGCCCATCATCCATCTTCTGTGATTTATATAATTATATTTTCATCCGCACAATGCTCCGTTTTGTGTAGGATGCCTTTGTGGTGCATGTGGAACGCGCCGGCGTCCTTCATTGTACGCATTATATGCTGGGGATGGTCGTTTGCTGCGGTCCACATGCGGTGGGACTGCTCTCCCAATGAGAAACACGCTACAGTGTTTGGGGTTTGAGCAGCTCCCCCATATTTGCCACTATATGTCTGTGGTTCACATGCGGTGGGACTGCTCCCCCAATGAGAAACACGCTACAGTGTTTGGGGTTTGAGCAGTTCCCCTATATTTGCCACTATATGTATGCGGTCCACATGCGGTGAGGCTGCTCCCCCAATGAGAAACACGCTACAGTGTTTGGGGTTTGAGCAGTTCCCCCATATTTGCCACTATATTTTTGTGATTGTGTTGTCTGTATAGGCCACAAATTCAGTAGCGTTGATATATTCCCCAAATTTTTCTGCAACTGCTGCAAGGGGCAGTCATTGACAGAAGGTGTCACCGAGGTTCCTGGCCTCGGTGAGGTAAGAGTCGGTAATTTCAAGGGTCAGTGGCAGCTAGTGCTGTCTGACACTGTTTGCTGTTAGTATAGCTGTAAAGCCAATCCGGGCCGCTCTTACTGGGAGTAGCCAAAGTGCTGAGTGGGTGGATTCTCCCCACGTTCCAGTCCGGGTCTTTACTTGCCTATATAAACCCGGCTAGCAGTCTTAGCTGTGGGTGGATTTCTCCTCTATGACAGTGGAGCGCTGTCAGTCTCTGTGTGTTTGGGAACTGAAAACTTGTTCCGTGCTAAAGGGCTGAGAGACACCTGCGAAACAGGCCCTAAAACCTGCTGTGGACTGTGGGTGGAAAAACTGCTGACCAGATGAAGGCTTTTGTTCTGTGGACTTTTTATGGTGTGAACAAACACCAAGACTGCAAACCGTTACTTTTTGTTTTTTTCTGATGTGTGAATAAATCACTGAACTGTTTAAGTTAAAGACTTTGTGGTTGCCTCTGTACTGCGTCCGCTAGCCTGTCTACCAGAGCAAATCCCCACACCGCCCAGACCAAGGCGAGCAATTCTAGCTTAAAAGAGCTGTAATTCCAGTCATTCCTCTGAGTAGGCCTAAGTGATCGACTGGCATATGCAATGACTTGTTCATGTTGGTCCTGCACTTGAGCCAACACTGCTCCCCAGCCCTTTTTACATGCATCGGTATACAGTCTGAAGGGTTTAGTATAGTCTGGGTAAGCAAGAATAGGGGCTTCGGTAAGTTTCCATTTCAGATCATTAAAGGCCTTTTCCTGAGCATCGGTCCATACAGTAGTCGTCTTATTTGAACCTTTTTTATTAGGCTGGCCTCTTAACAAGTCCTGCAAAGGGGCTGGAATCTCAGTAAAATCTTGAATAAATCGCCTGTAATATCCAGCAAAGCCTAGAAATTTCTTAACCTCATAAATATTGGTAGGTGCGGGCCAGTTTTTTACTTCAGCGGTTTTATTGGGGTCAGGGAGGACTCCTTGATCACTGACCACATGCCCTAGACAGTGCACATCAGACTGCAATAAGTGGCACTTGGATGGATTTACTTTGAGACCATGTTTTGTGAGTATAGCAAATACTTCAGACAGGTTTTGTAAATGGTCTTCGTAGAATTTAGAGTATATCATAATATCATCCAGATACAATAGCACAGTCTCAGTGCTCAGTGTTTTTGTGACCTAAGTAATACTCCATGAGATGCTGGAAAGTGGCTGGTACATTACACAGGCCGAATGGCATAGAATTGAACTCACAAAGTCCCATAGGTGTGGTAAAAGATGTCTTTTCCAGGTCTTCGGGTGCCATGGGGACCTGCCAGTACCCACTAGTAGGGATGAGCGAACTCGAACTGTATAGTTCGGGTTCGTACCGAATTTTGGGGTGTCCGTGACACGGACCCGAACCCGGACATTTTCGTAAAAGTCCGGGTTCGGGTTCGGTGTTCGTCGCTTTCTTCGCGCTTTTGTGACGCTTTCTTGGCGCTTTTTGAAAGGCTGCAAAGCAGCCAATCAACAAGCGTCATACTACTTGCCCCAAGAGGCCATCACAGCCATGCCTACTATTGGCATGGCTGTGATTGGCCAGAGCACCATGTGACCCAGCCTCTATTTAAGCTGGAGTCACATAGCGCCGCCCGTCACTCTGCTCTGATTAGCGTAGGGAGAGGTTGCGGCTGCGACAGTAGGGCGAGATTAGGCAGATTAACTCCTCCAAAGGACTTGATTAACTGATCGATCTGCAGCTGTGGATCATTGAGCTGCTGATCCTCAATTGCTCACTGTTTTTAGGCTGCCCAGACCGTTTGTCAGTCTCATTTTTCTGGGGTGATCGGCGGCCATTTTGTGTCTTGTGGTGCGCCAGCACAAGCTGCGACCAAGTGCATTTAACCCTCAATGGTGTGGTTGTTTTTTGGCTAAAGCCTACATCAGGGTGAAGCTGTCACACCAAGTGCATTTAACCAGCAATAGTCTGTTCATTTTTTGGCCATATACAAAATCAGGGGCAAGCTGCGCCTGTCACCAAGTGCATTTAACCCTCAATGGTGTGGTTGTTTTTTGGCTAAAGCCTACATCAGGGTGAAGCTGTCACACCAAGTGCATTTAACCAGCAATAGTCTGTTCATTTTTTGGCCATATACTAAATCAGGGGCAAGCTGCGCCTGTCACCAAGTGCATTTAACCCTCAATGGTGTGGTTGTTTTTTGGCTAAAGCCTACATCAGGGTGAAGCTGTCACACCAAGTGCATTTAACCAGCAATAGTCTGTTTATTTTTTGGCCATATCCCAGTCTAATTCTGTCACTAAATCCATACCTGTCACCCAGCGCCTAAATACTAGGCCTCAAATTTATATCCCGCTAAATCTGTCCTTAGTGCTGTAGCTGGGCGAGTTATTTAGTGTCCGTTCAAGCACATTTCTTGTTCTGGGTTGAAATACAATTCCCAATTTAGCAATTTCATAATTTAGTGGTTTCTGCTATATCAGAGCTATTTGAAATCTATCCCTAAAAGGGTATATAATATTCAAGGTGCACATTGGGTCATTCAGAATAACTTCACACACACCCGCTACTGTGTATTTCCAAGTCTAATTCTGGCACTAAACCCATACCTGTCACCCAGCGCCTAAATACTAGGCCTCAAATTTATATCCCGCTAAATCTGTCCTTAGTGCTGTAGCTGGGCGAGTTATTTAGTGTCCGTTCAAGCACATTTCTTGTTCTGGGTTGAAATACAATTCCCAATTTAGCAATTTCATAATTTAGTGGTTTCTGCTATATCAGAGCTATTTGAAATCTATCCCTAAAAGGGTATATAATATTCAAGGTGCACATTGGGTCATTCAGAATAACTTCACACACACCCGCTACTGTGTATTTCCAAGTCTAATTCTGGCACTAAACCCATACCTGTCACCCAGCGCCTAAATACTAGGCCTCAAATTTATATCCCGCTAAATCTGTCCCTAGTGCTGTAGCTGGGCGAGTTATTTAGTGTCCGTTCAAGCACATTTCTTGTTCTGGGTTGAAATACAATTCCCAATTTAGCAATTTCATAATTTAGTGGTTTCTGCTATATCAGAGCTATTTGAAATCTATCCCTAAAAGGGTATATAATATTCAAGGTGCACATTGGGTCATTCAGAATAACTTCACACACACCCGCTACTGTGTATTTCCAAGTCTAATTCTGGCACTAAACCCATACCTGTCACCCAGCGCCTAAATACTAGGCCTCAAATTTATATCCCGCTAAATCTGTCCCTAGTGCTGTAGCTGGGCGAGTTATTTAGTGTCCGTTCAAGCACATTTCTTGTTCTGGGTTGAAATACAATTCCCAATTTAGCAATTTCATAATTTAGTGGTTTCTGCTATATCAGAGCTATTTGAAATCTATCCCTAAAAGGGTATATAATATTCAAGGTGCACATTGGGTCATTCAGAATAACTTCACACACACCCGCTACTGTGTATTTCCAAGTCTAATTCTGGCACTAAACCCATACCTGTCACCCAGCGCCTAAATACTAGGCCTCAAATTTATATCCCGCTAAATCTGTCCTTAGTGCTGTAGCTGGGCGAGTTATTTAGTGTCCGTTCAAGCACATTTCTTGTTCTGGGTTGAAATACAATTCCCAATTTAGCAATTTCATAATTTAGTGGTTTCTGCTATATCAGAGCTATTTGAAATCTATCCCTAAAAGGGTATATAATATTCAAGGTGCACATTGGGTCATTCAGAATAACTTCACACACACCCGCTACTGTGTATTTCCAAGTCTAATTCTGGCACTAAACCCATACCTGTCACCCAGCGCCTAAATACTAGGCCTCAAATTTATATCCCGCTAAATCTGTCCCTAGTGCTGTAGCTGGGCGAGTTATTTAGTGTCCGTTCAAGCACATTTCTTGTTCTGGGTTGAAATACAATTCCCAATTTAGCAATTTCATAATTTAGTGGTTTCTGCTATATCAGAGCTATTTGAAATCTATCCCTAAAAGGGTATATAATATTCAAGGTGCACATTGGGTCATTCAGAATAACTTCACACACACCCGCTACTGTGTATTTCCAAGTCTAATTCTGGCACTAAACCCATACCTGTCACCCAGCGCCTAAATACTAGGCCTCAAATTTATATCCCGCTAAATCTGTCCTTAGTGCTGTAGCTGGGCGAGTTATTTAGTGTCCGTTCAAGCACATTTCTTGTTCTGGGTTGAAATACAATTCCCAATTTAGCAATTTCATAATTTAGTGGTTTCTGCTATATCAGAGCTATTTGAAATCTATCCCTAAAAGGGTATATAATATTCAAGGTGCACATTGGGTCATTCAGAATAACTTCACACACACCCGCTACTGTGTATTTCCAAGTCTAATTCTGGCACTAAACCCATACCTGTCACCCAGCGCCTAAATACTAGGCCTCAAATTTATATCCCGCTAAATCTGTCCTTAGTGCTGTAGCTGGGCGAGTTATTTAGTGTCCGTTCAAGCACATTTCTTGTTCTGGGTTGAAATACAATTCCCAATTTAGCAATTTCATAATTTAGTGGTTTCTGCTATATCAGAGCTATTTGAAATCTATCCCTAAAAGGGTATATAATATTCAAGGTGCACATTGGGTCATTCAGAATAACTTCACACACACCCGCTACTGTGTATTTCCAAGTCTAATTCTGGCACTAAACCCATACCTGTCACCCAGCGCCTAAATACTAGGCCTCAAATTTATATCCCGCTAAATCTGTCCTTAGTGCTGTAGCTGGGCGAGTTATTTAGTGTCCGTTCAAGCACATTTCTTGTTCTGGGTTGAAATACAATTCCCAATTTAGCAATTTCATAATTTAGTGGTTTCTGCTATATCAGAGCTATTTGAAATCTATCCCTAAAAGGGTATATAATATTCAAGGTGCACATTGGGTCATTCAGAATAACTTCACACACACCCGCTACTGTGTATTTCCAAGTCTAATTCTGGCACTAAACCCATACCTGTCACCCAGCGCCTAAATACTAGGCCTCAAATTTATATCCCGCTAAATCTGTCCTTAGTGCTGTAGCTGGGCGAGTTATTTAGTGTCCGTTCAAGCACATTTCTTGTTCTGGGTTGAAATACAATTCCCAATTTAGCAATTTCATAATTTAGTGGTTTCTGCTATATCAGAGCTATTTGAAATCTATCCCTAAAAGGGTATATAATATTCAAGGTGCACATTGGGTCATTCAGAATAACTTCACACACACCCGCTACTGTGTATTTCCAAGTCTAATTCTGGCACTAAACCCATACCTGTCACCCAGCGCCTAAATACTAGGCCTCAAATTTATATCCCGCTAAATCTGTCCCTAGTGCTGTAGCTGGGCGAGTTATTTAGTGTCCGTTCAAGCACATTTCTTGTTCTGGGTTGAAATACAATTCCCAATTTAGCAATTTCATAATTTAGTGGTTTCTGCTATATCAGAGCTATTTGAAATCTATCCCTAAAAGGGTATATAATATTCAAGGTGCACATTGGGTCATTCAGAATAACTTCACACACACCCGCTACTGTGTATTTCCAAGTCTAATTCTGGCACTAAACCCATACCTGTCACCCAGCGCCTAAATACTAGGCCTCAAATTTATATCCCGCTAAATCTGTCCTTAGTGCTGTAGCTGGGCGAGTTATTTAGTGTCCGTTCAAGCACATTTCTTGTTCTGGGTTGAAATACAATTCCCAATTTAGCAATTTCATAATTTAGTGGTTTCTGCTATATCAGAGCTATTTGAAATCTATCCCTAAAAGGGTATATAATATTCAAGGTGCACATTGGGTCATTCAGAATAACTTCACACACACCCGCTACTGTGTATTTCCAAGTCTAATTCTGGCACTAAACCCATACCTGTCACCCAGCGCCTAAATACTAGGCCTCAAATTTATATCCCGCTAAATCTGTCCCTAGTGCTGTAGCTGGGCGAGTTATTTAGTGTCCGTTCAAGCACATTTCTTGTTCTGGGTTGAAATACAATTCCCAATTTAGCAATTTCATAATTTAGTGGTTTCTGCTATATCAGAGCTATTTGAAATCTATCCCTAAAAGGGTATATAATATTCAAGGTGCACATAGGGTCATTCAGAATAACTTCACACACCCGCTACTGTGCATTTCCAAATCTAATTCTGTCACTAAACCCATACCTGTCACCCAGCGCCTAAATACTAGGCCTCAAATTTATATCCCGCTAAATCTCTCGTTACCGCTGTCCTGTTGTGGCTGGGAAAGTTATTTAGTGTCCGTCAAAGCACATTTTTTGTTCTGGGTTGAAATACAATTCCCAATTTAGCAATTTCATAATTTAGTCGTTTCTGCTATATCAGAGCTATTTGAAATCTATCCCTAAAAGGGTAGATCATATTGAAGGTGCACATAGGGTCATTCAGAATAACTTCACACACACGCTTCTGTGCATTTCCAAGTCTAATTCTGTCACTAAATCCATACCGGTCACCCAGCGCCTAAATACTAGGCCTCAAATTTATATCCCGCTGAATTTGAATACAATACATTGGGCCAAATAATATATTTGTTGTTGTGGTGAACCATAACAATGAGAAAAACATCTAGTAAGGGACGCGGACGTGGACATGGTCGTGGTGGTGTTAGTGGACCCTCTGGTGCTGGGAGAGGACGTGGCCGTTCTGCCACATCCACACGTCCTAGTGTACCAACTACCTCAGGTCCCAGTAGCCGCCAGAATTTACAGCGATATATGGTGGGGCCCAATGCCGTTCTAAGGATGGTAAGGCCTGAGCAGGTACAGGCATTAGTCAATTGGGTGGCCGACAGTGGATCCAGCACGTTCACATTATCTCCCACCCAGTCTTCTGCAGAAAGCGCACAGATGGCGCCTGAAAACCAACCCCATCAGTCTGTCACATCACCCCCATGCATACCAGGGAAACTGTCTCAGCCTCAAGTTATGCAGCAGTCTCTTATGCTGTTTGAAGACTCCGCTGGCAGGGTTTCCCAAGGGCATCCACCTAGCCCTTCCCCAGCGGTGAAAGACATAGAATGCACTGACGCACAACCACTTATGTTTCCTGATGATGAGGACATGGGAATACCACCTCAGCATGTCTCTGATGATGACGAAACACAGGTGCCAACTGCTGCGTCTTTCTGCAGTGTGCAGACTGAACAGGAGGTCAGGGATCAAGACTGGGTGGAAGACGATGCAGGGGACGATGAGGTCCTAGACCCCACATGGAATGAAGGTCGTGCCACTGACTTTCACAGTTCGGAGGAAGAGGCAGTGGTGAGACCGAGCCAACAGCGTAGCAAAAGAGGGAGCAGTGGGCAAAAGCAGAACACCCGCCGCCAAGAGACTCCGCCTGCTACTGACCGCCGCCATCTGGGACCGAGCACCCCAAAGGCAGCTTCAAGGAGTTCCCTGGCATGGCACTTCTTCAAACAATGTGCTGACGACAAGACCCGAGTGGTTTGCACGCTGTGCCATCAGAGCCTGAAGCGAGGCATTAACGTTCTGAACCTGAGCACAACCTGCATGACCAGGCACCTGCATGCAAAGCATGAACTGCAGTGGAGTAAACACCTTAAAACCAAGGAAGTCACTCAGGCTCCCCCTGCTACCTCTTCTGCTGCTGCCGCCTCGGCCTATTCTGCTGCTGCCGCCTCGGCCTCTTCCTCCGCCTCTGGAGGAACGTTGGCACCTGCCGCCCAGCAAACAGGGGATGTACCACCAACACCACCACCACCACCTCCGTCACCAAGCGTCTCAACCATGTCACACGCCAGCGTTCAGCTCTCCATCTCACAAACATTTGATAGAAAGCGTAAATTCCCACCTAGCCACCCTCGATCCCTGGCCCTGAATGCCAGCATTTCTAAACTACTGGCCTATGAAATGCTGTCATTTATGCTGGTGGACACAGACAGCTTCAAACAGCTCATGTCGCTTGCTGTCCCACAGTATGTTGTTCCCAGCCGGCACTACTTCTCCAAGAGAGCCGTGCCTTCCCTGCACAACCAAGTATCCGATAAAATCAAGTGTGCACTGCGCAACGCCATCTGTGGCAAGGTCCACCTAACCACAGATACGTGGACCAGTAAGCACGGCCAGGGACGCTATATCTCCCTAACTGCACACTGGGTAAATGTAGTGGCAGCTGGGCCCCAGGCGGAGAGCTGTTTGGCGCACGTCCTTCCGCCGCAAAGGATCGCAGGGCAACATTCTTTGCCTCCTGTTGCCACCTCCTCCTTCTCGGCTTCCTCCTCCTCTTCTTCCACCTGCTCATCCAGTCAGCCACACACCTTCACCACCAACTTCAGCACAGCCCGGGGTAAACGTCAGCAGGCCATTCTGAAACTCATATGTTTGGGGGACAGGCCCCACACCGCACAGGAGTTGTGGCGGGGTATAGAACAACAGACCGACGAGTGGTTGCTGCCGGTGAGCCTCAAGCCCGGCCTGGTGGTGTGTGATAATGGGCGAAATCTCGTTGCAGCTCTGGGACTAGCCAATTTGACGCACATCCCTTGCTTGGCGCATGTGCTGAATTTGGTGGTGCAGAAGTTCATTCACAACTACCCCGACATGTCAGAGCTGCTGCATAAAGTGCGGGCCGTCTGTTCGCGCTTCCGGCGTTCACATCCTGCTGCTGCTCGCCTGTCTGCGCTACAGCGTAACTTCGGCCTTCCCGCTCACCGCCTCATATGCGACGTGCCCACCAGGTGGAACTCCACCTTGCACATGCTGGACAGACTGTGCGAGCAGCAGCAGGCCATAGTGGAGTTTCAGCTGCAGCACGCACGGGTCAGTCGCACTACAGAACAGCACCACTTCACCACCAATGACTGGGCCTCCATGCGAGACCTGTGTGCCCTGTTGCGCTGTTTCGAGTACTCCACCAACATGGCCAGTGGCGATGACACCGTTATCAGCGTTACAATACCACTTCTATGTCTCCTTGAGAAAACACTTAGGGCGATGATGGAAGAGGAGGTGGCCCAGGAGGAGGAGGAGGAGGAGGAAGAGGGGTCATTTTTAGCACTTTCAGGCCAGTCTCTTCGAAGTGACTCAGAGGGAGGTTTTTGGCAACAGCAGAGGCCAGGTACAAATGTGGCCAGCCAGGGCCCACTACTGGAGGACGAGGAGGACGAGGATGAGGAGGAGGTGGAGGAGGATGAGGATGAAGCATGGTCACAGCGGGGTGGCACCCAACGCAGCTCGGGTCCATCACTGGTGCGTGGCTGGGGGGAAAGGCAGGACGATGACGATACGCCTCCCACAGAGGACAGCTTGTCCTTACCCCTGGGCAGCCTGGCACACATGAGCGACTACATGCTGCAGTGCCTGCGCAACGACAGCAGAGTTGCCCACATTTTAACCTGTGCGGACTACTGGGTTGCCACCCTGCTGGATCCACGCTACAAAGACAATGTGCCCACCTTACTTCCTGCACTGGAGCGTGATAGGAAGATGCGCGAGTACAAGCGCACGTTGGTAGACGCGCTACTGAGAGCATTCCCAAATGTCACAGGGGAACAAGTGGAAGCCCAAGGCCAAGGCAGAGGAGTAGCAAGAGGTCGCCAAGGCAGCTGTGTCACGGCCAGCTCCTCTGAGGGCAGGGTTAGCATGGCAGAGATGTGGAAAACTTTTGTCAACACGCCACAGCTAACTGCACCACCACCTGATACGCAACGTGTTAGCAGGAGGCAACATTTCACTAACATGGTGGAACAGTACGTGTGCACACCCCTCCACGTACTGACTGATGGTTCGGCCCCATTCAACTTCTGGGTCTCTAAATTGTCCACGTGGCCAGAGCTAGCCTTTTATGCCTTGGAGGTGCTGGCCTGCCCGGCAGCCAGCGTTTTGTCTGAACGTGTATTCAGCACGGCAGGGGGCGTCATTACAGACAAACGCAGCCGCCTGTCTACAGCCAATGTGGACAAGCTGACGTTCATAAAAATGAACCAGGCATGGATCCCACAGGACCTGTCCGTCCCTTGTCCAGATTAGACATTAACTACCTCCCCATAACCATATATTATTGGACTCCAGGGCACTTCCTCATTCAATCCTATTTTTATTTTCATTTTACCATTATATTGCGAGGCTACCCAAAGTTGAATGAACCTCTCCTCTGCCTGTGTGCTAGGCCTAAATATATGCCAATGGACTGTTGCAGTGGTGGGTGACGTGAAGCCTCATTCTCTGCTATGACATGCAGACTAATTCTCTGCTGACATGAAGACAGATTCTCTGTTACGGGACCTCCCTCCTCTGCCTGGGTGCTGGGCCTAAATATATGCCAATGGACTGTTGCAGTGGTGGGTGACGTGAAGCCTGATTCTCTGCTATGACATGCAGACTAATTCTCTGCTGACATGAAGACAGATTCTCTGTTACGGGACCTCTCTCCTCTGCCTGTGTGTGTGCTGGGCCTAAATATATGCCAATGGACTGTTGCAGTGGTGGCTGACGTGAAGCCTCATTCTCTGCTATGACATGCAGACTAATTCTCTGCTGACATGAAGCCAGATTGTCTGTTACGGGACCTCTCTCCTCTGCCTGTGTGTGTGCTGGGCCTAAATATATGCCAATGGACTGTTGCAGTGGTGGCTGACGTGAAGCCTCATTCTCTGCTATGACATGCAGACTAATTCTCTGCTGACATGAAGACAGATTCTCTGTTACGGGACCTCCCTCCTCTGCCTGGGTGCTGGGCCTAAATATATGCCAATGGACTGTTGCAGTGGTGGCTGATGTGAAGCCTCATTCTCTGCTATGACATGCAGACTAATTCTCTGCTGACATGAAGACAGATTCTCTGTTACGGGACCTCCCTCCTCTGCCTGGGTGCTGGGCCTAAATATATGCCAATGGACTGTTGCAGTGGTGGGTGACGTGAAGCCTCATTCTCTGCTATGACATGCAGACTGATTCTCTGCTGACATGAAGCCAGATTGTCTGTTACGGGACCTCCCTCCTCTGCCTGGGTGCTGGGCCTAAATATATGCCAATGGACTGTTGCAGTGGTGGCTGACGTGAAGCCTCATTCTCTGCTATGACATGCAGACTGATTCTCTGCTGACATGAAGCCAGATTGTCTGTTACGGGACCTCTCTCCTCTGCCTGTGTGCTAGGCCTAAATATATGCCAATGGACTGTTGCAGTGGTGGCTGACGTGAAGCCTCATTCTCTGCTATGACATGCAGACTGATTCTCTGCTGACATGAAGCCAGATCGTCTGTTACGGGACCTCTCTGCTCTGCCTGTGTGCTAGGCCTAAATATATGCCAATGGACTGTTGCAGTGGTGGGTGACGTGAAGCCTCATTCTCTGCTATGACATGCAGACTGATTCTCTGCTGTCATGAAGCCAGATTGTCTGTTACGGGACCTCTCTGCTCTGCCTGTGTGCTAGGCCTAAATATATGCCAATGGACTGTTGCAGTGGTGGGTGACGTGAAGCCTCATTCTCTGCTATGACATGCAGACTGATTCTCTGCTGACATGAAGCCAGATTGTCTGTTACGGGACCTCTCTCCTCTGCCTGTGTGCTAGGCCTAAATATATGCCAATGGACTGTTGCAGTGGTGGCTGACGTGAAGCCTCATTCTCTGCTATGACATGCAGACTAATTCTCTGCTGACATGAAGCCAGATTGTCTGTTACGGGACCTCTCTCCTCTGCCTGGGTGCTGGGCCTAAATTTATGACAATGGACTGTTGCAGTGGTGGCTGACGTGAAGCCTCATTCTCTGCTATGACATGCAGACTGATTCTCTGCTGACATGAAGCCAGATCCTCTGTTACGGGACCTCTCTCCTCTGCCTGTGTGTGTGCTGGGCCTAAATATATGCCAATGGACTGTTGCAGTGGTGGCTGACGTGAAGCCTCATTCTCTGCTATGACATGCAGACTAATTCTCTGCTGACATGAAGCCAGATTGTCTGTTACGGGACCTCTCTCCTCTGCCTGGGTGCTGGGCCTAAATTTATGACAATGGACTGTTGCAGTGGTGGCTGACGTGAAGCCTGATTCTCTGCTATGACATGCAGACTGATTCTCTGCTGACATGAAGCCAGATCCTCTGTTACGGGACCTCTCTCCTCTGCCTGTGTGTGTGCTGGGCCTAAATATATGCCAATGGACTGTTGCAGTGGTGGCTGACGTGAAGCCTCATTCTCTGCTATGACATGCAGACTAATTCTCTGCTGACATGAAGACAGATTCTCTGTTACGGGACCTCCCTCCTCTGCCTGGGTGCTGGGCCTAAATATATGCCAATGGACTGTTGCAGTGGTGGCTGACGTGAAGCCTCATTCTCTGCTATGACATGCAGACTGATTCTCTGCTGACATGAAGCCAGATTCTCTGTTACGGGACCTCCCTCCTCTGCCTGTGTGTGTGCTGGGCCTAAATATATGCCAATGGACTGTTGCAGTGGTGGCTGACGTGAAGCCTCATTCTCTGCTATGACATGCAGACTGATTCTCTGCTGACATGAAGCCAGATTCAATGTTACGGGACCTCTCTCCTCTGCCTGTGTGTGTGCTGGGCCTAAATATATGCCAATGGACTGTTGCAGTGGTGGCTGACGTGAAGCCTCATTCTCTGCTATGACATGCAGACTAATTCTCTGCTGACATGAAGACAGATTCTCTGTTACGGGACCTCCCTCCTCTGCCTGGGTGCTGGGCCTAAATATATGCCAATGGACTGTTGCAGTGGTGGCTGACGTGAAGCCTCATTCTCTGCTATGACATGCAGACTAATTCTCTGCTGACATGAAGACAGATTCTCTGTTACGGGACCTCCCTCCTCTGCCTGGGTGCTGGGCCTAAATATATGCCAATGGACTGTTGCAGTGGTGGCTGACGTGAAGCCTCATTCTCTGCTATGACATGCAGACTAATTCTCTGCTGACATGAAGACAGATTCTCTGTTACGGGACCTCTCTCCTCTGCCTGGGTGCCGGGGCCTAAATATCTGAGAATGGACTGTTCCAGTGGTGGGTGACGGGAAGCCAGATTCTCTGCTATGGAACCTCTCTCCAATTGATTTTGGTTAATTTTTATTTATTTAATTTTTATTTTAATTCATTTCCCTATCCACATTTGTTTGCAGGGGATTTACCTACATGTTGCTGCCTTTTGCAGCCCTCTAGCTCTTTCCTGGGCTGTTTTACAGCCTTTTTAGTGCCGAAAAGTTCGGGTCCCCATTGACTTCAATGGGGTTCGGGTTCGGGACGAAGTTCGGATCGGGTTCGGATCCCGAACCCGAACATTTCCGGGATGTTCGGCCGAACTTCTCGAACCCGAACATCCAGGTGTTCGCTCAACTCTACCCACTAGTTAAATCTAAAGTAGAGAAGAATTCTGAAGAGCCTAGGGCTGATAGGGACTCTTCTATTCTAGGCAAAGGGTACGCGATGGGCGATGTTATTTAATATGCTGTATTCTACACAGAATCGTATTGTACCGTCCTTTTTATGCACAAGCACTAAGGTTGCAGCCCAAGGGCTATGACTGTCCCGAATTACATTATAGGCTTTGATGTCGATCACTAGCTGGTATGGGCCTATATCTTTCTTTAATGGGTAGGTGATACCCAGTAGGGATGGTGTGTTGGATCACCTCCGCAGCTTCATGCTCCTTAACAGCCTTCAGGACGCCCTCCTTCCACTTAGCGGGGGTGTTCTGATCCCCAATGTGGAGCAGCTCCCGCCAGAGACCCTCTGGACAGACTTCGGCCTGACTGCCAGACTGCGTGGCCGGACAATCAAAGTGGACGATATGATCGTTCTCAACATGTATTAATTAGCAACAGTCTGGTATTTTTTTAACTGAATAGGTCGGTCACTAATGTTCAGCAGCATGCGGATTGGCACCCTGCCACGCTTCATAGTAACTAGACTGCGGGCAGCAAGTATATATTCCTTGCCCCCATCCAGTATAGCTTCCACAAGGGCCTGGTAAGCTTGCCAATGGGGTCTTATATGTGCTTTACACCAAAGTAATGCCTCTGAGTGAGGTTTAGCATCAGTAGGCCCTTACATTTCCAATCTCACCCTTGTGATCACTGAAATATTTATGCCCTCTGAGTGCCCTCAGTGTCTGCTGTAACACTCTACGGTTCGGCAAAGGGGCTGTAACTAACTCTTGCTGGAGAATACACATCAATTCCTCCACACAATTTTGCTAAATATTCATTCCCAATACAAATGGGGGACAACCCTCATCATGCACGTGCACAACTATTAATTCAGTATTACCAATTTGGACAGTGGGCTCCCAGTATCCCTGGGATGCTATGGGCTGGCCATTGCTGGCTATTACATTTATCTTACTCTGGGTAGGATGGATAAGATGGTCTTGCTCCCAATGCCGCTGATAGAATGGCAGTTGCATAGTCACTTCTGACCCAGTGTCCACTAAAGCAAGGCAGGGCACAACATTAATTCTTACAGTAATTGTAGGACATTCACCAAGTTTGGACCCAGCAGTCTCCCTCTGAGGGTTGGTCCATTTCCCCAGGAGACACCAGTTTAACTTCTTGCATTCCCGCTCCATATGACCAACTTTTTGACATTTACGACATATCGGTTGGCCACTGGCATCAAACTGGTCAGTGGGTAATCGACCGTAATTCCTAGGATTACCATTAGAACCATATATTGGTCTACCTCTAGGGTACAAAGTATCTCTATCAGGCTGGCGTCTTTGTTTCATGCCCTTTGCCTCTTTTTGTAACACCTCTACATTTTTTGCAAGCTGCAACACCACAGCCCCTTCAGGTTAACTTTGGTATTTTCATCACATTTCTTAACATTAGACTATACTGGTGTGCTTCTTTGTTCAGACATATGGCACAATTATAACCTGGGTCTGGATCAGAACCCAGTACCTTTACTGCAAGCTCCTTAAAGTCACGGAATAGCATATCAGGGTGTTGTAATGCCAGAACTCTAAGCTGGGTTTTTACAGCATCTAGTCTGGCACCCTCTACAAACTGGTCTTTCGAGTATGGTCTGGGTTAGGTACCTCATGTGGATCCATGTGTTGGATGGTATGCAGAGCTTCCTGGAGACTTAGAGCAAAATCTCGCAGGTTTTCACCCATCCTTTGTTTGCGGCTAAAGAAATGCATTTTTAACTCTGACAATGTGTGCCTGTCAGACATGCTGGCAAGTGTGTCTAAAATTTGGTCAGCAGTACGCTTTTCAGTACTAGGCCATGACTGAACCTCCCTTAGGGCTGCTCCCTCCAATTGACCAATCAATATAGCAACTTTCAACATTAAGGGAAATCATCTTGTAAATGGCACACATCTAATCCCTAAAATATTTTAGGCCTGTAAGCTCTCCTCCATATTTCGGCAACCATGGTGCACCCCAAAAATATGGTACTGACAAGGGTATTGTTGGAGAAGGGCTAGAAACTCCAGAACTAGCAGGCATATCACGGTCTCCATCTACTGATATGGCAGCAAAGTATGGTAGCACTATGAGGCATTAACCCAGTCCCTCACGAGCAAATCTCTAGCTAATAATGCAGGACACAGTCTCACTAGCACAGTCACTTGCTTGTGGCAGACCCCAGAAGAGGAACACATACGATACAGATGCGTATATGTAGCTGGTTCACCTCAGATACGGACTGGGGTGTTCTTGTAGTTGCCACTGGCTGTCTTGATTCACTGGAGCTGGATCCACAATAACTGCTGGTGCTGGACCGGATCCTGTTCGTGACACAAAATTGTAGCTGCCGGGTTTGGGGTGTCCCTAACGATACGCTGGGTACCCCGGACACTGTCGAGGTGTCACCACGCGTTGCTGCTCTCCGGAAGGGATGGTAAGGCGTGGTGCACCCTAATGGGAAATAAGTCCAGAGAGTCAGGGTGTGCAGTAAACCAGGGTGCTTCTTTACTGCAGGAATTTAGGTGCAAAACAATACAGGCGAGGCTTAGGGCTATCTTCTCCAATCTCCTCCCTGGCAGAAGAAGGGTTTGATGCTGAGGAAAGGCCTGAGCTAGCTGTCCCTCTTTTTCTTCAGAAGGCTGGTACCCTGGTCCAAGGCTGGTGATCCAGGGTCTGTGGCAGCTTATCCCCGTCTCAGCGTCTTCTTCTAGTCACCCAGTAGTCTGGCAGAGTCTCCTCTTCCAAGCACTGTTTCCTAACTGCAGAACACTAGGGGCTCTGACTGCTCTCCTTATATACAGTTTTTGCTAAATTAGAACCTTCTAGTGAGAGGGGGGGATTGGAGAAACTCAGCACAAACAGATACATTGTTTCAGCTCCCACCAGGTATAGACTTGCATTAGAGCTTCAATGATACTCAATGGCAATCATAAAACACTGGAGAACACCAATCCTAGATACAGATCCAGGGGTGAAGGGGATTTATAAGGCTAAAATACTTGAACCATAAGCTGAATAGGCAGATGGCGGTATATCAATTTATGATATACCAAGTGGTTATAAAATGAGAATTGGATGTACAATATAGAAGAACAAAGTCTCCACTCACTTCACTGGGAAGTAAAAAAAATCACTAGGATAAGCTAAAGACACCTGTGCTGATGATATTCCCCCCTGGGCCGGGATCACCTGTAGTGTTGTGGAAGTATAGGTCAGCCTCATGGTCGTGCCGAAGATGTAGAAAACAGCACTCGGATACAGCAGCTTCTTCCCACTTCCTTTATTTTATATATGAGCGGCTCAATGCGTTTCGTGGGTGCAAACAAAGTATCCCCCTTCTTCAGGAGTAAAAATAATTGCTAATACATACAAATTAAACAAATGTTAGCTTTTATAGACTGCCTAGTGTATTGACGGTGCACAAAAGGTGGGAAATTTAAGAAAAATTTGGGAATTTTCGGGACCGGAAGTGAAGTCAAGGTGGAACGCAAATGCAAACCAAATGAATAAATAAAGATTGGTGTTCCCATACTAAAAATGGGTTTATAGCCAGGTCTGATGGACCTCCATGTCCGCTATGGGTGTGGTAATGTGCCTGAGAGGTATGTTACAAGATGCTCATACCTCTTGGCTCTCATATTTCGTCACTTCCGGTCCGGTGACTGAACTTCCTATTTTTAGCGTTCCAGTGAGGAACACATGTCATAAATCCGACTTCTGGTGCGTTCTAGTGTGGAACGCACATCATAAGTCAGGCTTCCGGTGCAGTGGTCATAGCAACCATGGGGCAGACTGGACCGCACTTCAGAGCTAAAAACTACTGATACGGTGATGATATAAAAGGGAGAAATGGAAATGATGGTACTAATAGATAACATATAAATGGCATGTTGCAATCCACATAAAAAATAGAAATCATACAATAAAATAAATAGTAAAATCCCTAGTAGGAATTGGAAAATATGGGACAATATTGGACATGTAACCTAGCATATTAAAATAGATATATTGTAAAAGATATACAAAGATATACAATAAATGGCTCAAAAAAAGAAAAAAGGGGGAGCAAACTCTTTAAAGATATATACTGATATAGTAATTATTTAAGATTTTGTGGATATTTGATGTGTAAAATTACTTTAGAAAAAAATTACTATATAACCTTAATATGCATAAAACATTATATCCTTATAATGTATAAGAACATGATAAGAATTCTCTGTGTATTCACTAGAATATATGACGTCATATGGATTTTTTGTGAGCGTATTTAGAGAAATAAATATTGAGATAAATATATGGATGGGGGTAGTAGGGAAATGGTCTTAAAGGAGGGAGACTATGTACAAATACAATAAGGGACGGGCTATTTTCAGAAGTGAATCCGTTTTATAGAACTATTGTATAGGTATAGTTTTTTGTGTAGATATATTTTTTCATAATATTTTATAATATTCTCAAATATACTCAATGGCAATGACACAGCAGGGTCTCCAGACAGAAACAAGTTTCCAGACATAACAACAGAGCTAAAACCAGACATTTAAAAGGTCAGGCCATCTGCTTTTTGCTGGTAAACAAGTCTGGATTTTTGCCTCCAAAACATGGTCTTCTTTAAACCCTATGGCAGCTGTGGAAAATTACCAGCTTCTCAATCGAAGCCCTCACCCTTTGCACAGAGCCATGTAAATACAATGATAATGAACAGGATATATATCACAATATATATACAGTACAGACCAAAAGTTTGGACACACCTTCTCATTCAAAGAGTTTTCTTTCTTTTCATGACTAGGAAAATTGTAGATTCACACTGAAGGCATCAAAACTATGAATTAACATGTGTGGAATTATATACATAACAAAAAAGTGTGAAACAACTGAAAATATGTCATATTCTTTTTTTTTTATTAACAATTTTTATTGTTTTTCATTTTCAAGGATTAAATACTAAATATTGACAAGTACAAAGCATGAAATATTTCGTACAGAGTAGATGACAAGCATTAAGATTAGAGTTGAGCGAACACCTGGATGTTCGGGTTCGAGAAGTTCGGCCGAACATCCCGGAAATGTTCGGGTTCAGGATCCGAACCCGATCCGAACTTCGTCCCGAACCCGAACCCCATTGAAGTCAATGGGGACCCGAACTTTTCGGCACTAAAAAGGCTGTAAAACAGCCCAGGAAAGAGCTAGAGGGCTGCAAAAGGCAGCAACATGTAGGTAAATCCCCTGCAAACAAATGTGGATAGGGAAATGAATTAAAATAAAAATTTAATAAATAAAAATTAACCAAAATCAATTGGAGAGAGGTTCCATAGCAGAGAATCTGGCTTCCCGTCACCCACCACTGGAACAGTCCATTCTCAGATATTTAGGCCCCGGCACCCAGGCAGAGGAGAGAGGTCCCGTAACAGAGAATCTGTCTTCATGTCAGCAGAGAATTAGTCTGCATGTCATAGCAGAGAATGAGGCTTCACGTCAGCCACCACTGCAACAGTCCATTGGCATATATTTAGGCCCAGCACCCAGGCAGAGGAGAGAGGTCCCGTAACAGACAATCTGGCTTCATGTCAGCAGAGAATCAGTCTGCATGTCATAGCAGAGAATCAGGCTTCACGTCACCCACCACTGCAACAGTCCATTGTCATAAATTTAGGCCCAGCACTAGTGTTGAGCGGCATGTCCCATATTCGAATTCGCGAAATTTTGTGAATATTCGAAAGAATATTCGTAAAATATTCGCGATTATTCAAATTCGTTATTATTTCGCATATGCGATAATTCGAATTTTCGCATCGCATAATACATATGCTATGCAAAATTCACATGTGCGCTAATGAAATCGCCTTACGAAGATTCGCAACTCAATTCAATCACTAATGTATGAATGCAATGCCCTTTGCCTCTGTTCTGGGACAAGTGTAGATATTCGCATGTGCGCTAATAAAATCGCCTTACGAAGATTCGCACCTCAATCACTTTCTAGGGAATGTGAGACTTTTGGGAATCAATCGAGATACAGTGGGGGGTGATGACAGTAGTTGACAGAGTACAGATCAATGTAATCTGTAAGGTGGAAAGTAAAATAAAAAATACGAATTTTCGTTAATCGAATTTTACGAAGTTCTACGTATTCGCGAATATGGTGCTATACTATATGAATGCACAGGCCTTTGCCTCTCTGTTCTGGGGACAAGTGTAGATATTTGCATTTGCGTTAATAAAATCGCCTTACGAAGATTCGCAGCTCAATTCAATCACTAATGTATGAATGCAAAGCCCTTTGCCTCTGTTCTGGGACAAGTGTAGATATTCGCATGTGCGCTAATAAAATCGCCTTACGAAGATTCGCAACTCAATTCACTAATGTATGAATGCAAAGCCCTTTGCCTCTGTTCTGGGACGTGCCGATATTCGCATGTGCGCTAATAAAATCGCCTTACGAAGATTCGCGCCTCAATCACTTTCTAGGCAATGTGAGTAAGATCTGAGCTGTTGGACCTTTGGGAAACAATCAATTATATGTGTACTGTAATTTTGTGGGGGGGGGGGAAAAAACAAAAAAACGAATATTCGTTTTTACGAATATATAGCACTATATTCGAAATATTCGCGAAATCGCGAAGTTGCGATATTCGCGAAAAAAATTTGCTTTTCGAATATTCGCGCTCAACACTACCCAGCACCCAGGCAGAGGAGAGAGGTCCCGTAACAGACAATCTGGCTTCATGTCAGCAGAGAATCAGTCTGCATGTCATAGCAGAGAATGAGGCTTCACGTCAGCCACCACTGCAACAGTCCATTGGCATATATTTAGGCCCAGCACCCAGGCAGAGGAGGGAGGTCCCGTAACAGAGAATCTGTCTTCATGTCAGCAGAGAATTAGTCTGCATGTCATAGCAGAGAATGAGGCTTCACGTCAGCCACCACTGCAACAGTCCATTGGCATATATTTAGGCCCAGCACACACACAGGCAGAGGAGAGAGGTCCCGTAACAGAGAATCTGGCTTCATGTCAGCAGAGAATCAGTCTGCATGTCATAGCAGAGAATGAGGCTTCACGTCAGCCACCACTGCAACAGTCCATTGGCATATATTTAGGCCCAGCACACACACAGGCAGAGGAGAGAGGTCCCGTAACAGAGGATCTGGCTTCATGTCAGCAGAGAATCAGTCTGCATGTCATAGCAGAGAATCAGGCTTCACGTCAGCCACCACTGCAACAGTCCATTGTCATAAATTTAGGCCCAGCACCCAGGCAGAGGAGAGAGGTCCCGTAACAGACAATCTGGCTTCATGTCAGCAGAGAATCAGTCTTCATATCATAGCAGAGAATCAGGCTTCACGTCACCCACCACTGCAACAGTCCATTGGCATATATTTAGGCCTAGCACACAGGCAGAGCAGAGAGGTCCCGTAACAGACAATCTGGCTTCATGACAGCAGAGAATCAGTCTGCATGTCATAGCAGAGAATGAGGCTTCACGTCACCCACCACTGCAACAGTCCATTGGCATATATTTAGGCCTAGCACACAGGCAGAGGAGAGGTTCATTCAACTTTGGGTAGCCTCGCAATATAATGGTAAAATGAAAATAAAAATAGGATTGAATGAGGAAGTGCCCTGGAGTCCAATAATATATGGTTATGGGGAGGTAGTTAATGTCTAATCTGGACAAGGGACGGACAGGTCCTGTGGGATCCATGCCTGGTTCATTTTTATGAACGTCAGCTTGTCCACATTGGCTGTAGACAGGCGGCTGCGTTTGTCTGTAATGACGCCCCCTGCCGTGCTGAATACACGTTCAGACAAAACGCTGGCCGCCGGGCAGGCCAGCACCTCCAAGGCATAAAAGGCTAGCTCTGGCCACGTGGACAATTTAGAGACCCAGAAGTTGAATGGGGCCGAACCATCAGTCAGTACGTGGAGGGGTGTGCACACGTACTGTTCCACCATGTTAGTGAAATGTTGCCTCCTGCTAACACGTTGCGTATCAGGTGGTGGTGCAGTTAGCTGTGGCGTGTTGACAAAAGTTTTCCACATCTCTGCCATGCTAACCCTGCCCTCAGAGGAGCTGGCCGTGACACAGCTGCCTTGGCGACCTCTTGCTCCTCCTCTGCCTTGGCCTTGGGCTTCCACTTGTTCCCCTGTGACATTTGGGAATGCTCTCAGTAGCGCGTCTACCAACGTGCGCTTGTACTCGCGCATCTTCCTATCACGCTCCAGTGCAGGAAGTAAGGTGGGCACATTGTCTTTGTAGCGTGGATCCAGCAGGGTGGCAACCCAGTAGTCCGCACAGGTTAAAATGTGGGCAACTCTGCTGTCGTTGCGCAGGCACTGCAGCATGTAGTCGCTCATGTGTGCCAGGCTGCCCAGGGGTAAGGACAAGCTATCCTCTGTGGGAGGCGTATCGTCATCGTCCTGCCTTTCCCCCCAGCCACGCACCAGTGATGGACCCGAGCTGCGTTGGGTGCCACCCCGCTGTGACCATGCTTCATCCTCATCCTCCTCCACCTCCTCCTCATCCTCGTCCTCCTCGTCCTCCAGTAGTGGGCCCTGGCTGGCCACATTTGTACCTGGCCTCTGCTGTTGCCAAAAACCTCCCTCTGAGTCACTTCGAAGAGACTGGCCAGAAAGTGCTAAAAATGACCCCTCTTCCTCCTCCTCCTCCTCCTCCTCCTCCTGGGCCACCTCCTCTTCCATCATCGCCCTAAGTGTTTTCTCAAGGAGACATAGAAGTGGTATTGTAACGCTGATAACGGTGTCATCGCCACTGGCCATGTTGGTGGAGTACTCGAAACAGCGCAACAGGGCACACAGGTCTCGCATGGAGGCCCAGTCATTGGTGGTGAAGTGGTGCTGTTCTGTAGTGCGACTGACCCGTGCGTGCTGCAGCTGAAACTCCACTATGGCCTGCTGCTGCTCGCACAGTCTGTCCAGCATGTGCAAGGTGGAGTTCCACCTGGTGGGCACGTCGCATATGAGGCGGTGAGCGGGAAGGCCGAAGTTACGCTGTAGCGCAGACAGGCGAGCAGCAGCAGGATGTGAACGCCGGAAGCGCGAACAGACGGCCCGCACTTTATGCAGCAGCTCTGACATGTCGGGGTAGTTGTGAATGAACTTCTGCACCACCAAATTCAGCACATGCGCCAAGCAAGGGATGTGCGTCAAATTGGCTAGTCCCAGAGCTGCAACGAGATTTCGCCCATTATCACACACCACCAGGCCGGGCTTGAGGCTCACCGGCAGCAACCACTCGTCGGTCTGTTGTTCAATACCCCGCCACAACTCCTGTGCGGTGTGGGGCCTGTCCCCCAAACATATGAGTTTCAGAATGGCCTGCTGACGTTTACCCCGGGCTGTGCTGAAGTTGGTGGTGAAGGTGTGTGGCTGACTGGATGAGCAGGTGGAAGAAGAGGAGGAGGAAGCCGAGAAGGAGGAGGTGGCAACAGGAGGCAAAGAATGTTGCCCTGCGATCCTTGGCGGCGGAAGGACGTGCGCCAAACAGCTCTCCGCCTGGGGCCCAGCTGCCACTACATTTACCCAGTGTGCAGTTAGGGAGATATAGCGTCCCTGGCCGTGCTTACTGGTCCACGTATCTGTGGTTAGGTGGACCTTGCCACAGATGGCGTTGCGCAGTGCACACTTGATTTTATCGGATACTTGGTTGTGCAGGGAAGGCACGGCTCTCTTGGAGAAGTAGTGGCGGCTGGGAACAACATACTGTGGGACAGCAAGCGACATGAGCTGTTTGAAGCTGTCTGTGTCCACCAGCCTAAATGACAGCATTTCATAGGCCAGTAGTTTAGAAATGCTGGCATTCAGGGCCAGGGATCGAGGGTGGCTAGGTGGGAATTTACGCTTTCTATCAAATGTTTGTGAGATGGAGAGCTGAACGCTGGCGTGTGACATGGTTGAGACGCTTGGTGACGGAGGTGGTGGTGTTGGTGGTACATCCCCTGTTTGCTGGGCGGCAGGTGCCAACGTTCCTCCAGAGGCGGAGGAAGAGGCCGAGGCGGCAGCAGCAGAATAGGCCGAGGCGGCAGCAGCAGAAGAGGTAGCAGGGGGAGCCTGAGTGACTTCCTTGGTTTTAAGGTGTTTACTCCACTGCAGTTCATGCTTTGCATGCAGGTGCCTGGTCATGCAGGTTGTGCTCAGGTTCAGAACGTTAATGCCTCGCTTCAGGCTCTGATGGCACAGCGTGCAAACCACTCGGGTCTTGTCGTCAGCACATTGTTTGAAGAAGTGCCATGCCAGGGAACTCCTTGAAGCTGCCTTTGGGGTGCTCGGTCCCAGATGGCGGCGGTCAGTAGCAGGCGGAGTCTCTTGGCGGCGGGTGTTCTGCTTTTGCCCACTGCTCCCTCTTTTGCTACGCTGTTGGCTCGGTCTCACCACTGCCTCTTCCTCCGAACTGTGAAAGTCAGTGGCACGACCTTCATTCCATGTGGGGTCTAGGACCTCATCGTCCCCTGCATCGTCTTCCACCCAGTCTTGATCCCTGACCTCCTGTTCAGTCTGCACACTGCAGAAAGACGCAGCAGTTGGCACCTGTGTTTCGTCATCATCAGAGACATGCTGAGGTGGTATTCCCATGTCCTCATCATCAGGAAACATAAGTGGTTGTGCGTCAGTGCATTCTATGTCTTTCACCGCTGGGGAAGGGCTAGGTGGATGCCCTTGGGAAACCCTGCCAGCGGAGTCTTCAAACAGCATAAGAGACTGCTGCATAACTTGAGGCTGAGACAGTTTCCCTGGTATGCATGGGGGTGATGTGACAGACTGATGGGGTTGGTTTTCAGGCGCCATCTGTGCGCTTTCTGCAGAAGACTGGGTGGGAGATAATGTGAACGTGCTGGATCCACTGTCGGCCACCCAATTGACTAATGCCTGTACCTGCTCAGGCCTTACCATCCTTAGAACGGCATTGGGCCCCACCATATATCGCTGTAAATTCTGGCGGCTACTGGGACCTGAGGTAGTTGGTACACTAGGACGTGTGGATGTGGCAGAACGGCCACGTCCTCTCCCAGCACCAGAGGGTCCACTAACACCACCACGACCATGTCCACGTCCGCGTCCCTTACTAGATGTTTTTCTCATTGTTATGGTTCACCACAACAACAAATATATTATTTGGCCCAATGTATTGTATTCAAATTCAGCGGGATATAAATTTGAGGCCTAGTATTTAGGCGCTGGGTGACCGGTATGGATTTAGTGACAGAATTAGACTTGGAAATGCACAGAAGCGTGTGTGTGTGAAGTTATTCTGAATGACCCAATGTGCACCTTGAATATTATATACCCTTTTAGGGATAGATTTCAAATAGCTCTGATATAGCAGAAACCACTAAATTATGAAATTGCTAAATTGGGAATTGTATTTCAACCCAGAACAAGAAATGTGCTTGAACGGACACTAAATAACTCGCCCAGCTACAGCACTAAGGACAGATTTAGCGGGATATAAATTTGAGGCCTAGTATTTAGGCGCTGGGTGACAGGTATGGGTTTAGTGACAGAATTAGACTTGGAAATGCACAGTAGCGGGTGTGTGAAGTTATTCTGAATGTCCCTATGTGCACCTTCAATATGATCTACCCTTTTAGGGATAGATTTCAAATAGCTCTGATATAGCAGAAACCACTAAATTATGAAATTGCTAAATTGGGAATTGTATTTCAACCCAGAACAAGAAATGTGCTTGAACGGACACTAAATAACTCGCCCAGCTACAGCACTAGGACAGATTTAGCGGGATATAAATTTGAGGCCTAGTATTTAGGCGCTGGGTGACAGGTATGGGTTTAGTGACAGAATTAGACTTGGAAATACACAGTAGCGGGTGTGTGTGAAGTTATTCTGAATGACCCAATGTGCACCTTGAATATTATATACCCTTTTAGGGATAGATTTCAAATAGCTCTGATATAGCAGAAACCACTAAATTATGAAATTGCTAAATTGGGAATTGTATTTCAACCCAGAACAAGAAATGTGCTTGAACGGACACTAAATAACTCGCCCAGCTACAGCACTAGGACAGATTTAGCGGGATATAAATTTGAGGCCTAGTATTTAGGCGCTGGGTGACAGGTATGGGTTTAGTGACAGAATTAGACTTGGAAATACACAGTAGCGGGTGTGTGTGAAGTTATTCTGAATGACCCAATGTGCACCTTGAATATTATATACCCTTTTAGGGATAGATTTCAAATAGCTCTGATATAGCAGAAACCACTAAATTATGAAATTGCTAAATTGGGAATTGTATTTCAACCCAGAACAAGAAATGTGCTTGAACGGACACTAAATAACTCGCCCAGCTACAGCACTAGGACAGATTTAGCGGGATATAAATTTGAGGCCTAGTATTTAGGCGCTGGGTGACAGGTATGGGTTTAGTGACAGAATTAGACTTGGAAATACACAGTAGCGGGTGTGTGTGAAGTTATTCTGAATGACCCAATGTGCACCTTGAATATTATATACCCTTTTAGGGATAGATTTCAAATAGCTCTGATATAGCAGAAACCACTAAATTATGAAATTGCTAAATTGGGAATTGTATTTCAACCCAGAACAAGAAATGTGCTTGAACGGACACTAAATAACTCGCCCAGCTACAGCACTAGGACAGATTTAGCGGGATATAAATTTGAGGCCTAGTATTTAGGCGCTGGGTGACAGGTATGGGTTTAGTGACAGAATTAGACTTGGAAATACACAGTAGCGGGTGTGTGTGAAGTTATTCTGAATGACCCAATGTGCACCTTGAATATTATATACCCTTTTAGGGATAGATTTCAAATAGCTCTGATATAGCAGAAACCACTAAATTATGAAATTGCTAAATTGGGAATTGTATTTCAACCCAGAACAAGAAATGTGCTTGAACGGACACTAAATAACTCGCCCAGCTACAGCACTAGGGACAGATTTAGCGGGATATAAATTTGAGGCCTAGTATTTAGGCGCTGGGTGACCGGTATGGATTTAGTGACAGAATTAGACTGGGATATGGCCAAAAAATGAACAGACTATTGCTGGTTAAATGCACTTGGTGTGACAGCTTCACCCTGATGTAGGCTTCAGCCAAAAAACAACCACACCATTGAGGGTTAAATGCACTTGGTCGCAGCTTGGATGCACTTGGTCGCAGCACCGCACAAGACACAAAATGGCCGCCGATCACACCATAAAAAAGTGACTGACAAACGGTCTGGGCAGCCTAAAAACAGTGAGTGAGCATTTGAGTATCAGCAGCTCAATGATGCACAGCTGCAGATCGATCGATTAATCAAGTGAAGTCCTTTGGAGGAGTTAATCTGCCTAATCTCGCCCTACTGTCGCATCCGCAACCTCTCCCTACGCTAATCAGAGCAGAGTGACGGGCGGCGCTATGTGACTCCAGCTTAAATAGAGGCTGGGTCACATGGTGCTCTGGCCAATCACAGCCATGCCAATAGTAGGCATGGCTGTGACGGCCTCTTGGGGCAAGTAGTATGACGCTTGTTGATTGGCTGCTTTGCAGCCTTTCAAAAAGCGCCAAGAAAGCGTCACAAAAGCGCGAAGAAAGCGACGAACACCGAACCCGAACCCGGACTTTTACGAAAATGTCCGGGTTCGGGTCCGTGTCACGGACACCCCAAAATTCGGTACGAACCCGAACTATACAGTTCGAGTTCGCTCATCCCTAATTAAGATATCTTGACTACATATAGCCGTTAAACGGCATTGTGAACTGAAAAGGAAGGCTTGTCAAGCCACAGGTATCTTGAGTATGCGAGATCGCGCATTCAGGTGAAAAACAAATAAATAAACAAATAAAACCTTGAACTAAGGAACAAAAAAGGTGACAGGTAAATAAGATATTGTTAATATGATGTGGAGTGAAAGGGGACCAGTTTCAACTAGGCCAGGGTTATGGACCCTGAGCAACTGGAGGAGGAGTGGGTGGAAGACAGTCAAGAGAAATTCCTATACGTTCTCCAAGGGGACCAAATACGAAGGAAGGTGGATCTAGAGCGCAACTCCCAGTGTGAAATCTCCTCTAATCTGTAAATCTGGTCTACCCTGTTAATCCAATGATCAATGCATGGTACTTTCGTGGACAACCAAAGGGTAGGGAGGAGTAATCTGGCTGCTGCTACAAGGAGAGAAAAGAGCGAGGATTTTGATGAGCCTATTCCATCCAAACCCAGTGTTAACAGAGTAAGGTCCGGAGTACAGGGGAGAGAGGTCTGACAGATCTGGTTACACTTAGTAATTATAGTATGCCACCACGGATTAATTAACTCACATGACCACCAGATTTGTAAGAAGGAGCCCTTTGCCTTATTACACCTCCAGCAAGTATCTGAGGCAGTGGAGCCATAGAGACACGTCTTATCTGGGGTCCTGTACCATCTCATGAGGATCTTGTAACTGTTTTCCTGAATGCGCACACATCTCGATATTTTATGTGGAGAGATCAGGGACTTAGTAATTTTGGTGGGTGACAAGGTCCTTTGGAGGTCTTTTTCCCAAAGGCCAATTATAGCAGGTTTAAGAGTTGGAGGAGGGGATATCAGGCGTTTATATATTGTAAAAATATGTCATATTCTAGGTTCTTCAAAGTAGCCACCTTTTGCTTTGATTACTGCTTTGCACACTCTTGGCATTCTCTTGATAAACTTCAAGAGGTAGTCACCTGAAATGGTTTTCACTTCACAGGTGTGCCCTGTCAGGTTTAATAAGTGGGATTTCTTGCCGTATAAATGGGGTTGGGACCATCAGTTGTGTTGTGGAGAAGTCAGGTGGATACACAGCTGATAGTCCTACTGAATAGACTGTTAGAATTTGTATTATGGCAAGAAAAAAAAAGCAGGGCCATGATCTCTTGTGACTAAAGACCCTTTAACATGACCTGATGATCGGACCAATTATCAGGAATGTTTATTCCCAATTATTGGACCATGTAAACATGCCGACAATACACCAGTGGCCAGGTACGAGTGGATAATATTCTGCATTTGTCGTGATGCCAATTGCAGCATGCGCAGGGTACTACCCCAGGGGCCTTCCAAGGTGTTATAATGCACGTCCCAGATAAGTTCAAACGTTGCTTTACTTGAAATAACTTGTATCCAAGCAGTATACAGCTTTGGTCTCTTGGTCCAAGCAGGTTTTGGCATTGATTGGCAGGAATGAGTACTTCTGCTTTAAATGTGGAGCTTGCAGGATAAAACATCTGATAGCTCTGTAACTGTGGCAGGATTAGCTTCTGCACTGATCTGTAACTTCTGCTGTTTGGGGACAGACTAGCTGAGGAGGAATAGGCTTCTCCTAGGTCTCTGGACTTATCTCACAGATGGATTCTCAGGGGATGCTTTCTTCCTGGAATTCTGGAGTTTGGCTGTAGTTTCTGCTTTCTTTATCCAGCAGAGCTGAAGGTGCTCAGACTGGATATATGGCCAAGTCTCAGCTGAGACTAGGTCCTTGCTGTCTTCCCTATTCAGGGGAACTCCACACACACACACACACACACACACACACACACACACACACCCTAGCAGGGGGTTGGCTACACTCCTTCCAACTTCCTTCTCCACCCAAACTGCAGGATGTGGGTCCAGCCCACCTCTCCACAGAGGGGGAGCTAAGCTGGAATAATCCATTCCAGCTCAGATACACTATACTGTAGCTTGTACCTGCTAATGGGTTGCTGCCACCTGCTGGTAGTCAGGCAAATTACATGAACAATTGCATTTACCATAGTTTTGTATGCACATTTGTGGAGGACGTAATGTAAATTATATCAGATGACAGTATAAAGGCTCTTATGAGATAGTAGCGGGGTAGAGGCGTGTAGTAACACAAGTAGCCACCTTTTGCTTTGATTACTGCTTTGCACACTCTTGGCATTCTCTTGATGAGCCTCAAGAGGTAGTCACCTAAAATGGTTTTCATTTCACAGGTGTGCCCTGTCAGGTTTAATAAGTGGGATTTCTTGCCTTATAAATGGGGTTGGGACCATCAGTTGCGTTGTGGAGAAGTCAGGTGGATACACAGCTGATAGTCCTACTGAATAGACTGTTAGAATTTGTATAATGGCAAGAAAAAAGCAGCTAAGTAAAGAAAAACGAGTGGCCATCATTACTTTAAGAAATGAAGGTCAGTCAGTCCGAAAAATTGGAAAAACTTTGAAAGTGTCCCCAAGTGCAGTCACAAAAACCATCAAGCGCTACAAAGAAACTGGCTCACATGCGGACCGCCCCAGGAAAGGAAGACCAAGAGTCACCTCTGCTGCGGAGGATAAGTTCATCCGAGTCACCAGCCTCAGAAATTGCAGGTTAACAGCAGCTCAGATTAGAGACCAGGTCAATGCCACATAGAGTTCTAGCAGCAGACATCTCTAGAACAACTGTTAAGAGGAGACTGTGTGAATCAGGCCTTCATGGTAGATTATCTGCTAGGAAACCACTGCTAAGGTCAGACAACAAGCAGAAGAGACTTGTTTGGGCTAAAGAACACAAGGAATGGACATTAGACCAGTGGAAATCTGTGCTTTGGTCTGATGAGTCCAAATTTGAGATCTTTGGTTCCAACCACCGTGTCTTTGTGCGACGCAGAAAAGGTGAATAGATTGACTCTACATGCCTGGTTCCCACCGTGAAGCATGGAGGAGGAGCTGTGATGGCGTGGGGGTGCTTTGCTGGTGACACTGTTGGGGATTTATTCAAAATTGAAGGCATATTAAACCAGCATGGCTACCACAGCATCTTGCAGCGGCATACTATTCCATCCGGTTTGCGTTTAGTTGGACCATCATTTATTTTTCAACAGGACAATGACCCCAAACACACCTCCAGGCTGTGTAAGGGCTATTTGACCATGAAGGAGAGTGATGGGGTGCTGCGCCAGATGACCTGGCCTCCAGTCACCGGACCTGAACCCAATCGAGATGGTTTGGGGTGAACTGGACCGCAGAGTGAAGGCAAAAGGGCCAACAAGTGCTAAGCATCTCTGGGAACTCCTTCAAGACTGTTGGAAGACCATTTCAGGTGACTACCTCTTGAAGCCCATCAAGAGAATGCCAAGAGTGTGCAAAGCAGTAATCAAAGCAAAAGGTGGCTACTTTGAAGAACCTAGAATATGACATATTTTCAGTTGTTTCACACTTCTTTGTTATGTATATAATTCCACATGTGTTAATTCATAGTTTTGATGCCTTCAGTGTGAATCTACAATTTTCATAGTCATGAAAATAAAGAAAACTCTTTGAATGAGAAGGTGTGTCCAAACTTTTGGCCTGTACTGATATATATATATATATATATATATATATATATATATATATAATGCAGTTACACAGTATTAAACAGTGCAAGTTAACCCTTTTAGGTGAAATAAAGTAAGAAATTTTAACGTTGCATATGGTAAATAAATAGGCAAATGTTCAAATGTCAAAGTACTCCATGCTCCAGAGCACTACAGATAATACCACTATACCACAACTGGATTTCACCATACAGTGAATGGATAATACCACCATACCATGACTGGATAAAACTGCTCTACTGTAACTGGATAATACCACCATACTGATTCCAATCAATCATACATGGATAATACACTATATCGCGACTAGATAATACCACTATACCTCAACTGGTTAGTACCACCATACTGTGACTCAATAATACCACTATACTACTACTGGATAATACCACAACTGGATAATAACACCATACCCCAACTCCTTAGTACCACCATACTGTGACTCGATAATACCACTATACCGCAGCTGGATAATACCCCCATATTTTAACTAGACCGCACTACCAAACCATGACTAGATAGCACCACCGTGCTGTGACTGGATAAAAATTCCATTCTATGACTAGATACCATCGCCAGACCGTGACCTGGATAACACCACCATCCTGTTTCCATGTTTTCCACTGCATTTTATCTGCCACCTGATAGGTATATTTGGACCATTTAATGGTTGCTATTGTGCCCAGTAGGCATTCTTTATGACCTGGTGACACTTTTTTCCATTTATAAACCCAGCACCATTTTAACCCTGCATGACCTGCAGCTTTGGTGTTCCCCATGTAAGTTACATATGCGTCCAAGTTTCAAACCCTTTTTTGTCACTTCAGTGCATAGCACCTTTCGTGTTACTCTTCCACAGTCCCTACACCATCGTCCTTACTTTCAGTGCTTTCCCTATCATCTCTAGTCTAAGCTTCCACCTTATCTTCTTACAACACTGTACCCCTCCATGTATTTCCTTCTGTTACAGCAATGGGTGTGGAACTGCCTTGTTAACCAACAGATTTGGCTTTGGGCTAATCCTGAGGGCTTTATCCTGGCAGTCCCCTTGTTTTCAGACTTTGACTTCTGCAAAGGGATCTGGACTTCGCTACAGGGGAACCTCCAGCCGGCTACCTCCTGGAGTAGTCTCTGTGCCATTGATTACTGACCCTCAGGTGGAATAGACACAGAGGCCAGGGCTGGAGGAGAGCATGCAATGCAGGGATGGGTCTGAAGTCAGGGCAGGCATCGTAGGATCTATACGGAGGTCACACACAAATCAGTTTAGGCAGGGTACAGATGTAGCAGGGTTAGCACTCAAACTCTTAACTCAAATTTCATGTTATCTTGAGACAAAAGCCATTGAAAAGCAATTGAATGTGTTTGCTTAGTTTAGATAACACATCTCAGAAATCTCAGAAAGCATGAGTGTTAACTCTATTACATCTGTAGGGTCAGAGCACAGTAAACGGGCAGAGGTCAGTACACAGACAGATAACAGGAAACAGCATATCTAGCTGGAACATCTAGCTAGGAAACCTAATTGCTCAGGCACCCCTCCCTAGGGGAAGGTGCCAGAAGAACCCCAGGGTTGTCAGTCATTGGCTGGTGAAGATTAGAACATGTGGGCTGGCCCTTTAAGAGCTAGAGGAATCATGCACGCATAGCCTAGGAGCAGCAGTTGAGAGGTGACAGCCTGCATGGAGTGCAAGAGCAGACTCACCAGGAGGAAATCAGCCAAGGGGTGTCCGGGAAGCCGGGAGAGAAGAGAGGAGCAGCGGTGTCTCACAGCCACCATTATAACACCTCATCTTAGCTTCCACAATGTCTTCCCCATATCTGCAACCTGTAACAGTCCTACAGGCTCACCTGAGTCAGAGGACAGCTGGCTGGAGGTAGGAGTGGAGCCCAGTGGCAAGGACCGCAGGCAAGTAGTAGGTGCAGGAAGTCTGGCAGAGGCGTAGTCGGTAGGCAGGCGGTGGGTCAGGGCAGGCGGCAGTAAGCGTGGTCAGACAATCCGGATGGCAACGGTGGTAGCAGTTCAGTAGGTAGGGGCAAAGCAGAAGAGTAGTCGGCAGACAATTACTGGTCAGCAGTGGACTTCCAGTAGTAGCAAGAGCAGCAGATGAGGAGAAGCTTGATCAAGGCTCAGGAGCTCAATAATCAGCAAGCTAGAGTGCAAGGGGCTGGACTTATATAGGGAAGTACCAGGTGTGGGGAATCAAGGGTGATGAGCAAGGCTTGGCAAGACTGAGGTTACATAATAGGTTTCAGGGAGGAATGTCCAGAGAGGATGGTAGCCTAGTAAGCAGGGCTACTGCCTGGGATGTGGCTGGTCACGGGTTCGAATCCCGACAGTACTCCCCCTCTTCCAAGGTGACCTCCGGGCACCGCAGGGGCAGGCTTACCGGGGTGCTGTTGGTGGAACTCTTTTACCAGTCTGGGGGCGTGGACATTCTCTTCTGGCTCCCAGGAGTTATCCTCAGGAGGGTAACCCTCCCACCCAATTAGGTATTGTAGTCTTCCCCGGTGGATCCTGGAGTCGAGGATCTTTGCGACAATGTATTCTTCTTCACCCTGTACCCTCACGGGTGGAGGTGGGGGCGAGTGGCGGCCTGTGAAGGTGTTCTCCACGTATGGCTTGAGGAGTGAGCAATGGAAGACAGGGTGCACCCTAATGGAGTCCGGAAGGTCGAGCCGGAACGTGACCTCGTTGATTTGTGCGGTGATCGGGAACGGACCCATGTATCTTTGGGCCAAGTTTTTGGAGGGGACCTTCAATCTGAGGTTCCTGGTGGACAGCCACACCTTGTCTCCCACATGGAAACCCGGGGTGGGTTTGCGACGTCTGTCTGCTCCCTGTTTAAAATGCCTCTGGGCGAGGTGGAGGTTGTCTATAATGTTCTTTTGTGCCTCCTGTAGGGTTGTTAGGCGTTCGGCCACTGCTGGGAGGGTGGAGGCGATGGGCAGGTGGGGAATGAACACCGGGTGCGAACCTGTGTTAGCAAAGAAGGGGCTGTGCTTGGTTGAGCTGTGCTCAGCATTGTTGTAGGCGAACTCGGCCGTGGGGAGATGGTCAAGCCAGTCATCCTGCAGGTGGGAGCTGAAACAGCGTAGGTACTGCTCTAGGGTCTGATTAGTTCTCTCAGTCTGCCCGTTTGACTGAGGGTGGAAAGCAGAGGACAGGTTCACTTTAACCCCGAGCGCCAGGCAGAAGTTCTTCCAGAACTTTGAGGCAAATTGTACGCCTCGGTCGGAGACCACGTCGTCCGGGATCCCATGCAGCCTGAAGACCTCTCTGAGAATTAGATCGGCCGTCTGTTTGGCGGTGGGTATGCCTTTGTAGGGGATGAAATGGGCCATCTTGGTGAGACGGTCGACCACGACCAGGATGGTGTTCATCCCTTTTGAAGGAGGAAGGTCTACCACAAAGTCCATGGAGATCGAGCCCCATGGGCGGGAGGGAATAGGGAGGGGTTGTAACAGACCCACGGGAGAGGAACGAGGAGTCTTATTGCGGGCACAGACCGCGCACGAGGAGATGTACCTCTTGATGTCCTCCTTGTATGTTGGCCACCAGAAGGAGCGGGAGAGAAGCTCCTGGGTCTTTCTTGTGCCAAAATGGCCGGCCAGCTTGGAGTCATGGTTGAGTTTGAGCACCTTGAGCCGTGCGATTTCTGGTACATATAGTTGTAGGTCCTGATGAAACCAATGACCGTTCTTAAACGTAAGGCTGATATTCCCTGTGGGATGGGCGAGGAAGGGGTCATTTTCATATCCTTCTTTGATTGTGCCCAGGAGTTCTTTAGAGTAGGTGGCCCCTACGACCCTTCTCTCAGGTAAGATGTTATTTTGGCCCTTGTTACTCTGTGAGGGCTCGGAAAACATTCTGGAGAGGGCGTCAGCCTTGCCGTTTTTTGATCCAGGGCGATAGGTGATGAGAAAGTTGAAGCGGGAAAAGAATAGGCTCCATCTGGCCTGTCTGGCTGAGAGTCTCTTAGCGCTGCGGATGAACTCGAGGTTCTTGTGGTCAGTTAGTACGATTATGGGGTTGGTGGCTCCCTCCAGCAGGTGTCTCCACTCAGAGAAGGCATCCTTGATCGCCAGTAGTTCTTTGTTCCCGATGTCATAGTTCTTCTCGGAGGGGGACATCTGGCGGGAGAAATATGCGCACGGGTGTAATAGCATCTTCTCCCCTGTCCGTTGTGACAAAACTGCCCCCACCGCGGAGTCTGATGCATCCACTTCGACTGTAAATGGGAGCTCGGGGTTCGGGTGGATTAGGATTGGGGCATAAGTGAAGAGGAGTGTCCAGGAGAAGGGGACTGCCTTCTTGGTGAGTTGGGTGATTGGTGCTATGACCTTGGAGAAGTTCCGGATAAACTTCCGATAGAAGTTGGCGAAGCCAATGAATCTTTGTATCTCCTTCTCGTTTTTCGGAACGGGCCAGTTCATCACAGCTTGGACCTTCCCCGGGTCCATACATAGGCCCTCTGGGGAGATGATGTATCCGAGGAACTGAGTGGTGGTTCGCTCAAACTCGCATTTCTCTAGCTTGATATAGAGAGAGTTCTGTCGGAGTCTCTGCAGTACCCTGCGGACGTGTTCGCGGTGCTGCTCGAGGTCTTCAGAGAAGATCAAGATGTCGTCCAGGTAAACGACTACAAACAGATCCAGCATGTCCCTGAGGACGTCGTTAATGAAGTTCTGGAAGGTGGCGGGAGCATTGCAGAGTCCGAAAGGCATGACCAGGTACTCGAAATGACCATAACGTGTCCGGAAGGCGGTCTTCCATTCGTCCCCAGGGCGGATTCGGACGAGGTTGTAGGCCCCTCGAAGGTCGAGTTTAGTGAAGATCTTCGCTGCCCGGAGTCTCTCAAGGAGTTCTGAAATCAGTGGGAGCGGGTACCGTTTTTTTACGGTTATGTCGTTAAGCTTTCTGTAGTCTATGCAGGGACGCAGGGAGGAGTCTTTTTTCTCTACGAAGAAAAAGGGGGCTCCCGCGGGGGAGGTGGAGGGCCGGATGAACCCCTTCCTCAGGTCCTCGTCCAGGTACTCTTTCAGAGCCTTGAGTTCAGGCTCTGAGAGGGAGTAGATACTGCCAAAGGGTATTTCGGCCCCAGGCAACAGTTCTATAGGGCAGTCGTAGGGTCGGTGTGGTGGCAGCTTGTCTGCGTTTTTCTTGTCGCAGACATCCTGGAACTCGCGGTATTGAGAGGGTAGCAAATCCTTGACGGATAGTTTTGAGATGGTGGTGTCTTCGGGTGGAAGGACGGGTTTGTGGGAGCAATTTAGCGAGCAGAACTCGGACGGGAATCGTATGCAGCGGGTTTCCCAGTCCACCGAGGGGTTGTGGGTGGCCAACCATGGGATGCCCAAGATCACTGGGAACTTTGGGGAGGCGATCAGAGAGAAGTGTATCTTTTCACGGTGATCTGGTTTTATGAGGAGTTGTAGTTCGGTGGTCTCGTGAGTGGCCGGCCCCGAGGAGAGTGGGGATCCGTCGACGGTTTCCAGGTCAACGGGGGCTGCCTTGATTGTCAGTGGAATATTCTTTTCGCGGGCGAAGGTTAGGTCCATGAAGTTTTTTGTCACTTCAGTGCATAGCACCTTTCGTGTTACTCTTCCACAGTCCCTACACCATCGTCCTTACTTTCAGTGCTTTCCCTATCATCTCTAGTCTAAGCTTCCACCTTATCTTCTTACAACACTGTACCCCTCCATGTATTTCCTTCTGTTACAGCAATGGGTGTGGAACTGCCTTGTTAACCAACAGATTTGGCTTTGGGCTAATCCTGAGGGCTTTATCCTGGCAGTCCCCTTGTTTTCAGACTTTGACTTCTGCAAAGGGATCTGGACTTCGCTACAGGGGAACCTCCAGCCGGCTACCTCCTGGAGTAGTCTCTGTGCCATTGATTACTGACCCTCAGGTGGAATAGACACAGAGGCCAGGGCTGGAGGAGAGCATGCAATGCAGGGATGGGTCTGAAGTCAGGGCAGGCATCGTAGGATCTATACGGAGGTCACACACAAATCAGTTTAGGCAGGGTACAGATGTAGCAGGGTTAGCACTCAAACTCTTAACTCAAATTTCATGTTATCTTGAGACAAAAGCCATTGAAAAGCAATTGAATGTGTTTGCTTAGTTTAGATAACACATCTCAGAAATCTCAGAAAGCATGAGTGTTAACTCTATTACATCTGTAGGGTCAGAGCACAGTAAACGGGCAGAGGTCAGTACACAGACAGATAACAGGAAACAGCATATCTAGCTGGAACATCTAGCTAGGAAACCTAATTGCTCAGGCACCCCTCCCTAGGGGAAGGTGCCAGAAGAACCCCAGGGTTGTCAGTCATTGGCTGGTGAAGATTAGAACATGTGGGCTGGCCCTTTAAGAGCTAGAGGAATCATGCACGCATAGCCTAGGAGCAGCAGTTGAGAGGTGACAGCCTGCATGGAGTGCAAGAGCAGACTCACCAGGAGGAAATCAGCCAAGGGGTGTCCGGGAAGCCGGGAGAGAAGAGAGGAGCAGCGGTGTCTCACAGCCACCATTATAACACCTCATCTTAGCTTCCACAATGTCTTCCCCATATCTGCAACCTGTAACAGTCCTACAGGCTCACCTGAGTCAGAGGACAGCTGGCTGGAGGTAGGAGTGGAGCCCAGTGGCAAGGACCGCAGGCAGGTAGTAGGTGCAGGAAGTCTGGCAGAGGCGTAGTCGGTAGGCAGGCGGTGGGTCAGGGCAGGCGGCAGTAAGCGTGGTCAGACAATCCGGATGGCAACGGTGGTAGCAGTTCAGTAGGTAGGGGCAAAGCAGAAGAGTAGTCGGCAGACAATTCCTGGTCAGCAGTGGACTTCCAGTAGTAGCAAGAGCAGCAGATGAGGAGAAGCTTGATCAAGGCTCAGGAGCTCAATAATCAGCACGCTAGAGTGCAAGGGGCTGGACTTATATAGGGAAGTACCAGGTGTGGGGAATCAAGGGTGATGAGCAAGGCTTGGCAAGACTGAGGTTACATAATAGGTTTCAGGGAGGAATGTCCAGAGAGGATGGTAGCCTAGTAAGCAGGGCTACTGCCTGGGATGTGGCTGGTCACGGGTTCGAATCCCGACACAACCTCCACTGGACCTCAAGTGCTAGTGGTAAATACAGCCTTGCAGACATTATGTAGGATATTTTTGGAGACAGAGTGATGTACTTTCCTCTCCACTCAAGAATGCCTGAAAGAAACAGATGGAGATGGTTATAACTTGAAACATCAAGTTTGATGGTTACAAGAGTCCTACATCAAGGGCTTACTGGTAACAATAATCTCATAGGAGGCAACTGGTGGTAACAAAGTCTCTTTAGAGCCATCTACTTGCTAACTTACTACATGCAGTCTGTAGCTGGGTGCTGTACTCAGCTATCCCTACAAGTCTCACTTGGATAGAGTGGCAGCCTGCAGGCTTGACCTGCCACTTCATTCATGCAAATACAATGGACTATGTTTCTGTGATCAGTGGAGGTTCCAGTGGTTAGACACCTACTGATAAGATGCTTATCCCCAACCCATATGTTCTCAGCTAGAGCACTGTGGCTGGCACTATAGGGAACACTGTGGCACTCAAAAAGTACATTGAAAAATATCTCCTCCAACATGCATGCATATGGTTGCCAGCAACTGATATGCTTGCCAGGTTTATTACAGACAGAGCATGGGAAAGTGAACAATATTCTAGACACCAGGTATGATTAACACCTTTTCCACACTAGGCCACCAGGGATACTTACATTAACTTTTTCCCTGCCCTAGACTACTAGGGGTGCTGGCATCAAATTTGTCTCCACACTACACCACCACAGATGATTCAATCAACCCTGCTTACAACAAATCCTTCATTGCCATCGTTCACCAAGAATGCTGACATTAACCCCCTAATGTCCTAAACCCTTTTACTGCCCTAGATAAGCAGGAATTTTAGTTTTGACCTATGCAATACACTGGATCACTAAGATTTGGCATTAACCCCTCCAGTACCTAAGGTAGATCCCCGCGGAAGCTGATATTATCCCCTTAACTACCATACACCATTACAGATGTTGGTGTAAACCCGATCACAGAAGCCACACAACCCCTTTTTATTTGGCTGATTTAAGGAAAATTGATTCGTTACGATGAAGCACGAAATTTGTATTGAAGTCCACTTCATGGACTTCTATACGCTCAACACTACTCATGTCGTATGGCGAGAAAGATCACAGTCAAGCACTGGAGACAATGTAATTAAATGGCATTGTCTAGTGATCCACAAGTCACCACAACCACGGACAGACCATCGCAAGACATCTACCATTCCTTGTAACTGTCGCGTCTGGGTTTGCCGGAACTCAAGGGTTGCAGAGCAACCTTATTAACCAAGCAAAGGTAGGTGAGAACGACAACAGTGGTCAGGCATGGGGCAAATGGAGATTTTAAAGGAGAATGAACTTTCTAGTTTTCCCCCTTAAATGTTTCCTTCGTCTCTCCTTAAACCGTCCTGACATGAGAAACGAGAGCAGAATTGAACAGCTGTGTAATTCGTGGTTATGTATGCGGCCCGGCATTGTTCTGTCCCGTATTGTCCTCGCCACCATTATTTATAGAGCGTGGTGTGACAGGACGGAGGACATTACTCCGCACAACAGTCCTGCCGATGTGTTAACATAAGCAATGCAGCTTCTCATCTCCTGTAATTCTCCCACGTCTTTTGTTGTCAGTGATAACCGATTTCAGCCGGAGAGTCCCCGAGCCCAGAGGATGAGGCAACCGACTACAGCCATTTATCAAGTCTATGTCTAAATATAATGTGTCCAACGGGAATAGCTGCACACCAAGACATGTGGACCCGCTGTAAACATTCGACCCGTAAAACCCAACTTTCCATGCATTCTGAATAGAATGTACATTTCCATTGTTATGTGGATACTTTCTCACCCCTGCTCCTTCTTCTTGCCTTTGTGTCAGTTTTCACAGGAAAATCAACAATGGGATATTCTATGGGTCTAGGCCAGATTTTAGGTCCATGGTATAGACATGCACTGACCTTAATTTTCTAATTGTGATCCTAGGAAGCAGTAACCACGGCTTCATTCTGCAAAGTTGGTATTGTCAATGTAGAACCTGACAGCAAACGGAGTGGAGAGTAGGAACCTGAGCCTGCCACAAATATTTGGTAGATCCTTAAAACCATTTTTATCTTATGCCCCACCCCTTTATAGAGGACCTACCTCCAACTTAGAAATCGTGCATATGACCCCCTTTATCACACTCCACAATAAATACAGACTCCAGACCAGGCACACACACTGGGTGCTATGTGAACCTAGTCTTATGCTAATTATTAAAATCCCAAAATAATTCTGGCCCAGATAGAAACCTTCACTGGTTGCCGATCTGTGACAATTGAATACATTTAAATGCAGCTGCATCTGGTTTTGCAGGGCTAAATGTTCTGGCAGACAATAGCGGCAGCAAATTTAGTGCGGCACTTGATAAATGAGGCTCGGAATGCTTGAGGAACCTTTGAAACACTTGTTAGATAAACTGCTTGGTTTACTGCCCAGCCTCGCAGCGTGACCTGCAAAGATGCAAACCGAAGCGCTTTCCGGAGGTTCTGCCATGTGCGAGGGAAGCAAAGGCCGAATCTCGATTCCTTAAAGAAGTTTTCCAGTTTTATAGGAAGGAAGATTAATCAGTGTAGAAATGAACAGTTCTCCAACTTTCTAATAGACTTTCAGTTTCAATTCCTCATCATTGACAAGATGCTTGGTGAATGGAGATACTCTTGTTATAAAACTGTACATAGCATACCTATTGCATGGGTTGGGGGTTGCATCCTCAACCCTTGGCTTCCCCATGTGCCTAATAATGCAGAGTGGAACCTACTCGCGCCTCCGTGGGTCATTACGGGGTAAACTGCTACCTTTTGGAGCAAATTATCCTACTGTAATTTGGTCATGGTCCAATTTATGAGCCCAGCTCTACAGCTCGCTGCAGGTACCCCTGCTTTACTTGGACTCCCTGGGACCGCAGAGGAGGGAGCACAGCAGAGAAGAGAGCACCGCAGAGGAATGAGCACCGCAAAGGAGGGAGCACCGCAGAGGAATGAGCACCGCAAAGGAGGGAGCACCACAGAGGAGAGAGCACCGCAGAGGAATGAGGACCGCAAAGGAGGGAGCACCACAGAGGAGGGAGCACCACAGAGGAGGGAGCACCGCAGAGGAGGGAGCACCGCAGAGGAGGGAGCACCGCAGAGAAGAGAACACCGCAGAGGAATGAGCACCGCAAAGAAGGGAGGACCGCAGAGGAATGTGCACCGCAAAGGAGGGAGCACCACAGAGGAGAGAGCACCACAGAGGAATGAGCACCGCAAAGGAGGGAGCACCGCAGAGGAGGGAGCACCGCAGAGGAGGGAGCACCGCAGAGGAGGGAGCACCATAGAGAAGGGAGCACTGTAGAGGAAGGAGCATCGCGGAGGAGGGAGCACCGGAGAGGAGGGAGCCCCAGAGAAGAAGAAGCACTGGAGAGAAGGGAACCCCATGGAGGAAGGAGCACCGCAGAAGAGGGAGCACCGCAAAGGAGGGAGCACCGTAGAGGAGGGAGGAGGTCCCAGGAAGTCCACGTAGAGCAAGTCAGGTCAGGACTTTACCCAACACCCAATGTGGACCAGGGCTGATGTGATGATGCACAGCGCAGGTTAGTGACATCATGATGACGACAAAGGCTTTCACTTTCCCTCACTACTGGGTGCCATTTGTTTCATTCCACCTCGTGGCCAGCTCATGGCAGACATGATGCACCAGGTCAACCACACCTAAAACAGGGAGAAAAAGTACAGGGGCAGATGACACACAGTATTCTGAAAGAGAACAGCCTGCCCCCTCCCATCTGTGAATGCAAACCAGAGTGTTCCCATTCACTGACAGCAAGCATAGATCTTAAAAATGATAAGAAACGGTAATGCAAAGTGTACTGGAAAGTCTTAGAACTTGTTAAATGATAAAAGCTTTCTATCTAAAGTCGAAAACCCTTTTAACCTATTGGGATACGTTTCTGCGTGAGAATTAACCGTCCACCTCTTCGCGGGCCGCGCTGCCATGTTATCTTTTTAGGTTGTGGAGGGAGATAATTACTGTTAATGAGCTCGCACACCAATAACTTCGCTCCAGGGGGAATCCACCTTAATACAGAGACTTCTCCTGCACAAATGTGATTTCTTCTTCTTCTTTCTGAATCACTACAATAATTAAAAAATAATTTCATTGAAGTATATTCCCAAAATGCCGAAAGTCTGGAGCTCGGAAATATGATCTTGGAAAAAAAGTATTTTTATGTTATTACATTTGTGCCAGTAGGAATATGAAAAATAATCAGTAGTGATAAATGGAAGTCATCAGGGGACTTAATACTGAAGATGCTTCACGTTCCTCCAAGTGGCCCCCGCCTCGGGCCATAACTAAAATGTCTGTAATGGGCAGGGGTCACTGTCGATCACATAGTGATCATGGGCTACAATACAGTAGCTGCAATCCATCTGCAATGGTGGAGATCAGAGATAAACCCTGATATCTGTAGTTCACTCCCTTACATGGCTTGATCACAGCTAATCGCCTCCATGGGGTATCCCTGTGATGTCATCAGTGGCCATTACCATATATGGTCAAACAGCCCCGGGTCCATTAAATATACAGCCATAAGTAAACTCATTATTATTGGACACCTCTGGGGTCCATTGTTAGGCCCTTACTGTATGCACATAGCCGTTAAACCCGGCAACTGGAATGTACTGATTGCAGTGCTATAAGGGGTCATCCCTACAGTCCCTACTTCTTAGAAAGGTCTAGTGACAAGTAGCTCTTTGTTTGTGGACATCCTAGTGTTGGTTCTCTCTGAGTTCCTGCTCGTCCGCATACTTCTGGAAGTTAAGTTTATCTTCTTTGTTGTTTTCCCCTACCTGCTGATATTAAGCCTAAGGGGGTCTCCTATTCCTTCATCTGGGAAGGAAAAGGCCATCTGTGTCCTGACACTATCTGCAGGGCCCTGTTAGGGTGAGATTGGGCATAGGTTCCTGCGTATGAACATTCCTACCACCAAGGTCTGTTCATACTGATAACAGTCAGGGCTCGGCATAGGGACTCACTAGGTGTGACCATTTCCCTTTCCCTAGGTTGCAGGCCTAATACATTTTCCCCTTCTCTTCTGTCTTCAGTGTGGAGTGTATTTACCACACTGCGCAATGACAGGTTCTTTGTAGAACCTGTCCTGTGCTGCTCTATATAGACAGTTCATTGATTTAGATAGGCCGGTTGTAATGCTCCATTCCTCCTGGGGAGGAGCTGTTTTATTTGGATTACAGTGATTTTTAGTTAGTCGTTTATTTATTTGCTTTTTCATCCCTGGATTTTGAAAGCCATAATGTTTGCTTGTTTTTGCTGGGATGAGGTAAATTTTTTTTAAAGAGGTTTTTCAGGGGAATACTTAAAATAATGGGGTAGAATGGATTGAAAAAACAAAAAAAAATATTGCTCACGTCACCAATTTCCCAGTGCTGATGATTCTGCTCCGGTAGCCGAAGTTCTCTACTCCCTAGTCCTGGGCTGGACACAAAGAAGATGGCTTGGGACTTTACGGTCAGCCAATCATTAGCTTAGATGGGTCACAGTTGCAGACAGTGGGCATTCTGGACTATTTCTTGGATCAGGAAGTGGAGAATATCAAGGATCGGAGCAGCATCAGTTCGGCATCAGACCCATCAGGTGAGTAGTGATTACTTGTTGTTTTAAAAAAAGGTTGTTCAAGATTAGAAAACGCTAGCTGCTTTCTTCCAAAAACAGCACTAACCCCTGTGTGTGGTATTGCAGCTAATTAAAATCAATATCGAACTCAACCTGTGGACAGGTCTGGTGCTGTTGTAATAAGAAAGCAGTCATGTTTTTGTAATCCTGGACATCCCCTTTAACCCATTCTGCCCCATTAAAATATATATATATATTCCCCAGGAAAACCCCTTTAAAGTTGCTGTCACTCATCCTTTCCTGATAATATTTAAGAGTTTTGTGTTTTTTAGTGCATTTTTTTAATTTTTTGTTCTGCATTTATAAAATGCCAGCTCCAGATATCTAAATGTTTTGAAACTTTTTTGGGCATTGGCATTTTTTGAAATTGTGGCATGCTGTTTTGGTCTCATAGACTTTCATTGTTCTTTTCTGCCTTACTTGAAAAAGTGCAAGTCGCATTGTGCATTGTGTATATTTCACTCTGACCTAAAAAAGAAGTGACATTTAGAGGGGATCGATACTTTCCTATAGAAAAATGCATCGCTTTCCAAAATGCAAAACAAAAACAAAAAGAAAACATAATAGAAGCATAGGCTCCAATAAACTATTTGACTATTTGGCAAAAACATCACAAAAAGCTAGAAAAAAAGTTGAATTAAGGAGGTAAGATCTTCCCAGACCCTTCACACCACCCACAATTCCTCCCCACCCAATTAAAACATGGAGACCTTACTTCTTGGTGGAAAGGCCATAGCAGCCGTTTATTAAACAGCAATAATACTCCAACATCATTTTAAATCATACATCAATAAATATCAACAAATAAATACAAACATATAAATACAATGTAATAACATTCACTTTGCGGAAGGATCCTAGAAGGCAACCCTAGCAAGCTGCGATCTTCACTCCACACATCTTCATCCTTACCCTCGGCCGCACTCGCCGACCCAAGGGCACCAAATCCTCCAACATCCATATATTCCTCTACCCCTGTAGGCCTTTTAGCCCAACAGGAGCCCCCAGCTTTCAGCTTACCGAAACACATAGTTGCACGTTCCAACGTGTCATGCACCTACTAAACATAGTATTGCCTTCCAGGACCCCCCGTTAACCTTGCCACCGACGCACATAGGAGACACCTCACCTATGGATGTCATGCCACACCCTGAACGCTGTCTCCAAACCCTCCTGAAGCCCCAATGTCCACAAGGCAATACCAATCTCGTTAAGATGCACCCCATCAGACCTGAGGAATTGAGGCGAAGCCACCTCCAACTCCCTGTGGCGAACCACAAAACCGCCCTGCCGCCGTGCGAAGCGCCCCACCTCCTTGTTCAACTTCGCCCTAACCTTGTTGATGCGGTCTACTGACCTCGCAAAACGCCACAAACTCCTCGCTACCACTTCCGACCACACAACCAACAAATCCGGGAACTCCTCAATTAAACGCAACAGATGCAATTTGATGTCCCGGATGACATCCCTCGAGCGGCGAACACCTAAGTCATTCCAACCCACATGCAAAACCACAATGTCAGGGCACCTGTCCAAGGAGACAAAAGCATGGAATTCAGGTAACACGCGCCCCGCAATCCACATAATGACATCCTCACCCAAACCCCACCTGGCGGCCTCCGTCGCCGCGCCAATACGAAACGAATGAGACGCAAACTCGCCGAATAACCCGCCGCTGTCAAACATTTCCGAAAAACCGCCACAAAGCCGAGCCATCCAAATGCACCCACACCACAGCCCCCCCACAAGGCCGAAGCTCCAGAAAGTCCTCCAAACAGCGAACTGGGCACACCACCGATCCCGGCAGAGGCCGCAACACAATGCACACCCCCTTGCCCACCTGATCCGTTTTGGACCTACGCAAAACAGACCGCAATCCATCTTCTCACATCCTCCCGCAATAAGCCACCCCCACACACACGACTAGCAGCCACCAGCTCAGAGACCAGAAAGGCCCCAAAGAAAGCCAAGGAAAAGGCTGCTCTAAACAAACACACCTCATACCATGACTTGCACACACTCCCTGCCCGATCCCACAACAACTGCAGAACCCGAAAAGAAACTGGACGACGGGAATCCTTCCTCACCACACTGCGACGGTACCCCTTCAAAGCTTGTCTCACCCAAAAACTCCGGAACATATCGGCCAAACCCCGCATTCGCAACCAAAAAGCCACAGCCGCCACCCTCTTAGCAGCAACAGAGAAAGACAAACCATCGCTAAACGACACACCCACAAAATAAACCAGCAACTAGTGAAAATCCTCCACCCTCTTGCATCCTCCCACCTGCTCCATCAAACGTTCCCACTGCGACCACACATAAGAATAAGCTGACCGCGTACTGCTACTCACGGACCGTTGAATCAGGTCTAACGAGACCCCAAGGCCACGCTACAGAGCCACTGAGGACACAGCAGACCCGTCACATCCGCGCCCGGAACCAAGCTGCGAAAACGATCCCACTGGAAACGAGAAAGAGCATCTGCAATGGAATTATCAACCCCAGGTACATGCACAGCCACAAAACAAGCATTGAACTTCAAACCGTTCAAAACCAAATGACGAAGTAACCACACCACCGGGGGCGAATTTGCCGACTGACTATTCACCGCCTGCACCACCCCTAAATTGTCGCAACAAAAACGCACCCGCTTATTCCTCAACAAATCCCCCCACAACTCAGTAGCCAAAACAATAGGAAACAACTCCAACAAAGCCAAGTTCCCAACTAAGCCAGCAACCCTCCATTCCTCCGGCCAAGCCCCTGCACTCCACTGCCCCTGACAAAGGACCCCGTAACCACACGAACCCGACGCATCCGTAAACAACTCCAAATCCAAATTATAAATGGGCATCTCCATCCACACCGAATGGCCGTTAAAGTCACTCAAAAAACGCTCCCACGCCTCCAAATCCGCACGCACCTCAGCTGACAGCCGCACAAAATGAAACGGGGCCTTCACCCCCGCGGTAGCCATAGACAAGCGCCTACAAAAAACCCAACCCATAGGCAAAATCCTACAGGCAAAGTTCAACTTACCCAAAACAGTCTGCACCTGTCTAAGCTGCACCTTTTTCACATTCCGCAGCAAACCCACTTCACAAAGCAAGTCCTCCACCTTATCCAAAGGCAACCTACACTCCATAGCCACGCTTTCAATCTCAATCCCCAAGAACTTCACCATCGTAGATGGCCCCTCCGTTTTCTCACGTGCCAACGGAACCCCACAACTCGCAGACACCCGCTCCATGGTGTGCAACAAAACCGACCACACCCTAGACCCTGCCGTCCCTAAAAACTAAAAATCATCGAGGTAATACAACACGGAACTCCATCCCGCCTCCTGCCGCACCACCCATTCCAAAAAAGAACTAAACGTTTCAAACAGTACATCGCACATCCCATAGGCAAACAACAATCCACAAAAAACTGCCCCTCCCATTTTAAACCAAGCAAACGAAAACTATCCGGGTGAATCGGTAGCAAGCGGAACGCCGCCTCAATATCTGTTTTCGCCAACAATGCACCCCGCCCAAAACGTAGAGGGACATGCGCCGACTGCATCATCCATCCGGCCCTCGATCTCCCAAGCCTCCTGGCTGACTTCTCCATCCTCCAGCGCCTGGTCCTCCACGAAACCCCTGCCAAGATCCACGTGGCGTGGCTGCAATGCGATCACATCCCTGCAAGCAGGCCCACCTCCAGGCAGCCGCCGACCACAGTCACCATCCGCTTCAGGATCACCAAACCCCAGCTCCACGGGTGTCCCACCGTGAGCCGCAACTGGACATCTCACAGGCACAGTGTCCACCAGCTGCACTGGGGGTGGAGCAAAGCCCAGGCCCCCAGCCAACGTTTCTCTCTGCCTATCGCTGCCAGGCACATCAGACGTACCAGCAGGTGGCGACATCCCGACCCAGCACCCCGCAGCTGCGCAGTAGACCCCCGCCGCCGGCCTGCAGACAGAGACCGCGACGCCGCCTGCAGCCTCCTGGATGAGTCACCCACCGCTGGGCCCGTACCAACAGATTGCACGGCCGCAACCTCTGGACTCCTGGCCTCCTCACTACCACCAGCCGCATGCGCCAGCCGCGATGTCTCCCGCCTTATCCGGTCAGAAATAGCCGCCGTCCGGCCCTCACCGCCGACCGCTCCCCACTACAACACCGCCGGTCACCTGAGCCCTGCTACTACGGCCCACCACGCGCGCCGGGCCCCGACACACCGCACCGCCGTCTATGCTCACCGGCACCCTGGCAGGAGACTGCAGCCGACCACCACCTCGCAATTCCCCCGCAAGCGCACGACTCTGCACCGAATTCCTCCCGCTGCGCCGGCTGGCAGAAACACTCGTCACCCCAGCCGGTGCCAGCGGAGGGTTCCTAGGGGGGCTCCTAAGCCAATGCCGCATCCGAGGGGTCGCCTCCGGGCTTAAGCGCTCGGGCGGTATCGATCTCCTGGCCCTCACTCTCCCCCCCCGAAGCCGTCGGAGGCACAGTAGGTGCCCCCACAGCCACCTGCAAACTACTTACTAGCCAGTCAGAACCGTGCTGTTTTGCTGCTGCCCGCACCGCCACCAGCAATTCGTCCAGCGACGCCATGCTCCTACACTCGCCTGCGCACCCCACAACTCTCCAGACAATAATGGCCTCTGGACCGCCACTGCCCAGAATATAAACGGCCTGCGAAACTGCTGCACCGCCCCCTTCTCCACCCCGACAACACTCCTCCCCCCATCTAAATTAACCCTATCCTGGTCTTCCACTTCCCCCTCAGTCAGCTCTCACTGCGCTACGCCTGCGCCTTGCTCCATTGTCCTGAACCTACAAAAAAGCAGCACAGAAAATGTAGCGTGGCAGCTCTCTTTGGGCTATTGTATTAGGCTACTTTTACATTAGCGTTTTTTGGGATCTGTCATGGATCTGCAAAAATGCTTCATTTACCATAACATAACCGCATGCATCCATCATGAACCGATCCGGTTGTATTATGTCTTCTATAGCCGTGACGGATCCATCATGAACATCATTGAAAGTCAATGGGGCATAGATCCGTTTTCTATTGTGTCAGAGACAACGGATCTGTACTCATAGACTTACATTGTGTGTCAGGATGGATCCGTTTTGTTCTGCACCACTCCGTGGACAGAAAAACGCTGCTTGCAGCGTTTTGATAGCGGATACAAAAACGCAGATGTGAAAGCAGCCTTGCTTTTATTATTATAGGAAAAAACTGCAATTCCACTACTTTTTATCCCAGTATAAATGACATAAAAATACCAAATTTATAAAGATTTGTTTGTGTTTTTCTATTTTAGCACAAATAATTTATTTTTCACATTCCATATCGTTTTCATTGGTACCATTTTGGAGTAGCTTTTTTTTATCACTGTTTATTATATTTTTTGTGAAATGAGACGAACAAAAAATAGCAAGTTTTTCATGTTATTCATTGAGAAGAGTGAATAAAGCAAAATATCAGGCATATATGGGTTGCATTTAATTATTTATGTTTTTTTTATTTTTATTAAATAAAAACTAAATTTATTTAAAAAGGGGAGAATTTTTAACTTAGAATTTAAATTTTTTTTAACATCCCACTATTGTGTGTGAACATGCGATCCTCTACTTGCTCCTATCATACACTACAATATGACTGTACTGCAGAGTATTATTGCTTGTCAGCACTTTACTGACAGGCAACCTTTTGGGGCCTAATAGGCTCATACACATTGTGGTCATGACTCATGAAGAACTTTGATAGGCCCTCAGCTGCCATGAAAACCCATCAGCATGATTATGTTGCAGGGGGCCAATGGGGTGACAGAGGGAGCACTTTCCGCTAAACACTCAGATGACGAGGTCAGAAATGACAACAGCGTCTAAGAAATTAGACAAATTGTGATAAGGGTTATCCCCGATCCCATCCATTACAGCGGGTTGTCGTGTAGATCAGTATGTCTGTCCATGGGAATGACCTAATAGTACGGTACATCACAGTGCTGGAAGGGGTGCATCCCATGGTAGTTCTGTTGCAGAGTGCTGGCCCGCCGAGAAGATGCAAGGTGGAAAGGAGATCTGGGAGTTGTGGTGGCAGCAATGACCTTGGTGGTAGTCCATGGGGTGGCTAATCCTGTTCCAGGTCTCCCTGGGTTGTGCAGGTAGTGAATGGAGGGCCACAACCCTTATCCCCCTCAGGGCACACCCACTGCTTGAGAGGCTTCAGCCTGGTGGTGGCTGGGGTGCCCTTTATGTTGGATGGGTGGGTAACACTGTGTAAGCAAGGGGCACAGTGGAGGGGCCGGTGCATGAGGGAGGTAGTGACTAGGCCAGCTTAGTTACAGTAGATAATAGTCTCTTTAAAGGGTTTCTACCACTTAGGTGTCACATATTTGGCTGTCAGACACTAGCGATCCGCTAGTGTCTGCTCTGGCCAACCATCCTAATATAATTGCTTTTGGGGCGGTGGTTTGGCTAAAAAAACTACTTTTATTAATATGCTAATGAGCCTCTAGGTGCTATGGGGGCGTCATTAGCACCTAGAGGCTCCGTCTACCTTCAGAAACTGCCGCCGCCGAGCGCGTCCCTCCAGCCCGCCCATCTCCTCCTGAATGCGATCCTCGTATGTATTCTGCGCATGCGCAGTAAATGTCTGACCGCTTCCTTGCTCAGACATCTCCACTGCGCCTGCGCGATGACGCCATAGTGCTCCGAGGAACAGGCGCAGTGGAGATGTCTGAGCAGGGAAGCTGTCAGACATTTACTGCGCATGCGCAGAATACATACGAGGATCGCATTCAGGAGGAGATGGGCGGGCTGGAGGGACGCGCTCGGCGGCGGCAGTTTCTGAAGGTAGACGGAGCCTCTAGGTGCTAATGACGCCCCCATAGCACCTAGAGGCTCATTAGCATATTAATAAAAGTAGTTTTTTTAGCCAAACCACCGCCCCAAAAGCAATTATATTAGGATGGTTGGCCAGAGCAGACACTAGCGGATCGCTAGTGTCTGACAGCTAAATATGTGACGCCTAAGTGGTAGAAACCCTTTAATGGAATTAATGAGTAGAACTGTGCAAGCGCAGGGAATAGGCACAGTTCTCAGGTATATCACCGGGAAGACTTTTCCCAAAGGCTGTGTATAGGTGGGGGCTACTATGGTGGTCCTCCCTGAGTCCCTTTCTATAGAAACAGGCAATCTTCCCAATTGACCAAGGTCATTCAAGTTCTCTTAATTTTTGTCTGCAATGCCCAACTTCAGAATGCAGTCCTAGAACAGATGGCACGTCTGTCCCAGCGGTTTAAAAGGGTGCCAGAAGCAAATACCTCAAACCATGTGCAGTGAAGTCTATAGCCATAAATGTGTGTTATCTTTCACTGGCATTTATGTCCATGCACTGCCCCTTCTCAATTGTCCTTAACCATCTAGAAAAAGTCCATCCTTCTCTCCCTCAGAGATTGGTTCTTAGCACTGTTGCTTTTCTTCCAGCTTGACATTCACAGGGATGGTGTTTCCCTGGACAGTTTCTGATGCAGCTACTGATTTTCTGTTTAAAACAATATGAGGTATCACACATATCTTCTTCGCTCTTGGCCTACTTGCCAGAAACTCACTAACCAGGGAAGCGGGGCCAGCCCACTAACTGGCATCCATCACTAAGGACTACGCATTAACTAATTCCTATCCATATACAGTCTTTTGGAATACAGAGTGTATAGTAAAGTCACATTAACTATTGTGATCAATGGAAGTGCAAGCACAGCGTACATTAACCCTTGTAGGAGTGAACCAGCATCTCACTGCATAGTGTAATACTTAATTTCTCCAGTGGTGGCAGTGCATGAAAATTGATCACTTAATTCCACAGATTACACCTGATCCCTGAGGTTATCGGTAGACAGTTTGTGATATTGTCAAGAGATCCTCCTAACAAGTAGAAATTGTCCAAAATGAAATAAACCCTTTGAAAATCTACAACCACCAACCGCCTCACCCAAACCACATCATGCCACACCTTCCCCAAAACATCACGACATGCACTGTCGCCACCACACCATGACCAACCCTGCCCCTTCCTATCACACCATGCCACATCTGCCTCACCACACCATGACACGTCCTGTTTCGCCCCATCACACCATGCCATAACCTGCCCCATTACACCATGTCCTGCCCCACATTACCCTGCTAAACAATGCCATGCCCCACCACATCATGTCACTCCAAACCCCACCACACCATGCCATACCCTGCCTCATCACACCATGCCATGCACCATCCCACAACCAGACCCACCATACTATACTATACCATACCATACCCCACCATACCATACCCTGCCTCATCACACCATGACACGTCCTGTTTCGCCCCATCACACCATGCCATACCCTGCCTCATCACACCATGCCATGCACCATCCCACAACCAGACCCACCATACTATACTATACCATACCATACCCCACCATACCATACCCTGCCTCATCACACCATGCCATGCACCATCCCACAACCAGACCCACCATACTATACTATACCATACCATACCCCACCATACCATGCCAGACCCTGCCTCATAACACCATGCCAATCCCCATCCCACAACCAGACCCACCATACTATACGATACCATACCCCACCACACGATGACATGCGTTGCCACACAAAAACATGCCATAACCAGCTAAACCATGCCACATCCCACCGCATCATGTCACAGCCTGCCCACATCATGTCACGTCCCATCACAGCATACCATGCCACTTTTTGAAAGTCACTTTTTGTTCCAATTTTTAAGCTACAGCAAATAGTTGCATCTCAAGTCATGGACATTTTTCCATATAGTGCAGAATGTGAAATATTTCCTGGATGCCGCATATTCTAGCAAGTCTTCAGTTCCACGAGCGAACGCAGAAAGCGACATTACACAGCGATTGATTTTGTGATAAGTGAGCATTGGTAAAAATTTGCCTCCAGCAATTGCGCTTCACGTTTGGTTTTATGACACTGTAAAAGAGACGGAATACATTCTACTTACTGCACTTCGATGGGTTTCACCTGCACCATTAAGGAGGAGATTGTGAAGGAGAATCCAAAGAAAGTTCCCCAGTACAACAATTGCTACGAGTTATGGGGCCAGGTCAGAGCCTTCCTCAGGCTCTTACAGTATAATGGTTGCAATCACCTGCATTGCATCGTTTACTATCTCTATACAGCCTGATGATGGGTGATGGCACCAAAGTTAGCAGTTCTGGAACCAACCAGCGTCCTTCATGCTTGGTGGTCATCAATGTTTTTAGACGTGGAAGAAGAAAGCAGATTATTGTCTGATATTAGATCGTAAAAAATAAAAGCTGGATTTTACATTTGGCAACAGACATTTCAAACCTTGAGATTTTTGACCAGCCACTAGGGGGAGCTCACTGCATAGGATTTAGAGAAATCAATACCAATACATATGAAGTAGCTTGCCATCCAATGTCCACTGCCAGATGCTCTTAAAATATGTATATTACAGTCTCTGGTAGAGGCAAAGTCTAACAGACTAGAGACAAAGACCGGCACATAATACTCTAATGGAAATAAGACATGCAATCCTTCCAAAAGGACAAGACTACTGGGTGACCCAGTACGACACTTCTGTGAATGAAACATGCAACCCAATTCTTCTTCCAAAAAGACAAGAGTACTAGGTATCTCAAGAAAAAATTGGCCCAATTAGCTGGGTGGCCTTGGGGGGTATTCTTCGGAGTTACTATTTCTCATTAGGGAGACCAAGTATGCAAGAGGAGAATCGTAGACCAGCCGATGCTGCTCAGCTTTTCTGGGAGACACATAGGCTTTGTGTTTTTTCTTGATTGAAAGGAAAGCTAATTTGTTTAATTTGGGTTTTTTAGGAAAGATTAAAATTCAGAGGCATTAAAATCCAAGTGAATAACTCCAATATCAGAAATATCTGATACCCATACAGACAATTAGTACTGGCACTTGAGCTATTACTGTATGTCTAGCAATCACAGGCCATATATTTAGTGTTTCTATGAGGGAGTGGGCAGAATATTTATGGGGACCCTGTGCATTTGCACTTATACAATAAATAGAACCAGATTTACACCTTAATGACCACAAAGAAAGTCCCTAACACAAACCTACCAGTGACTGTGGCAGATCACAGGAGAGGGTTGTACCATTTTTTTTCTCCAAATTCCTTGGTTAATTAATGCTACTAAAATATGTCAGGTCATGCTGGAAATTGTAGTTCCCCAACAGATAGAGAGCCACAGGTTGCAATCCACTCCTCTATATTTTTCTACATAGAAAGAATGTGCTTGTCTAATTATCACCAGCAGATGGCAGCATTGCTATTGCGTCTAAACCTGCCTAGCCAAAGGCGAGACTTTTTCCCAGACATTAGAGTAAGTGAAGCCGCATAATGACTTCATCAGGTAAATACCTGCTTGTATTTTGGACGAGATGCCTTATAAATAAATAAGATGCAGACTCCACGAAATGTAAAGAAATTAATGAGAAGATCTTACACTTATGCTGGAGCCTTTATTGAAGAAAGCAGCTTTTGCCGACATGTAGCTACGACAATCCCTGCACAGGCTTGTGTGCTTATAATAAAAAATTCTGTTTCATTGAAGGAGAAGAAATTGGAGAATGATCATATTGGAAAGAAAAATAAAAAATAAACAGCAACATCTGCATATTTAACCGTATGTGCAACTCCAGAAACCATCTCATGATCTATACAGTGTACATACATTACATTACTTACTGTATCCTGAGTTTCATCCTATATTATACTCCAGAGCTGCACTCACTATTCTGCTGGTGGAGTCACTGTGTACATACATTACATTACTTATCCTGTACTGATCCTGAGTTACATCCTGTATTATACTCCAGAGCTGCACTCACTATTCTGCTGGTGGAGTCACTGTGTACATACATTACATTACTTATTCTGTACTGATCCTGAGTTACATCCTGGATTATACTCCAGAGCTGCACTCACTATTCTGCTGGTGCAGTCACTGTGTACATACATTACATTACTGATCATGTACTGATCCTGAGTTATTGTCACGGTGGGGAGTGGGGGGAAACTCCACACTGTACAATGTAGGTTGGCAGGATATGTCACTAGGCCTAGAAACAGGAATAAACGGAGCAGGTCGCCTTCTAACACATCCCTAAATTCTAGCCCTGACCTCCTAACTGTATGAGTGAACCCTAATGGTGGGAGGGCTCATACCCATAACCTCGGGCCCTACTAACCCTAGAGATCCCTAGGGTTAGTATGTCAGGGCTAGGAGACGACCTGTTCATCCACGACACGGATGAACCGGAGTCTCCAGCAGGCCTAGCAACAAGAAAGAAGCAGACAGTAGCATAAACCAGATTGGCAACACACACTAGAACAACAGTACACCTGCCACAACAACTAGATAAAACAACAATTGCTACTGACTAGTGGTTGCCCCTCTGGGAAACCCTGGAGCCTACTTCTACAGGCAGGTGATCAACGCGGTTCCCCCTCCATGGAACCCAGGAGCCCCCTCACTGGTTGCACAACACACAGGGAAATGACTTGCATACATGCTGGACGAACAACACCAAAAGACCAGACATGAAACTAACAACAAGACGTACACCACACCCTGAACATAAACCCACAACAAAAATCAACACAGGTAAGGTAGGAAACATGTAGGATACATAAGGGATGACAATCTATGTCCAACAAAGTGGCCCTCAAACTGGACAGATGGTAAGGTCCAGAATGGCAGCATAACTCCAGCTCTACAAGAAGCTGAAGTCCCACTAACCTCATGCTCTAAGCCCAAGTACTATAGGAGCCCACACCCAGCTCCACCTTGCTCACACTTTAACCATCCACTGCCAGGATGGGAAAGGACAACAACCTTAAAGGGGAAGTGTGTAAACATGCTAAACATTACACGTTGACACCGGCAAAAAGCATGAATGGCAAAAGTGTCACGGTCCACTACCACAAGACCATGACAGTTACATCCTGTATTATACTGCAGAGCTGCACTCACTATTCTGCTGGTGCAGTCACAGTGTATATACATTACATTACTTATCCTATACTGATCCTGGGTTACATCCTGTATTATACTCCAGAGCTGCACTCACTATTCTGCTGGTGCAGTCACTGTGTATATACTGTAAGAAGGTACCTGGTGCAGTCACTGTGTATATACATTACATTACTTATCCTATACTGATCCTGAGTTACATCCTGTATTTAACTGCAGAGCTGCACTCACTATTCTGCTGGTGCAGTCACTGTGTATATAGATTACATTACTTATCCTATACTGATCCTGAGTTACATCCTGTATTATACTCCAGAGCTGCACTCACTATTCTGCTGGTGTAGTCACTGTGTACATACATTACTTATCCTGTACTGATCCTGAGTTACATCCTGTATTATACTCCAGAGCTGCACTCACTATTCTGCTGGTGGAGTCACTGTGTACATTACATTACTTATCCTGTACTGATCCTGCGTTACATCCTGTATTATACTCCAGAGCTGCACTCACTATTCTGCTGGTGCAGTCACTGTGTACATACATTACTTATCCTGTACTGATCCTGAGTTACATCCTGTATTATCCTCCAGAGCTGCACTCACTATTCTGCTGGTGCAGTCACTGTGTACATACATTACTTATCCTGTACTGATCCTGAGTTACATCCTGTATTATACTCCAGAGCTGCACTCACTATTCTGCTGGTGCAGTCACTGTGTACATACATTACTTATCCTCTACTGATCCTAAGTTACATCCTGTATTATACTCCAGAGCTGCACTCACTATTCTGCTGGTGCAGTCACTGTATACATACATTACTCATCCTGTACTGATCCTGAGTTACACCCAGTATTATACTCCAGAGCTGCACTCACTATTCTGCTGGTGCAGTCACTGTATACATACATTACTCATCCTGTACTGATCCTGAGTTTTACAGCAAGACACGGAGGCTCCTATTGCTTTCTCCTTCTTTACTTTCCACCAATAGCAGCAAAGAAGAAATTTACATAATCATAACAACAAAGGATCCAACCCTCTCAGATCCTATATCAATCGGCTCCTCTTCAGAATCCTCCTCTTTCTTTGCTGCTCCACCAGCTAAGTTCACCTGCATTTTCTCTTGTCATGTTGCTATATGGCTGTTTTTCTTATAGGATTGTTTGTCTGCGCTGCTTTCATCTAGGGTGACTAACCCTTACCCTGGGTTCACACCTGAGCGTTTCTGAGACGCGCGTTTTACGTTTTTATGCACGTTTTTTGCAATAGTAAACGCGCGTTTGACGCGCGTTTGTGTGATTGACTGCAGTGTTGTCCAATGAGTCTATGGCCAAAACGCGCGACAAACGCCCAAAAAAAGCTCAAGAACTTGTTTATGCGTCGGGCGTTTTACAGCGCGTTCAAACGTGCTGTAAAACGCTCAAGTGTGAACCAGGGCCATAGGGAAGCATTGGTTTTCACGTGTTGAGCGTTTTACAGCGCGTTTAAACGCGCTGTAAAACGCTCAGGTGTGAACTTAGGGTTATGTGCAGCGCTTCCTGGTGGGTTATTTCCCCACTGTTTTTTATCCCCCTTTAGGTTCTGTATTTGCCTTCAGTTCTCACTGTCCCCATTTTGGCCTGTTTTTTATTTTTCATCCCCTTACCACACTCCGTTTCTGCGCAGCGTTTCCCCTTCCCGACCGCTTGTCTCTACATCGGGAGGCGGGGCCTCCCTCCCCGTCTTCCTCGCTTCACTCTGCCCGCGATTCGGGCCTTGCTCCCCGGCCGGCCGCGAGATCTCGCGAGATCTCGGCGGCCATCTTGGATGACGCGATTGTCCCGCGAGATCTCGGCGGCCATTTTCGTTTTCTTGGTCGCGATTTCTCGTGGGCAGTTCATACCCAGCGTTCCCTGCTTGCTGCTCCTGCCGCCCTCGTTCTTCTAGTTGCGGCCCCCGTATTGTGGTGCCTTGCGCTGTGCTTTACTAGGCTAGTCATTGCTTAGTTACGTCCCCCTTACTTGCGGCCAGTTAATTTCAGGTCTGTTTTCCTCATACTGTCCCACCCTGCCCAGTCTCCCACTAATGCCCCCCCCTCTTCTCCTGAGGATCATAGGGCACCTGGGGAGGATGCACAGGCACAGGCTTTTCAGCGCTCTGTGTCTGATGCTATCATGGCAGCCATGGGCTCCGGGACCTCTATTCTGTCCCAGAGCATTACCTAGGCGCTATCTGCGCAGCCTACAAGAGTAGCTCTGCAGGATACCCAGAACACTGACTCAAACAGAGCATCGGATGAGGAGGCTTTTGCGGATGTGGATTATGTGTCAGAGGAGGATATTTCTCCCCCAGTTGAGGGCCCCTCAGTTTCCGCTCCTGCGGCCTCCTCTGCCAAGGACGTTGCGTCCTCCTCCGCCATGAGTCGGTCAGACATTCTGCTTGACTCAGCGGGTGAACCTATGTTGACCCCGACACTTTGCATCACCCTAGATCGGCGGAGTGGCTTCCCACTGTACTTGTGGGTAGCTATTTGGAGCACTTAGTGCGTCGCCCCCTGAGCCGTGAAACACGGAACAAACTTAGGGCCGAGTGCCCCAGGCCACTAGTCCCCAATAAGGTGTGTGACACCCCTGTGGTGGACACCAAGATGTCTCAGCTTTTGGCCAAAACTGGTTGGAACCCTAAAAAGGGCCTGGACTCAGCCCTGCACAGCTGCCAGAATAAAGTGCTGGATATCTTCGGCCCGCTGGCCAGGATTTTCGAACTAGCTGAGGTAGCTAGGACTGAGGGCTCCCCTATTGACCTGAAAGAGTTGCGGGGTTGGACCCAAAGGGCAATCTGCATCGCCGGGAATGCCAACACCGCTTTGGCAATCGAAAGGCGTAAGGCCATTTTGTTTAAAATTGATCCCAAGTTGTCAAATTTGGCGCTCACAGAAGCGGGTAAGGACGTCCAGGGTCTCCTGTTCGGCAATTCCTTTATTACAGATATGGGGCAATTTGTTGGCACCTTCACCGCGCTAGACAAGGCCCACTCATCTATGCGCAGGGTATTTCAGGGACGGGTCTCTAATCGGGCCGGCAGTAGCAGGGGCCGCCTGTCCGGCCATGCAAACTTTCAGGCCCGTGGCGCAGGTAGAGGTTCCTTTGGTCAGCGACCTCCCTTCCAGGATCAACGCAACCCATCTCCTTTCTTCTCGACCAGAGGAGGCCAGTGGCGATCTCGCTCCTTCAGAGGCAACCCGACCTCTCGCAGACCCTTCGGTAAGTCCTCCTCTGATTGGGGATTCTATGGCCCCTTGCGTAGGGGGCAGACTCCAACCTTTTTCTCGTGTTTGGAGCCTCATCACATCAGACCCATGGGTGCTGACCACAGTCAGGGTTTTTTGTATAGAGCTCACGGGGTCCCGTGCATGCTTCCCCCCCCCCCCCTGCCCATACCAATGTCGCGCCCGGATTGCGCACTAGTGGATTCGGAGCTGTCTTCTCTCCTCCAAAAACAGGCGATAGAACGGGCCCCTCCTTCAGAGTGGGGGGTCATTACAATATATTCCTCGGTCAGATCTGACCGGTCATCAACCTTCGCGCCCTGAATACGGTGGTGCGCTACCGTCATTTCAAAATGGAGGGGATTCACTTCCTTCGAGATCTTTTGACACCAGGAGATTGGATGGTAAAGCTGGATCTAAAAGATGCTTACCTGACAGTCCCGGTGGACCCTCGTTCCAGGGACCTTCTCCGGTTCTTTTGGAGAGGAGGGATCTGGAGGTTCACTTGTCTCCCGTTCGGGTTGTCTTCAGCTCCTTTGTGCTTCACCAAACTGCTGCGTCCGGTCGTGTCATGGTTGAGGAGTCGGGGCGTTCGCCTCATCATTTACCTGGACGACATCCTCCTGATGCACGAATCCAGGGCGGGACTTCTGGAACATCTGCAGTGGACGGCGGACCTACTGACGGACCTCGGTTTCCTCCTCAACGCAGAGAAATCATGCCTCATCCCATCGCAGAGGATGGAGTTTCTGGGCTTTATGGTGGATTCGATCTCGGAATCCCTCAGCCTCCCAATGACGAAGTTACGTGCGATCCGCAAGGAGTTGAGACATGCTCTTCTTGTCCCTCACCTTTCATTACGCCACCTGGCCCGCATTGTTGGACTCTTAGCATACCGTGCTCTCCAGAGGCTGAAGATTGTGCATCTTCGGATCGGTGCCTCCTTTGCAGACGTGGTGGTCTTGGACTCGGAAGCCCGGGAGGAGTTGCGTTGGTGGATCGCCAATCTGTGTGGAATGGCAGGGCGATCTTCGGCTTCCTTCCGGAGTTGATCATCGAGTCGGATGCGAGGCTCATTGCAATGGAGTCTCCACGGGAAGATCTTGGTCGGCGGAGGAGTCTCTCCTCCACATCAACGCCTTGGAGCTCCTGGCCGGTTCCTTCGCGGTCAGGAGTTTCTCCAGTGGGATCGCCAATGCATGCATCAGGCTGCGGATGGACATCGCCTCGGCAGTCCGTTACGTCAACCGGTTTGAAGGTACCCACTCGGCAACCTTGGCGCGGTTAGCCAAGGAGTTTTGGTCGTTTTGCCTCTCCAGGGACATCATGGTGCAGGCGGAATACCTGCCGGGTCTGAGCAATGTCCGCGCGGATTGGAACTCTCGCAACCTGTCGGATGGCAGCGATTGGTAGTTGGATCCGGAGGTGTTCTCGGCAATTTCGAAAATGTGGGGCCCGATGACCATCGATCTCTTTGCTTCGCGGCTCAACCGGCAACTCACCCGGAAGCAGTGGCGGTGGACGCGTTCCTCCAAGACTGGTCGACTTCCCGCCTTTACGCTTTTCCCCCGTTCACAATGATCCCACGAACTCTCCTTCAGGTTCGTCGCCATTGGGCGGATTTGGACGTTGCTGGGGATCCTAGTGGAGGTACCTGTTCTTCTCCCGTCTCGCGTGGACCTCTTTCGCAACCCTCAGGATCTTCACCATCCTCTCCTGCTCGACGGTTCCCTTCGGCTGTTGGCGTGCCGGATCTCCGGACACCTGGAGCTGTCGATGGCATTTCGGAGGCGACTCGACAGTTACTGGACAACGCATGGGCTCCCGGCACCAGAAAGTCTTATCGGGCAGCCTGGAGAAATTGGGCTAGCTGGTGCTTGGAATGGGGCTTGGATCCCGTTTCAGCACCTGTAGTTCACCTTTTGCAGTTCCTCACCTCCCTTTTTGAGGCAGGTAAGGCGTACCGGACCATCAACCTCTTCAAATCGGCTATTACCTCTACCCATCAGGGTTATGAGGGCGTCCCTGCGGGTCAACATCCTTCGGTTTCTCGCCTTTTGAGGGGTTCTCGGTTGGCAAGCCCTCCTCGGCCTCGTTTTTCGACTTCCTGGGACGTCTCTCTGGTCCTTTCCTTTTTGTCCTCTTGACCGGAGAATTCGGCTCTCTCTTTGAGACTGTTGCCCGCTAAATTGTTGGCTTTATTTTGTCTTATTTCTTGCAAACGGATCTCGAATGTTCGGGCCCTCGACTTTGAAGCACGTTCTTTTACTCGGAAGGCGTCACTTTCAACATTTTGCCTCGCACCAGGACTAACATTAATTCTGTCTCCTATGCCAGTTTTCCTTCTGCTCTGATTTTGTGTCCTGTGGCTTGTCTGAGAGAATATGAGTCCAGAACTAGAGCCCATCGTTCTTCGACTGTGTCTCATTTGTTCCTCTCTATTCGCCATCCTTTTGGCCCGGTTTCTAGTCCTACGTTGGCACGCTGGCTTAAGTGGGTCATGTCACTGGCTGGGATTTGACACTGCCGTCTTCATCGCGCATTCCGCCAGGAGTGCCTCTGCTACTTCTTTGGCGGTTTCAGGGGCCCGATTGGAGGACGGTATGCGGTTGGCGGACTGGTCTAATGTTACCACGTTTAGGGAATTTTATTTTCGTCCCCCGTCTCATTTGTTTTCTTCTATTATAGATCGGCTTTGAACTTGCAATATGAGCCTCCGTGTCTTGCTGTAAAACTCAATGATTTTCCTAGTCTACGACGTAAAGTCATAGTTTTATTAAAGACACGGAGGCGAGTATTGCCCACCCTGTTCCCGCCCTTGGGTCTCCTCACGGTTTTTTATTGCAGTGGATTTTTTCCTTGTTTTTAACGTTTTGGTTAATATTGTTATTATTATTGTTGTACCTTTTAGTATTACTGTTATCAGATCTTTTATGCTCTTATTATTTATATTGTTATTACTATGATTATTATTATTATCGTATACTGTTGATCTGTCATTCTATCCCTGTCATGTATGTTTGAGTACTGGGATTTCCGGATGTGACAGGTCTTGACGTGTATGTTTCACCTGGGCCTATGGTCTGTTCTCTTTTTCAGGTTGAAGGTCGATTCGGAATTCGGTGCCGTTTTTCTGGCTGAGTTGCCATGGTGTCTATGGTTCTACGTCGTTCTGAGTTTACAGAAGTTAGCCAGTTTGGCTCGATTTTGCGGTTTGGTGGACCTGAATGGTGGTCGTTCCTCGGGTCCAGTTCCGGTTCCAGTTTCAGTTACGGTGTTATGGATGGTGTCGGATACAAAGAAAGAGGAGGATTCTGAAGAGGAGCCGATTGATATAGGATCTGAGAGGGGTGGATCCTTTATTGTTATGATTATGTAAATTTCTTCTTTGCTGTTATTGGTGGAAAGTAAAGAAGGAGATAGCAATATGAGCCTCCGTGTCTTTAATAAAACTATGACTTTACGTCGTAGACTAGGAAAATCATTGAGTTACATCCTGTATTATACTCCAGAGCTGCACTCACTATTCTGCTGGTGCAGTCACTGTGTATATACTGTAAGAAGGTACCTGGAATCATCATGGATGGAAGGTATGTGTCACCGAGGTTCCTGGCCTTGGTGAAGTAAGAGACGGTATTTTATGTGTCAGCAGCAGCTACAGTTGTGTTCATAATTATTTAACCCCCAATGCTGTAAAGGGTTTTAGGGAATTTAGTGTACATTTGTAATTGTGTTCAGAATGAAATCTTACAAGGACTTTTTAAAGAACCAAATGCAACTAAAATGACATCAATTGTTTTTGTAATACAGTATTAAATGATTTTTTTGTGATTTCTTCATTGACACAATTATTCAGCCCCTTAAAGACTACCACTCTTAAGAACAGAGGTTCATTCAAGTGTTTTCGATCAGGTATTGAAAACACCTGTGGATGTCAAGGAGCAGCAATCAAGCATAATAACCACCAATTAGGCAGATATAAAAGGACAGTGATACTCAGCTCCTTCTAGACATTTACGGGTGTGTTTACAAACATGGTGCAGTCAAGAGAATGGTCCAGGAAGACAAGAGAAGAGGTGATTTCTCTTCACAGGAAGGGCAATGGCTATAAGAAGATTGCAAAGATGTTAAACATACCAAGAGACACCATAGGAAGCATCATTCGCAAATTCAAGGCAAAGGGCACTGTTGAAACGCTACCTGGTCGTGGCAGAAAGAAGATGCTGACTTCGACTGCTGTGCGCTACCTGAAGCGCAAAGTGGAGAAAAGTCCCCGCTGAGGAACTGAAAAAAGATTTGTCAGATGTGAGTAATGAAGTTTCAGCTCAGACAATAAGGCTCACACTGCGTAATGGAGGCCTCCATGCCAGAACTCCCAGGCAAACCCCCTTGCTATCTCCAAAGAATAAGAAGAGTCGACTGCAGTATGCCAAAAGTCATGTGGACAAACCACAAAAGCTTTGAAATAGTGTTCTGTGGACTGATGAAACAAAATTAGAACAGTTTGGGCCCATGAATCAACGCTATGTTTGGAGGAGGAAAAACAAGGCCTATAAAGAAAAGAACACCTTGCCTACTGTGAAGCATGGCGGGGGGGGGGGGGGGCAATCATGCTTTGGGGCTGTTTTGCTTCCACAGGTACAGGGAAGCTTCAGCGTGTGCAAGGTACCATGAATTCTCTTCAGTACCAGGAGATATTGGATGAAAATGTGATGCAGTCCGTCACAAACCTGAGGCTTGGGAGACGTTGGACCTTTCAACAGCACAATGATCCCAAGCATACCTCCAAGTCCACTAGAGCATGGTTGCAGATTAAAGGCTGGAACATTTTGAAGTGGCCATCGCAGTCACCAGACTTAAAACCGATTGAGAACCTCTGGTGGGACTTAAAGAAAGCAGTTGCAGAGCGCAAGCCTAAGAATGTGACTGAACTGGAGGCTTTTGCCCATGAAGAATGGGCGAAGATACCCGTAGATCGCTGCAAGACACTTGTGTCAAGCTATACTTCACGTTTAACAGCTGTTATAACTGGAAAAGGATGTTGTGCTAAGTACTAAGATTGAATGTCACTTGGGGGTTGAATAAAACGGATAATGATGTGAGCACAGAAAAGACATTTGTGGTTATTTCATTATAAATGTTATGTTATATTTGTCTGACTTGTCTCTTTGATTTAATTGTAAACAAGATGACTGAAATGATCAAAATCAATGTCAAACTGGCCAAAACACTCAATTTCAGTGGGGGTTGAATAATTGTGAACATAACTGTATTGCTAATTGACACCTTGAGAGTTAGCATGGCTGTCATTGCTTATCCGGGACGGCTCTTACTGGAAGTAGTCAAAGTGCTGGGTGGGTGGCTATACCCCATGTTCCAGGCCAGGTTTTGCCAGGCATAAAAAACAGCCAGCACTGCCAGGTGATTGGATTTACCTCCCTCTGACAGTGGAGCTCAGTAGTCTGTGTGCTGTGAACTGAGGGCTGTGCTGGGATTTGAGGTTTGAGCCGGGCTGGAGGATTCAGGCCCCTCTAAAAACGAACAGGCCGCCTATGGACTTGATGAGGCTGAACGGCTTACAGGGTGTGAATTAACACCCAGCGGAGAAAAGGTAATTTTTATTGTTTATGGACTTTCCTTGTGTGTGAGCAAACACCAAGTCACTGTGTACATACATTACTTATCCTGTACTGATCCTGAGTTGCATCCTGTATTATACTCCAGAGCTGCACTCACTATTCTGCTGGTGCAGTCACTGTGTACATACATTACTTATCCTGTACTGATCCTGAGTTACATCATGTATTATACTCCAGAGCTGCACTCACTATTCTGCTGGTGCAGTCACTGTGTACATACATTACTTATCCTGTACTGATCCTGAGTTACATCCTGTATTACACGCCAGAGCTGCACTCACTATTCTGCGGGTACCGTCACTGTGTACATACATTACTTATCCTGTACTGATCCTGAGTTACATCCTGTATTATACTCCAGAGCTGCACTCACTATTCTGCTGGTGCAGTCACTGTGTACATACATTACTTATCCTGTACTGATCCTGAGTTACATCCTGTATTACACTCCAGAGCTGCACTCAGTATTCTGCTGGTGCAGTCACTGTGTGCATTGAAAGGAAAAACAACAGCACTCAATTCAAGAACTTTTGTTCCGGTTTGTTTGTTTTTTGTGGCAACTTTCACCAATTTGTGACGTTTCGGTCGTCAGACCTTTATCAAACACAAGTTGCCGTGGGGAAGAAACGTGGAAAGAATAGAGCTGATGGTGTATCCACACCCATATAGACACCTGTGCATACATTACTTATCCTGTACTGATCCTGAGTTTCATCCTGTATTATACTCCAGAGCTGCACTCACTATTCTGCTGGTGGAGTCACTGTGTACATACATTACTTATCCTGTACTGATCCTGAGTTACATCCTGTATTATACTCCAGAGCTGCACTCACTATTCTGCTGGTGCAGTCACTGTGTACATACATCATTTATCCTGTACTGATCCTGAGTTACATCCTGTATTATACTTCAGAGCTGTGCTCACTATTCTGCTGGTGGAGTCACTGTGTACATACATTACTTATCCTGTACTGATCCTGAGTTACATCCTGTATTATACTCCAGAGCTGCACTCACTATTCTGCTGGTGCAGTCACTGTGTACATACATTACTTATTCTGTACTGATCCTGAGTTACATCCTGTATTATACTCCAGAGCTGCACTCACTATTTAGCTTGTGCAGTCACTGTGTACATACATTACTTATCCTGTACTGATCCTGAGTTACATCCTGTATTATACTCCAGAGCTGCACTCACTATTCTGCTGGTGGAGTCACTGTGTACATACATTACATCATTTATCCTGTACTGATCCTGAGTTACATCCTGTATTATACTTCAGAGCTGTGCTCACTATTCTGCTGGTGGAGTCACTGTGTACATACATTACTTATCCTGTACTGATCCTGAGTTACATCCTGTATTATACTCCAGAGCTGCACTCACTATTCTGCTGGTGCAGTCACTGTGTACATACATTACTTATCCTGTACTGATCCTGAGTTACATCCTGTATTATACTTCAGAGCTGCACTCACTATTGTGCTGGTGCAGTCACTGAGTACATACATTACTTATCCTGTACTGATCCTGAGTTACATCCTGTATTATACTCCAGAGCTGCACTCACTATTCTGCTGGTGCAGTCACTGTGTACATACATCATTTATCCTGTACTGATCCTGAGTTACATCCTGTATTATACTCCAGAGCTGCACTCACTATTCTGCTGGTGCAGTCACTGTGTACATACATTACTTATCCTGTACTGATCCTGAGTTACATCCTGTATTATACTCCAGAGCTGCACTCACTATTCTGCTGGTGCAGTCACTGTGTACATACATTACTTATCTGTACTGATCCTGAGTTACATCCTGTATTATACTCCAGAGCTGCACTCACTATTCTGCTGGTGCAGTCGCTGTGTACATACATTACTTATCCTGTACTGATCCTGAGTTACATCCTGTATTATACTCCAGAGCTGCACTCACTATTCTGCTGGTGCAGTCACTGTGTACATACATTACTTATTCTGTACTGATCCTGAGTTACATCCTGTATTATACTCCAGAGCTGCACTCACTATTCTGCTGGTGGAGTCACTGTGTACATACATTACTTATCCTGTACTGATCCTGAGTTATATCCTGTATTATACTCCAGAGCTGCACTCACTATTCTGCTGGTGCAGTCACTGTGCACATACATTACTTATCCTGTACTGATCCTGAGTTACATCCTGTATTATACTCCAGAGCTGCACTCACTATTCTGCTGGTGCAGTCACTGTGTACATACATTACTTATCCTGTACTTATCCTGAGTTACACCCTGTATTATACTCCAGAGCTGCACTCACTATTCTGCTGGTGCAGTCACTGTGTACATACATTACTTATTCTGTACTGATCCTGAGTTACATCCTGTATTATACTCCAGAGCTGCACTCACTATTCTGCTGGTGGAGTCACTGTGTACATACATTACTTATCCTGTACTGATCCTGAGTTATATCCTGTATTATACTCCAGAGCTGCACTCACTATTCTGCTGGTGGAGTCACTGTGTACATACATTACTTATCCTGTACTGATCCTGAGTTACATCCTGTATTATACTCCAGAGCTGCACTCACTATTCAGCTTGTGCAGTCACTGTGTACATACATTACTTATCCTGTACTGATCCTGAGTTACACCCTGTATTATACTCCAGAGCTGCACTCACTATTCTGCTGGTGCAGTCACTGTGTACATACATTACTTATCCTGTACTGATCCTGAGTTACATCCTGTATTATACTCCAGAGCTGCACTCACTATTCTGCTGGTGCAGTCACTGTGTACATACATGGCGTTATGCAGTCATCTCATGTGGAAAAACCCTACTCTTCTCATATATTTCAGGAGCTGAGCTGTTAGGGCCGTGTTTGGCGACAAGCTTGCTGGCTGTTTCCAATAGTTACCAGCAAAATTGTAAACTTACACCCCAAATGTGTCTCAAAATCAGTCCCAGAGCAGTTGTCATGTATTTGATGGGATTTGTCAACTCAAAGAGATCTTTAATATAAGTGATTTTTATTCTACTTGGAATCTGCATTCCTTCTGCGCACAGGAAATGCAGATTTGATTCCTACATTTACAGGGTTTTAATAATCGGTACACGCTCGGGATTTCAGGGGCAGTGATGTTGGGCAAGCCTGGCCCTGACGATAGGGCTAGAGTGGAGATGACTGGAAGGTAAAAACCGAGAAGCCATGGTGCACCCTCGGTGCACTTACAGAGGTTTTGCCATCACATACAGTGAGGGCATATCATTAGGATATGCCCCCAGTGTCTGATAGGTGCGGGTCCCACCTACAACGAGATCGGAGCAGGGAAATGAATGGAGCATGCGCAGCCGTCCTCCATTTATTTCAATGGGGCCGTCAAAAAAGCAGAGCTATTCCTGTCTGCCGTATAGAAAAGAATGGGAGTCGGGCCGCGCGTGCACGGTGGGCTCCCATTCACTTGTATGGGAGAAGCGGGCAGCAGCGCTTGGTGATGGACGGACCCCAGGAATCAAGGGGTCCTCCAGCCACAGCTCTCCCCGCTCTGTTCTGCTTGTAGGTGCGGGTCTCAGAGGTGGGAACCGCACCTATCAGACCATGGGAGCATATCCTAGCGATATGCCCTCACTGTATGTGATGGGAATATCCCTTTAAAACCTAATTTGCACAGTGGACTTTCTCAGGATTGTATCAGATTTTGCAACAAAAGGTACTGTATGACAACGCTGGATTCGGTTTAAAAGAATTTGCAAATTACAAACTCCCCTTAAAATAACTTTACCATGAATTATGTATTTAAAAAATATGCTTTAGTCATTTTTGCTTCAACTTTGCAGTCATATACTGTGTGTATTTTTTCTCTACATGAGTTAGTGTTTCAGACTTTCTGCTTATACTGTAACTAGAACAGAAGTTAAAATGTAACCTACTGTAAAAACAAAAACAAACAAAATTACAAGAATTTTGTAGTTTGGAATGTTGAGTTTTTGGACAATATTTCTTGTCTTAGTTTGAGCTGAGTCTGGGTTTCTCATCTCATAAGTACAAGTTTGTAATCTGTCCGAGTGCATTGCAGTTTTATGATATTTTGCACGTCTCGATGGCGCCATATATAATACATTGTACAACGCCTCCTGTAACCAGACTCCTCTCTGATGCTGCAGGAGCCTTCGCTGCCTACACAGTCATTTTTCCTTTGCATCACAAATTGCAAAAAAAAAGAAAAGAAAAAAAAAACAGCAATATCTTGAGATGAGGCTTATAAATGTCGTGTTACAGAAAACAAACATCGTGTCGGCATCTTTTACTACACGGTATAAAAATATTACGGCTCTAATAGAGAGATTCAAAATGTCACTGTATAGGGCATGTGTGCTCAGGACCTTTACTGGGTTTTACAGCTTAGAGACACTGCAAGAATAAAAAAAAGGAAAAGTTTAACAAAGTTTGTAACGGAAAGAGAATAAAAATGTTACAAAAAAGTTTTTTCTCAAATATTATATGATAATAATAATAATAATATACATTATGGCTAAGCAGACATTTAGTTGGAGGGGGGGGTTGTTTGTGTTTGGGTCTTGTTGTTGGACTATTATGAGATGACACAGTGAATGTAATACTTATAACTTAAAGGGATCTTGTAACATAAAAACATAGTAACATAGTTTATAAGGCCAAAAAAAGACATCTGTCCATCCAGTTCGGCCTGTTATCCTGCAAGTTGATCCAGAGGAAGGCAAAAAAAAACAACCCTGTGAGGTAGAAGCCAATTTTCCTCACTTTAGGGGAATAAAAAATTCCTTCCCGACTCCAATCAGGCATCAGAATAACTCCCTGGATCCCGGACCCCTCTCTAGTAGCTATAGCCTGTAATATTATTACGCTCCAGAAATACATCCAGGCCCCTCCTGAACTCTTTTAGTGACTCCACCATCACCACCTCCTCAGGCAGAGAGCTCCATAGTCTCACTGCTCTTACCGTAAAGAATCCTCTTCTATGTTTGTGTACAAACCTTCTTTCCTCCAGACACAGAGGATGTCCCCTCGTCACAGTCCTGGGAATGAATAGATGATGGGAGTAATCTCTGTACTGACCCCTGATATATTTATACATAGTAATTAGATCTCCCCTCAGTCATCTTTTTTCTAAAGTGAATAACCCTAATTTTGTTCATTTTTCTTGGTCCTGTAGTCCCCCCATTCCAGTTATTACTTTAGTTGCCCTTCTCTGAACCCTCTCCAGCTCTGCTATGTCTGCCTTGTTCACAGGAGCCCAGAACTGTACACAGTCCTCCATGTGTGGTCTGATTAGTGATTTGTAAAGTGGTAGCACTATGTTCTCATCACGGGCATCTATACCCCTTTTGATGCAACCAATTATGTTATTGGCCTCGGCAGCAGTTGCCTGACACTGGTTTCTACTGCTGAGTTTGTTGTTCACTAAAATTCCTAGATCCTTTTCCATGTCAGTGTTACCGAGTGTTTTACCATTTAGTATGTACGGGTGACTTGCATTATTCCTTCCTATGTGCATACCCTTACATTTGTCAGTGTTAAACATCATCTGCGACTCATCTGTCCAAGCTTCCAATCTATCCAGATCCCTCTGTAGTAGTATACTGTCCTCTGTAGTATATATACAGTATACTGTCCTCTGTAGTATATATACAGTATACTGTCCTCTGTAGTATATATACAGTATACTGTCCTCAGTAGTATATACAGTATACTGTCCTCTGTAGTATATATACAGTATACTGTCCTCTTCCGTGTCAATTACTTTACACAGTTTAGTGTCATCTGCAAAAATTGATACTTTACTGTGCAAGCCTTCTACAAGATCATTAATACATATATTGAAAAGAATAGGGCCCTATACTGACCCCTGAGGTACCCCACTAGTGACAGTGACACAATCTGAATGTGTACCGTTAATAACCACCCTCTGTTTTCTATCCCTCAGCCAGTTACTTACCCACTTACAGACGTTTTCTCCCAGTCCGAGCATTTTCCTTTTATATACTAACCTTTCATGTGGTACAGTCTCAAATGCTTTGGAGAAGTCCAGATATACAACATCCATTGATTCGCCGCTGTCAAGTCTAGAACTTACCTCCTCATAGAAACTGATTAAATTAGTTTGATATGACCGATCCCTCATGAAGCCATGCTGATATGGTGTTATTTGCTTATTTTCATTGAGTTACTCCAAAATAGCATTTCTTAGAAAACCTTCAAACAGTTTACCCACAACAGATGTTAGACTTACCGGCCTATAGTTTCTGGGCTCTGTTTTTGGTCTATTTTTGAATATTGGCACCACATTTGCTATGCGCCAATCCTGTGGAACACTCCCTGTCAGTATAGAGTCCTTAAATATCAGAAATAAGAGTCTGGCTATAACATTACTTAATTCTCTTAGGATACGGGGGTGTGTACCATCTGGTCCTGGTGATTTGTCTATTTTAATCTTTTTAAGACACCACTGTACTTCTTCATGGGTCAGACAGGGCACTTTTAATGAGGAATTTACTTTTACTTTCTGCATTTCATCTGACAGTTTATTTTCCTCAGTAAATACAGTGGATAAAAAAATATTTAATAGCTTTGCTTTCTCCTCATCGTTATCTGCAACTCCCCCCTCATTACTCTGTAGAGGGCCAACACGTTCAGATTTATACTTTTTACTATTTCTATAATTGAAGAACATTTTAGGGTTAGTTTTGCTCCCTTTGGCAATTAATCTCTGGTTCTCTAGTTTGGCTGCTTTTATTTGTTTTTTACATATTCAATTTTTTTCCTTATAGTTTTTCAATGCCTCCGCCCTCCTGTTTTAGTAATTTAAATGTTTTCTTTTTTGTCATTTATTGCCTCCTTTACAGTTCTATTTATCCACATTGGTTTCTCTTTGTTCCTTAACCTTTTATTCCCATAAGGTATGTAACTCTCACAATTAGATTTTAGGATGCTTTTAAAAATATCCAATTTTGTGGCTGTATTTTTATTTTTGAGGTCTTTGTCCCAGTTAGTTACACATATGGCCTCTCTTAGTTGGTTAAATGTAGCTTTTTTGAAGTTTGGTATTTTTGTTGCTCCCTGAAGAAAAACTCTTTTGAATGACAATTGGAAGGTTATTACTTTATGGTCACTATTTCCCAGGTGTCCCCCGACCCGCACGTCTGTTGTTCTGTCAGGCCTATTGGGTAATACTAAGTCCAGTATGGCCGTCCCTCTAGTCGGGTCCTGAACCAGTTGGGAAAGGTAATTGTCTTTGGTTATTGCCGAGAACCTGTCTCCTTTATGAGATGTACAGCTTTCAGTTTCCCAGTCTATATCTGGTTAGTTCCCCCATAATAACCACCTCATTATGATTTGCCGCCTCGTCTATCTCGTTTAGTAGTAGATTTTCTGTGGACTTTGGTATATTAGGTGGTTTAAAAAAAAACTTCTATTAGTATTTTATTATTGTTTTTGCCTCCATGTATCTCTACCCACAGTGACTCCACATGTTCATGTCCCTCACTTATATCTTCTCGGACTGTGGGCTTTAGACAAGACTTTACATAAAGGCAGACCCCTCTCCCTCCCCGGTTTTTGCGATCCTTTCTAAACAGACTGTAACCTTGTACATTAACTGCCCAGTCATAGCTATCATCCAGCCATGTCTCAGTTATTCCCACTGTCATAGCTATCATCCAGCCATGTCTCAGTTATTCCCACTGTCATAGCTATCATCCAGCCATGTCTCAGTTATTCCCACTGTCATAGCTATCATCCAGCCGTGTCTCAGTTATTCCCACTGTCATAGCTATCATCCAGCCGTGTCTCCGTTATTCCCACTGTCATAGCTATCATCCAGCCGTGTCTCAGTTATTCCCACTGTCATAGCTATCATCCAGCCGTGTCTCCGTTATTCCCACTGTCATAGCTATCATCCAGCCGTGTCTCAGTTATCCCCACTATGTCATAGCTATCATCCAGCTGTGTCTCAGTTATCCCCACTATGTCATAGCTATCATCTAGCCATGTCTCAGTTATTCCCACTATCATAGCTATCATCCAGCCGTGTCTCAGTTATCCCCACTATGTCATAGCTATCATCTAGCCATGTCTCAGTTATTCCCACTGTCATAGCTATCATCCAGCCGTGTCTCAGTTATTCCCACTGTCATAGCTATCATCCAGCCGTGTCTCCGTTATTCCCACTATGTCATAGCTATCATCCAGCCGTGTCTCAGTTATTCCCACTGTCATAGCTATCATCCAGCCGTGTCTCAGTTATTCCCACTGTCATAGCTATCATCCAGCCGTGTCTCCGTTATTCCCACTATGTCATAGCTATCATCCAGCCGTGTCTCAGTTATTCCCACTGTCATAGCTATCATCCAGCCGTGTCCCAGTTATTCCCACTGTCATAGCGATCATCCAGCCATGTCTCAGTTATTCCCACTATGTCATAGCTATCATCCAGCCGTGTCCCAGTTATTCCCACTGTCATAGCGATCATCCAGCCATGTCTCAGTTATTCCCACTATGTCATAGTCCTCCTCACACATCACTAATTCCAGTTCCCCGGTTTATTAGTCAGGCTTCTGGCATTAGTATACATACATCTGAGAGGTTTATGTATATTTTTTACCCTACACCTTTCCTTCTGAATTGTTCTAGTCCCTCCTTCCATTCCTCCTCCAGTCCCATTACCTTACCCCCGATCTCTATCTGCACTTCTTCCCATCTTACTAAGCATACGGTCCAATCTGCAGGCCGTGTGTTATAGAACAGGAGGAGCTGAGCAGGTATATACCTTGATGAATAAAACAGAATTTATACTGAATCTTTCCCCCCCAGAACTATATCTTAGCTCAGCTCCTCCTGCTCCATAACATCCTGCCTCCAGATCAGACACCATTTTAAAGACAACAAGCTCCCTTTAAAGGGCATCTGTCAGCAGTTTTGTACCTATGGCTGACCTGTTCCATGTGCACTTGGCAGCTGAAGACATCTGTGTTGGTCCCATGTTCATATGTAATATATGCAAATGAGCCTTTAGGAGCAATGGGGGCATTGCTGTTACACCTAAAGGCTCAGCTCTCTCTGCAACTGCCACGCCTCCTGCACTTTGATTGACAGGGCCTGGCATTGTAAATGTCATAAAGCCTCACCCTGACTTCTCCTAAAGTCTTGTGCACCTCAGTATCCGGCACAGATGCAGTACAGAAGAGAACTGCCGGCGAGCCTCTTTCCTATACTATGCCTGTACAGATACTGAAGTGCACGGTGCAGTGTGAGACTTTAGAAAAATCGGGGCCAGACGTGATCAAGTTTACATTGCCTGGAACTGTCAATCAAAGTGCAGGAGGTGCGGCAGTTGCAGAGAGAGCAGAGCTTCTTGGTGTAAAGGCCACGCCCCCATTGCTCCAAGAGGTTCATTTGCATATAGTAAAACATCATTTTTCTCAGCAATGGGGACACATATGAAGATGGGACCAACACAGATGTCTTCAGCTGCCAAGTGCACATGTAACAGGTCAGCCATTACTGTACTTTCAAAAGTATAATAATAGACTCTGGTTGCCTAGAGAATATAGTAATAATCCCTGATGAAAGCATCAGGAAGCCTAGTAATCAGCTAATTATCTGGAGGTGTCAGAGGGGGCTCATACCCGTGTTGTGGACCTATCTTTTGCGGTGCAGAGGCACAGACCCGAAAGCCCACGGAAGGGCTTCTGAGTGTTTCTGTGGGCTTTCAGGTCCATGCCTCTGCACTGCAAACAATAGGACATGCCCTATCTTTTGCCAGATCTTGCGGACCCATTCAAGCACAGAGTTCACACGGCTGGTGCCCCTGTATTGCGGACCTGATGTTTTCGCTCTGCAACGCAGACACCACGACCATACGGTTACGTGAATGAGCCCTAACTATGAGAAGATGTCAGTGTCATCAGCAACAGATACATCTGAAGAGATAAAGCTTCTCAATAGAGCCGTGGCATCTGACTCCTTAGACAGGGACCTCTCTCTGTCAGCCCACCGGCAACATGATTCTGGGGTACCAATGCGGTATGACAGCCGGGGGCCCTAAGCTCCCAGCTCTGCCATCTTAGCACACCTGCTAGGTCCTAAGAGGCTGCCGTCTTTTCGGCGCTGAGAAGCATAATACTATACACTGCAATACTGAAGTATATGCTGCTCTTTCCTACAGCAGCCTACACTTCTTCCATACCCCCAGACCTGAGAACAGACATGGTGGTGGAGTTGGCGTACTTCTTTCCCCACAATGCACTTTCCAGGTCACACCCCCAGTTCCATCACTGTCATTCCCCTCTTTTGAGGTCCAGATCCTCAGGCCCTTCCATCCCCTGACCCTCAGAGTAGCGGTTGTATACCATCCCCCTGGCTCACCCACCCAGTTCCTGGACCATTATATAGCTGGCTGCTACACTTCCTGTCCTCTGAAATACCAACCCTTATCTTAGGGGACTTCAATATCTCCATAAACAGCCCCATCTCCCTGTCTGCCTCCCTGCTTCTCTCTCTATCCTCCTCTCTTGGCCTCTCACAACTTTCTAACTCTCAGAAACATAAAGACAGTAACACACTTGACTTGGTCTTCTTCTGGCTTTGTTCAATCTCAAACTTGAATAATTCTCCTCTCCTGCTCTCTGACCACAACATCCTCTCCTTCACACTCACAAATCTGCACCCATCCCAGCACACTCCTACTTATTACATATACCAAAATCTAAAGGCCATTGACCCCCATACACTTACAGTACTGACACACTACACGCATCATTGTCTCCAATCTCTTCCCTCTTCTGGCCTGATCTGGCCGTAAATCGCTATAATGACACCCTCAGAAGCACCCTGGACAAAGTAGTGCCCCCTACTCTCAGAACCTCCGAACACAGAAGCAGCCTTGGCTTACACTACAAACTCAATTCCTCCAGCGTTGCTCCAGTAGTGCTGAACGCCTATGGAGAAAAAAATCTTACACCAGAGAACTTCCTCCATTACAAATTCATGCTAAGAAACCTATAACTTTGCCCTCCACTTCGCCAAACAGACATATTTCACCACCCTAATCTCCTCACTGTCCAACAACCAAACAAAAAAAAACCTTTGACACTTTCCACTCCCTCCTCAGTCCTAAAGTTCAGGCATCCATCACAGATGTCTCTGCTGAAGACCTGGCTGCCTGCTTCACAGAGAAAATGTTTGCATGAAATAAGCTCCCAGCCACTAAGTGTCATTGATCTCCTTGCCCACCGCATCTCCTCTGGCTCATTGTCCTTGTTTGTCACACTCACGGAAGAAGAAGTCTCCATTCTCCTCTCTTCTTCTCGTCCTACCACATGCACTTCTGACCCCATTCCCTCACACCTACTCCAGTCTCTCTCTCCAGCTGTTACCACTCACCTATGAAAAATCTTCAACCTCTCTCTCTCTTCTGGTATTTTCTCCTCCTCTTTTAAACACTCTATAGTTACTCAATTATTTAAAAAAAATCTCTCAACCCATCCTGCACAAATAACTACAGACTGGTCTCCAATCTTCCCTTTATCTCTAAGCTCCTGGAGCGTTTGGTCTACTCTTGGCTCATCCACTATCTCTCTGCTCACTCTCTCCTTGATCCTTTGCAATCTTGTTTCCGCACTCTACACTGTACAGAAACGGCCCTCACTAAAATGACAAATGATCTCCTAACAGCAAAACGCAACTGTGACTACTCTCTGCTCATTCTCCTTGACCTCTCTGCAGCTTTTGACACTGAAGACCACCATATCCTACTCACCATGTACCAGTCTATCGGCCTAAAGGACCCTGCCCTCTCCTGGTTTTCTTCATATCTCTCTGACCGGTATTTCAGTGTATCATTTGCTGGCTCCACTTCTCATCTCCCGCTCGCTGTTGGGGTTCCTCAGGGTTCAGTCCTAGGCCCTATCCTCTTCTCAGTCTACACAGCCCCAATTGAACAGACCATCAGCAGATTTGGTTTCCAGTACCATCTCTATGCTGATGACACACAACTATACACTTCATCCCACGACATCACCCCTGCTGTATTACAGAACACCAGTGACTATATCTTTGCCGTCTCTACTGTCCTCTCTCTATCTGAAATTTAATCTTTTGAAAACTGAACTTCTTGTGTTCTCTCCATCTACTAACTTACCTAAACCTGATATCTCCCTGTCAGTGTGCAACACCATCATCATTCTTAGGCATCAGGCCCGCTGTCTAGGGGTCACGCTCTCCTTCACCCCCTATATTCAGTCTCTCGCCCACTCACGTCACCTTCACCTCAAAAACATCTCTAGAATCTGCCCCTTTCTCACTATGGAAACAACAAAAACTCTCATTGTTGCCCTGATCCATTCCTGCCTCGATTATTCACCTATCTGTCTAACCACTACTCCGATGCCTCCTCCCTGTGTCAGTCATTGCACTGGTTGCTCATACAGTATAGAATCCCATTTAAACTGCTTGTTCTCACCCACAAAGCTCTCCACAGTGCTGCACCCCTCTACATCTCTTCTCTCATCTCTGTCTACCACCCTTCCCGTGCTCTCCATTCAGCCAATGACTTACGACTGACATCCACCGTAATCCGAACCTCTTACTCAAGACTTTTCCAGAGCTGCACCGGTTCTCAGGAATGCCCTACCCCAAGAAATTAGGCTAAATCACAATATAGGGTGACCTATCACATCGCCTGATCTAACTCCTCTCCATATATAGGCTATTTATCATGATTTCTTGAACCTGATTCTCCACCACACTCTCCACCGCACTCATGCACCTAGAAGCTCTACAGATATCGGCTGGTGACGGCTCATGCAGATTTATATCTCCCCTATTTTCCCAACATGGCTGGACCATTAGGCACTTCTACCCTTTGTGTCACCACTATCTCCTCATAGATTGCAAGCTCTTGTGAGCAGGGTCCTCATTCCTCTTGTTGTAATTATTGACATGTCTGTTGTTATGTTATTTATGACTGTTTGTACATGAACCCCTGGACTGTAAAGCGCTGCAGTATATGTTGGCGCTATAGAAATAAATACATTTTATTATTATTAATAAGAGATAAGGACATTAAATGTTCAAGTATCCGAGTGGAATTTTTAAAAAAAAGTTGCAAAAAAGGTTTTAAAAAAATGTAAAAAAATTTAAATGAAAACAAAAATACCTTCATTACAAAAAATACATAAATTAAAGAAAATTCTATTTATTCTGTTCCATGAGAAAAGTACAAAACAGATTGATGGGTTTTTTTTTGGTCACTTACTGACTTTACCTCCAAAATAAAGGAACAAAAAGCGATCAAAAAGTCATAAATACACAGCGCCCTATCAAAAGAAAAATAAAATAGTTGTGGTTCTCAAAAACAGATTTTTGTAAAAGTAATAAAAGGCTAAAAAAAATATCAATTTGGTATCAATGCAATTGTAATGATGGTAACTTGCCATTTATACTGCACAGTAAATGCTGTAAGAGCAAAACTAAACAAAACAAAGCAAAAATAAATTAAGAAATAAAATGGAACTCTTGTTCCTGTTGTGTTTTAATCCCTTATGTCCCCCCATGTCATAACCCAATGGCACCATTGTCCTGCAGAAACAATCCCTCGTACTGTATGTCTATACCAAGAGGTGGGCTAAAACATTTAAAAAAAAATTGCCGTAGGCTGAGCGCCCTGGCTCTACCTCATGGTCCACTAGCATCCGCCATGTCTTTAGCTCCGTCCTTGAGAAGTTACGGCGAGACTTAGCTCCAGTTCATCTCCTTATAAGTTGCTGCTCTCGGTGATGAGAAATTCAACTTTTCATCTTAATTTCCCTTTTATTGAAATCCCTTTATCTCCTCCCAAGCCATTAATAATGACCTGAAAATCCTCTCGGGGTCCTGTCTCCACCGGCCCCTCTCACATTAACGTTGATTTCAATCTTCTGCTTTAAACGAGGGTCACAACTGGAAGGTAATTAAGTGACAATTCACGAGACGTTCTCCTCTCGTGTCATCGTAACGACTTCTAATAAAAAAAAAAAGTAAAAAAAAATTAAAAAAGGTGAATTCTGGCTTTAGGGCGACACAAGGAAAAAAATGATTAGGAGAGACTGATCGCCTCGTTAAAATTCATCCAGAGCGTGCTGATAAATGACAGACCTAGGGGGAGGAAATGGAAGACGGCGGAGATGACCGGGAAATACGTTTTCCGTGTAAGCGTAATAGTGGCGCTATAATGGTCCGGCAGTATGGGAGGAATATTACACACAGGTGGAATTTTCTACATTTTGAAAAAATATTAAGCATGGCTCCTTTAAAAAGTTGCCCTGACATTCGCAAGGTGGTCACCATTGGTGATCACCAACCTGAAACTGTTGTAAAACTATAGCTTCCAGCATGATCTGTGTTGCAAAATGACAACTCCCAGCATGCACTGTGCATATTGGGAGTTGTAGTTTCACAGCAGCTGAGGAGCCACAGGTTGAAGATTACTGGTTTATACCAGACAATGGTGTGGTGCATTGTGGGAGATGTGGTTCTGTTAGCAAGAGAGCAAGAGAACTGTATAGCAGTATAATTATATAGAATGTAACATATATATAATTATACTGCTATACAGTTCTGTTGCTAAAAGAACCACAACATCTCCCAACAAGAAAGAATGGATGTCACTGAGGCAGGAGGTGCCCTGTGCCACATGCCTCATTTATCTAGTTCCCTGTGATTTTATAGGCTGCATATTTGAGAACAGCAGTTTGTTGGAAAAAAATAAAACGTGCTGTCACAATGTGGAGGTGGCATGAAAGAATGGGCATTTTTCAATATATAAAGGGATATAATGTATGAGGGGGTTCTGCAGTTAATTCAGGACGACAGTTTGAGTCAGTGCAATTTCTAAGCAGATGAAGCCGGAGATTTGTGGAGCCGAGAATGTGATAAAATAGCAAACCTGCAAATTATAATAATAACTTCTCCAATAACACATCTATAACTCATCACGGCTCTATCCACGAGGACCAGATGCTGCTATAATAGTGAGGAGAAGAGGTAAAAGGCACCGACATATGTAATGTACAAAGCCACCGCCATGAGAAGAGGTGACATAAAGCAGGAGAATATCATACAATGCTATCATCTGTATGCAGTTGTTATATTGATGTACATAGGAGCAGTATTATACTAGTTATATTCTTGTACATAGGAGGCAGTATTATAGTAGTTATATTCTTGTACATATGAGGCAGTATTATACTAGTTATATTCTGGTACATAGGGGGCAGTATTATAGTAGTTATATTCTTGTACATAGGAGCAGTATTATACTAGTTATATTCTAGTACATAGGAGGCAGTATTATAGTAGTTATATTCTTGTACATAGGAGCAGTATTATAGTAGTTATATTCTTGTACATAGGAGCAGTATTATAGTAGTTATATTCTTGTACATAGGAGCAGTATTATAGTAGTTATATTCTTGTACATAAGAGCAGTATTATAGTAGTTATATTCTTGTACATAGGAGCAGTATTATAGTAGTTATATTCTTGTACATAGGAGCAGTATTATAGTAGTTATATTCTTGTACATAGGAACAGTATTATAGTAGTTATATTCTTGTACATAGGAGCAGTATTATAGTAGTTATATTCTTGTACATAGGAGCAGTATTATAGTAGTTATATTCTTGTACATAGGAGTAGTATTATAGTAGTTATATTCTTGTACATAGGAACAGTATTATAGTAGTTATATTCTTGTACATAGGAGCAGTATTATAGTGGTTATATTCTTGTACATAGGAGCAGTATTATAGTAGTTATATTCTTGAACATAGGAGCAGTATTATAGTAGTTATATTCTTGTACATAGGAGCAGTATTATTGTAGTTATATTCTTGTACATAGGAGCAGTATTATAGTAGTTATATTCTTGTACATAGGAGGCAGTATTATAGTAGTTATATTCTAGTACATAGGGGGCAGCATTATACTAGTTATATTCTTGTACATAGGAGGCAGTATTATAGTAGTTATATTCTTGTACATAGAAGGCAGTATTATAGTAGTTATATTCTAGTACATAGGGGCAGTATTATAGTAGTTATATTCTTATACATAGGAGACAGTATTATAGTAGTTATATTCTTGTACATAGGAGCAGTATTATTGTAGTTATATTCTTGTACATAGGAGGCAGTATTATAGTAGTTATATTCTTATACATATGAGACAGTATTATAGTAGTTATATTCTTGTACATAGGAGCAGTATTATAGTAGTTATATTCTTGTACATAGGAGGCAGTATTATAGTAGTTATATTCTTATACATATGAGACAGTATTATAGTAGTTATATTCTTGTACATAGGGAGCAGTATTATAGTAGTTATATTCTTGTACATAGAAGCAGTGTTATAGTAGTTATATTCTTGTACATAGGAGGCAGTATTATAGTAGTTATATTCTTGTACATAGGAGGCAGTATTATAGTAGTTATATTCTTGCACATAGGAGCAGTATTATAGTAGTTATATTCTTGTACATAAGAGATAGTGTTATAGTAATCTTTTTATACATAGATGGACAGTCATAGAATACATTCTCTGCTGACCAAACTTTATGAATAGTCTATTGTCTCTATGTGAGAAGAAAAGAAGATGACGACCATAAGTCTTTGCTGCAGGAAATAAAATCTTTATTAATATACATTCAGAATTGCATCGTTTTTAAACAATAACAGATGTGCTCTGCTGGAAAATTATTTCAATTAGTGGTTAGTGAAGAGTGGAAAGGCCATAAAAGCAGGACTATACTGTCACTGGTGTAACAATAAAACCACACAAGCATATAGTAAAGTTATTTGCCTGACATTAGATAAAGTTCAGAGAGCCATACTCCTGACTTATCAGCTGCCGTGGTGAGATGGAAATGAAACAATTTATTTGTTTTTCTTATTAAAAGCAAAATTTTAAGGGACAGCACATCTAAGGTGTGTCTGATGTTTATTTTCTGTGCAGTTACTATTGTTCCTCATTACCAGCCATTTCAGGCTTGAGGGGGGGTCTGGGTGACAAAATGTCCACTATCACATGTACACAGTCAAGTCTTCCAACTTCCAACACCTCATATACCCACCCAATATCGGGTATATGAGGTGTGATAGGCTGTCTGCACACATATCCCTCGGTGGGTATATAAGGTGTGATAGGCTGTCTGCACACATATCCCTCGGTGGGTATATGAGGTGTGATAGGTTGTCTGCACACATATCCCTCAGTGGGTATATAATGTGTGATAGGCTGTCTGCACACATATCCCTCGGTGGGTATATAAGGGGTGTGATAGGCTGCCTGCACACATATCCCTCAGTAGGTATATAAGGGGTGTGAAAGGCTGTCTGCACACATATCCCTCGGTGGGTATATAAGGGGTGTGAAAGGCTGTCTGCACACATATCCCTCGGTAGGTGTATAAGGGGTGTGAAAGGCTGTCTGCACACATATCCCTCGGTGGATATATAAGGTGTGTGATAGGCTGTCTGCACACATATCCCTCGGTGAGTATATAAGGTGTGATAGGCTGTCTGCACACATATCCCTCGGTGGGTATATAAGGGGTGTGATAGGCTGTCTGCACACATATCCCTCGGTGGGTATAGAAGGTGTGATAGGCTGTCTGCACACATATCTCTCGTGGGTATATAAGGTGTGTGATATGCTGTCTGCACACATATCCCTCGGTGGGTATATAATGTGTGTGATAGGCTGTCTGCACACATATCCCTCGGTGGGTATATAAGGGGTGTGATAGGCTGTCTGCACACATATCCCTCGGTGGGTATAGAAGGTGTGATAGGCTGTCTGCACACATATCCCTCGGTGGGTATATAAGGAGTTTGATAGGCTGTCTGCACACATATCCCTCGGTGGGTATATAAGGTGTGATAGGCTGTCTGCACACATATCCCTCGGTGGGTATATAAGGTGTGATAGGTTGTCTGCACACATATTCCTCGGTGGGTATATAAGGTGTGTGATAGGCTGTCTGCACACATATTCCTCGGTGGGTATATAAGGTGTGTGATAGGCTGTCTGTACACATATTCCTCGGTGGGTATAGAAGGTGTGTGATAGGCTGTCTGCACACATATCCCTCGGTGGGTATAGAAGGTGTGTGATAGGCTGTCTGCACACATATTCCTCGGTGGGTATAGAAGGTGTGTGATAGGCTGTCTGCACACATATCCCTCGGTGGGTATATAAGGTGTGATAGGCTGTCTGCACACATATCCCTCGGTGGGTATATAAGGTGTGTGATAGGCTGTCTGCACACATATCCCTCGTGGGTATATAAGGTGTGTGATAGGCTGTCTGCACACATATCCCTCGGTGGGTATATAAGGTGTGTGATAGGCTGTCTGCACACATATCCCTCGGTGGGTATATAAGGTCTGATAGGCTGTCTGCACACATATCCCTCGTGGGTATATAAGGTGCGTGAAAGGCTGTCTGCAATCACCCTGCAGCCATTGCTGGAAGATCACAAGCTGGAGGGGGCAGCGTTTTGGTGTGGGCAAGGTTTTCATGGCATTCTCTGGGCTACTCATCCATGTGAAAGGCACTCTCAACTGTTCTGGGTATGAATCCATCTTTGCAGATCATCTACACCCATACACGCTGACTGTCTCCCCTGGGATCTTGCAGCAAGACAATGCAACATGTCACAAGGCTAGAAATGTCCGTCAGTGGTTGGAAGAGCATGACTAAGACTTCCAAGTATTACCCTGGCCCTCTATTTCCCTAGACTTGAACCCAGTTCAGCATCTGTGGGACCACCTCTAAGGTCATGTTCACTCTATGGATCCCCCACATGCCCCCTCCAGCAGTTGTGGGATGCACTGCCGTCAGCATGGCTCCACATACCTGTGACAACCTACCAGGACCTTATACAGTCACTGCCCATTCGTCTGGCTGCTGTCCGTGCTGCACATGGCCGTTACTCTGAATAGTAGTCGGTGGTCACAATAAGGGACTCGACAGTGACAATTATTCTCTCCAATGGCCATATGGTAGAGGTGTAAGGTGACGCTCCTGAGCTTCAATGCAAAATGTGTAACAGAACCCCAACATTGGATGTGCTATTTATAATACTGGTGCCTTATTACATAGGAGAGTGGTCTTTTGTCCCCCCAGCCCAGGAGCCTCGGACTGGGTGCAACAGCTTCCTCTGCACTGCCTATAGCTACATCCCTGCCCTATGGTAAGTTTTTGTTTGCATTGCGGTTGACTCATAAAGACCAATCTCTAACAATGGCTGCCCCAGGAGACATTTTATTCAGCTGTAAGCACTACAAATATGTAGTATTATTTGCTGACCAACCATATAAAACCTAGGTAGCCTATAAATGGGGGTCCCAAGTGTAGAATTCCCATCCTGTACTTTGATATACCCTAGTAGGGAAAATGGAAGGTAGTTGTCTTAATGAAACATACCCTGTAATGGAAATTTGTAAGAATTTTTTTGTAATCATGATTCTTCCAGTAATGGTAGGGTGTCCAGGTCTTGACAACTGTGCGTCCATACTAATACCACCATGTTGGATTGCTGTATGATGATGGAAAACATAGGCCCAGGTTTATACATAGATTTCCACAGAGCTGACAGAAGACCTGGATTTGTCTATTCCCGCTCTGGATTCTGGGACATGATAGATACATGACGTCCATCAGAGAGGTCGCTGTGTCTCCTGTTAATCCCACAAATTTAACACAAAAAATGCCATTATATTCTGTACATATAAATAAAAGTACCATTTACTGTACACATAAATAATACTGACATATACAGTATATATAAATGTTATATTGCTGCCACTGTTCCGCTTTTTTGGGCAGGCACAGACGCCACATCATTCACCCTTCTGTTGCTTAAGTGGTCAGAATCTGCCGGCCTTTCTGTACTTCCCAACAGCAGGTCTGGCCGCCGGAGTCCCATGTCCGTCCCTTGCAGGCTGCAGCCTGCTATTTGCCCGCAGTCTTCTTCTCTCTTTCCAGCTCTTAAAGTGCCCAAGCCAATAGCAGGTTAACTGTGGGTATATCAGGCACCTTCATCAATGGGAGGAAGCCTGACCAAAAGATTCTCTAGCGTACTAGTTGTTGTAAGGACATGCTGTGTTCATTTATTTGCCCGTGTACCGACTTCTGCCCGTTTCCTGGATATTGACTCTCCACTGCTTGACCCAACCTATGCCTGACATCCATAAAGACCATTCGCTGTCTACTCTGACCTTGGACTGTTTATCAGGTTGCTCATACACTGCCTCTCCTGCCTTCGTCCCTGACTCTGGTTTTGCCTGTACCCTTGGTGCTTTGCACCAGAGCCTCCGAGTCTCTGGTGCAGTCAACCACACAGAGACTACTCCAGGAGGTAGCAGCCTGGTGGTTCCCCTGCAGCAAAGTTATAGGGGTTAAATGCAGTGGACTGCCATAAAAATGCCTCTAGGATCAGCCCAAAGTCAAATCTGCTGGTTGAGACCGTGGTGTGGTTCTAACAATAAGTAACACCACACACACTGGACAAGTAAATTACACTTTTTTTTTTTTGCTGACAATAGTATCTTCATATATATATACAGTACAGACCAAAAGTTTGGACACACCTTCTCATTCAAAGAGTTTTCTTTATTTTCATGACTATGAAAATTGTAGATTCACACTGAAGGCATCAAAACTATGAATTAACACATGTGGAATTATATACATAACAAAAAAGTGTGAAACAACTGAAAATATGTCATATTCTAGGTTCTTCAAAGTAGCCACCTTTTGCTTTGATTACTGCTTTGCACACTCTTGGCATTCTCTTGATGAGCTTCAAGAGGTAGTCACCTGAAATGGTTTTCACTTCACAGGTGTGCCCTGTCAGGTTTAATAAGTGGGATTTCTTGCCTTATAAATGGGGTTGGGACCATCAGTTGCCTTGTGGAGAAGTCAGGTGGATACACAGCTGATAGTCCTACTGAATAGACTGCTAGAATTTGTATTATGGCAAGAAAAAAGCAGCTAAGTAAAGAAAAACGAGTGGCCATCATTACTTTAAGAAATGAAGGTCAGTCAGTCCAAAAAATTGGGAAAACTTTGAAAGTGTTCCCAAGTGCAGTCACAAAAACCATCAAGCGCTACAAAGAAACTGGCTCACATGCGGACCGCCCCAGGAAAGGAAGACCAAGAGTCACCTCTGCTGCGGAGGATAAGTTCATCCGAGTCACCAGCCTCAGAAATCGCAGGTTAACAGCAGCTCAGATTAGAGACCAGGTCAATGCCACACAGAGTTCTAGCAGCAGACACATCTCTAGAACAACTGTTAAGAGGAGACTGTGTGAATCAGGCCTTCATGGTAGAAGATCTGCTAGGAAACCACTGCTAAGGACAGGCAACAAGCAGAAGAAACTTGTTTGGGCTAAAGAACACAAGGAATGGACATTAGACCAGAAATCTGTGCTTTGGTCTGATGAGTCCAAATTAAAGATCTTTGGTTCCAACCACTGTGTCTTTGTGCGACGCAGAAAAGGTGAACGGATGGACTCTACATGTCTGGTTCCCACCGTGAAGCATGGAGGAGGAGGTGTGATGGTGTGGGGGTGCTTTGCTGGTGACACTGTTGGGGATTTTTTTCAAAATTGAAGGCATACTGAACCAGCATGGCTACCACAGCATCTTGCAGCGGCATGCTATTCCATCCGGTTTGCGTTTAGTTGGACCATCATTTATTTTTCAACAGGACAATGACCCCAAACACACCTCCAGGCTGTGTAAGGGCTATTTGACCATGAAGGAGAGTGATGGGGTGCTGCGCCAGATGACCTGGCCTCCACAGTCACCGGACCTGAACCCAATCGAGATGGTTTGGGGTGAGCTGGACCGCAGAGTGAAGGAAAAAGGGCCAACAAGTGCTAAGCATCTCTGGGAACTCCTTCAAGACTGTTGGAAGACCATTTCACGTGACTACCTCTTGAAGCTCATCAAGAGAATGCCAAGAGTGTGCAAAGCAGTAATCAAAGCAAAAGGTGGCTACTTTGAAGAACCTAGAATATGACATATTGTCAGTTGTTTCACACTTGTTTTTATGTATATAATTCCACATGTGTTAATTCATAGTTTTGATGCCTTCAGTGTAAATCTACAATTTTCATAGTCATGAAAATAAAGAAAACTCTTTGAATGAGAAGGTGTGTCCAAACTTTTGGTCTGTACTGTATATATATATATATATATATATATATATATACACACTCACCTAAATAATTATTAGGAACACCTGTTCTATTTCTCATTAATACGATTATCTAGTCAACCAATCACATGGCAGTTGCTTCAATGCATGTAGGGTTGTGTCCTGGTCAAAACAATCTCCTGAACTCCAAACTGAATGTCAGAATGGGAAAAAAAGGTAATTTAAGCAATTTTGAGCGTGGCATGGTTGTTGGTGCCAGACGGGCCGGTCTGAGTATTTCACAATCTGCTCAGTTACTGGGATTTTCACGCACAACCATTTCTAGGGTTTACAAAGAATGGTGTGAAAAGGGAAAAACATCCAGTATGCGGCAGTCCTGTGGGCGAAAATGCCTTGTTGATGCTAGAGGTCAGAGGAGAATGGGCCGACTGATTCAAGCTGATAGAAGAGCAACGTTGACTGAAATAACCACTCGTTACAACCGAGGTATGCAGCAAAGCATTTGTGAAGCCACAACACGCACAACCTTGAGGCGGATGGGCTACAACAGCAGAAGACCCCACCGGGTACCACTCATCTCCACTACAAATAGGAAAAAGAGGCTACAATTTGCACGAGCTCACCAAAATTGGACTGTTAAATACTGGAAAAATGTTGCCTGGTCTGATGAGTCTCGATTTCTGTTGAGACATTGAAATGGTCCGAATTTGGCGTAAACAGAATGAGAACATGTATCCATCATGCCTTGTTACCACTGTGCAGGCTGGTGGTGGTGGTGTAATGGTGTGGGGGATGTTTTCTAGGCACACTTTAGGCCCCTTAGTGCCAATTAGCCATCGTTTAAATGCCGCGGGCTACCTGAGCATTGTTTCTGACCATGTCCATCCCTTCATGACCACCATGTACCCATCCTCTGATGGCTACTTCCAGCAGGATAATGCACCATGTCACAAAGCTCCAATCATTTCAAAATGGTTTCTTGATCATGACAATGAGTTCACTGCACTAAAATGGCCCCACAGTCACCAGATCTCAACCCAATAGAGCATCTTTGGGATGTGGTGGAACGGGAGCTTTGTGCCCTGGATGTGCATCCCTCAAATCTCCATCAACTGCAAGATGCTATCCTATCAATATGGGCCAACATTTCTAAAGAATGCTATCAGCACCTTGTTGAATCAATGCCACGTAGAATTAAGGCAGTTCTGAAGGCAAAAGGGGGTCCAACACCGTATTAGTATGGTGTTCCTAATAATTCTTTAGGTGAGTGTGTATATATATATATATATATATATATATTTATTTTTTATTTATGATTTGTACTATACACAGTATGCTGCAATTTTAGTTTTCTCCGATGCTTGGAGCGCACGATGGAGTGCATATCTTTGTTTTTTTTGCGTTCCACCGTGCGCTCCAGGTATCGGTCACACAATTATGAATTCTGATTTTCTTAAATAATTATTAGTTAGTGAGTAGGAGAGCACTTTTTATAAACACTCATTATACTATGTTGTTTTTTGGTTGTGGGCCACTTCAGGCATGCTCTCTTTGTGTACTATGATAGGCCTTCATGCAGTTGATTATTTTTTTCTTAACTACTCTGGGTATATATATACAGTCCTTATCAAAAGTTTAAGACCACTTGAAAAATGGCAAAAATTCATATTTCGCATGGTTGGATCTTAACAAGGTTCCAAGTAGAGCTTCAACATGCAACAAGAAGAAATGGGAGTGAGACAAAACATTTTTTGAGCATTCAACTTAATGAAAACAACGAATAAACTGAAAACAGGCTGTTTTTCAGCTGATCAAAAGTAAAAACTAAACCCCCACAAAACAGAAATCCGACTTCCAAACATGACCTCAGTAATGAGTAGCTCCGCCGTTATTGTTTCGGCATGCTTGATGCAAGCGTTTCCATGAGGTGAGTGGGAACATTTCTCCAAGTGGTGAAGACGGCCGCACGAAGGCCATCTACTGTCTGGAATGTTGTCCATTTTTGTAAACTTCCCTTGCCATCCATCCCCAAAGGTTCTCAATTGGATTTAGATCAGGGGAACAAGCAGGATGGGCCAAAAGAGTGATGTTATTCTCCTGGAAGAAGTCCCTTGTCCTGCGGGCATTGTGTACTGTAGCGTTGTCCTGTTGAAAACCCCAGTCGTTACCACACAGACGAGGGCCCTCAGTCATGAGGAATGCTCTCTGCAACATCCGGACATAGCCAGCAGCCGTTTGACGCCTCTGCACTTCCTGAAGCTCCATTGTTCCACTGAAGGAAAAAGCACCCAGACCATTATGGCGCCTCCTCCACTGTGGCGCGTAGAAAACATCTCAGGTGGGATCTGCTTGTCATGCCAGTAACGTTGGAAACCATCAGGACCATCAAGGTTACATTTTTTCTCATCAGAGAATAAAACTTTCTTCCACCTTTGAATGTCCCATGTTTGGTGCTCTCTTGCAAAGTCCAAACGAGCAGTTCTGTGGCGTTCAAGGAGACGAGGTCTTTGAAGATATTTTTTGTTTTTTAAGCCCTTCAGTCTCGGATGCCGTCTGATGGTTATGGGGCTGCAGTCAGCACCAGTAAGGGCCTTAATTTGGGTCAAGAATCGTCCAGTGTCTTGATGGACAGCCAATTGGATCCTCCGGCTCAGTGCTGGTGAAATTTTTTGGGGTCTTCCACTTGACTTTTTTGTTCCATAACCCTCAGGATCATTAAAAAAATTCCAAATGACTGTCTAACTGCGTCCCACCTCAGCAGCGATGGCGCGCTGTCAGAGACCCTGCTTATGCAGTTCAACAACCCGACCACGTTCAAAAAGGGAGGTTTTTTTTGCCTTTGCCATCACAACGTGTGACTACCTGACAGAAGATGACAATGAATCCACATCTTTGCACAGATTTGGCCTTTTAAAGGCATGTGGTCCTAAAATTTTGATCAGCTGAAAAACAGCCTGTTTCAGTTTATTCGTTATTTTCAATTAATTGAACGCTCAAAAAATGTTTTGTCTCTCTCCCATTTCTTCTTGTTACATGTTAAAACTAGGGATGAGCGAACTCGAACTGTATAGTTCGGGTTCGTACCGAATTTTGGGGTGTCCGTGACACGGACCCGAACCCGGACATTTTCGTAAAAGTCCGGGTTCGGGTTCGGTGTTCGTCGCTTTCTTCGCGCTTTTGTGACGCTTTCTTGGCGCTTTTTGAAAGGCTGCAAAGCAGCCAATCAACAAGCGTCATACTACTTGCCCCAAGAGGCCATCACAGCCATGCCTACTATTGGCATGGCTGTGATTGGCCAGAGCACCATGTGACCCAGCCTCTATTTAAGCTGGAGTCACATAGCGCCGCCCGTCACTCTGCTCTGATTAGCGTAGGGAGAGGTTGCGGCTGCGACAGTAGGGCGAGATTAGGCAGATTAACTCCTCCAAAGGACTTGATTAACTGATCGATCTGCAGCTGTGGATCATTGAGCTGCTGATACTCAATTGCTCACTGTTTTTAGGCTGCACAGACCGTTTGTCAGTCTCATTTTTCTGGGGTGATCGGCGGCCATTTTGTGTCTTGTGGTGCGCCAGCACAAGCTGCGACCAAGTGCATTTAACCCTCAATGGTGTGGTTGTTTTTTGGCTAAAGCCTACATCAGGGTGAAGCTGTCACACCAAGTGCATTTAACCAGCAATAGTCTGTTCATTTTTTGGCCATATACAAAATCAGGGGCAAGCTGCGCCTGTCACCAAGTGCATTTAACCCTCAATGGTGTGGTTGTTTTTTGGCTAAAGCCTACATCAGGGTGAAGCTGTCACACCAAGTGCATTTAACCAGCAATAGTCTGTTCATTTTTTGGCCATATACAAAATCAGGGGCAAGCTGCGCCTGTCACCAAGTGCATTTAACCCTCAATGGTGTGGTTGTTTTTTGGCTAAAGCCTACATCAGGGTGAAGCTGTCACACCAAGTGCATTTAACCAGCAATAGTCTGTTCATTTTTTGGCCATATACAAAATCAGGGGCAAGCTGCGCCTGTCACCAAGTGCATTTAACCCTCAATGGTGTGGTTGTTTTTTGGCTAAAGCCTACATCAGGGTGAAGCTGTCACACCAAGTGCATTTAACCAGCAATAGTCTGTTCATTTTTTGGCCATATACAAAATCAGGGGCAAGCTGCGCCTGTCACCAAGTGCATTTAACCCTCAATGGTGTGGTTGTTTTTTGGCTAAAGCCTACATCAGGGTGAAGCTGTCACACCAAGTGCATTTAACCAGCAATAGTCTGTTCATTTTTTGGCCATATCCCAGTCTAATTCTGTCACTAAATCCATACCGGTCACCCAGCGCCTAAATACTAGGCCTCAAATTTATATCCAGCTAAATCTGTCCCTAGTGCTGTAGCTGGGCGAGTTATTTAGTGTCCGTTCAAGCACATTTCTTGTTCTGGGTTGAAATACAATTCCCAATTTAGCAATTTCATAATTTAGTGGTTCCTGCTATATCAGAGCTATTTGAAATCTATCCCAAAAAGGGTATATAATATTGAAGGTGCACATAGGGTCATTCAGAATAACTTCACACACACCCGCTACTGTGTATTTCCAAGTCTAATTCTGTCACTAAACCCATACCTGTCACCCAGCGCCTAAATACTAGGCCTCAAATTTAAATCCCTCTAAATCTCTCGTTACCGTTGTCCTGTTGTAGCTGGGAAAGTTATTTAGTGCCCGTCAAAGCACATTTTTTGTTCTGGGTTGAAGTACAATTCCCAATTTAGCAATTTCATAATTTAGTGGTTCCTGCTATATCAGAGCTATTTGAAATCTATCCCAAAAAGGGTATATAATATTGAAGGTGCACATAGGGTCATTCAGAATAACTTCACACACACCCGCTACTGTGTATTTCCAAGTCTAATTCTGTCACTAAACCCATACCTGTCACCCAGCGCCTAAATACTAGGCCTCAAATTTAAATCCCTCTAAATCTCTCGTTACCGTTGTCCTGTTGTAGCTGGGAAAGTTATTTAGTGCCCGTCAAAGCACATTTTTTGTTCTGGGTTGAAGTACAATTCCCAATTTAGCAATTTCATAATTTAGTGGTTCCTGCTATATCAGAGCTATTTGAAATCTATCCCAAAAAGGGTATATAATATTGAAGGTGCACATAGGGTCATTCAGAATAACTTCACACACACCCGCTACTGTGTATTTCCAAGTCTAATTCTGTCACTAAATCCATACCGGTGACCCAGCGCCTAAATACTAGGCCTCAAATTTAATTCCCTCTAAATCTCTCGTTACCCACCGCTGTACTGTTGTTGCTGGGCAAGATATTTAGTGTCCGTCAAAGCACATTTTTTGTTCTGGGTTGAAGTACAATTCCCAATTTAGCAATTTCATAATTTAGTGGTTTCTGCTATATCAGAGCTATTTGAAATCTATCCCTAAAAGGGTATATAATATTGAAGGTGCACATAGGGTCATTCAGAATAACTTCACACACACCCGCTACTGTGTATTTCCAAGTCTAATTCTGTCACTAAACCCATACCTGTCACCCAGCGCCTAAATACTAGGCCTCAAATTTAAATCCCTCTAAATCTCTCGTTACCGTTGTCCTGTTGTAGCTGGGAAAGTTATTTAGTGCCCGTCAAAGCACATTTTTTGTTCTGGGTTGAAGTACAATTCCCAATTTAGCAATTTCATAATTTAGTGGTTCCTGCTATATCAGAGCTATTTGAAATCTATCCCAAAAAGGGTATATAATATTGAAGGTGCACATAGGGTCATTCAGAATAACTTCACACACACCCGCTACTGTGTATTTCCAAGTCTAATTCTGTCACTAAATCCATACCGGTGACCCAGCGCCTAAATACTAGGCCTCAAATTTAATTCCCTCTAAATCTCTCGTTACCCACCGCTGTACTGTTGTTGCTGGGCAAGATATTTAGTGTCCGTCAAAGCACATTTTTTGTTCTGGGTTGAAGTACAATTCCCAATTTAGCAATTTCATAATTTAGTGGTTTCTGCTATATCAGAGCTATTTGAAATCTATCCCTAAAAGGGTATATAATATTGAAGGTGCACATAGGGTCATTCAGAATAACTTCACACACACCCGCTACTGTGTATTTCCAAGTCTAATTCTGTCACTAAACCCATACCTGTCACCCAGCGCCTAAATACTAGGCCTCAAATTTAAATCCCTCTAAATCTCTCGTTACCGTTGTCCTGTTGTAGCTGGGAAAGTATTTAGTGCCCGTCAAAGCACATTTTTTGTTCTGGGTTGAAGTACAATTCCCAATTTAGCAATTTCATAATTTAGTGGTTCCTGCTATATCAGAGCTATTTGAAATCTATCCCAAAAAGGGTATATAATATTGAAGGTGCACATAGGGTCATTCAGAATAACTTCACACACACCCGCTACTGTGTATTTCCAAGTCTAATTCTGTCACTAAATCCATACCGGTGACCCAGCGCCTAAATACTAGGCCTCAAATTTAATTCCCTCTAAATCTCTCGTTACCCACCGCTGTACTGTTGTTGCTGGGCAAGATATTTAGTGTCCGTCAAAGCACATTTTTTGTTCTGGGTTGAAGTACAATTCCCAATTTAGCAATTTCATAATTTAGTGGTTTCTGCTATATCAGAGCTATTTGAAATCTATCCCTAAAAGGGTATATAATATTGAAGGTGCACATAGGGTCATTCAGAATAACTTCACACACACCCGCTACTGTGTATTTCCAAGTCTAATTCTGTCACTAAACCCATACCTGTCACCCAGCGCCTAAATACTAGGCCTCAAATTTAAATCCCTCTAAATCTCTCGTTACCGTTGTCCTGTTGTAGCTGGGAAAGTTATTTAGTGCCCGTCAAAGCACATTTTTTGTTCTGGGTTGAAGTACAATTCCCAATTTAGCAATTTCATAATTTAGTGGTTCCTGCTATATCAGAGCTATTTGAAATCTATCCCAAAAAGGGTATATAATATTGAAGGTGCACATAGGGTCATTCAGAATAACTTCACACACACCCGCTACTGTGTATTTCCAAGTCTAATTCTGTCACTAAACCCATACCTGTCACCCAGCGCCTAAATACTAGGCCTCAAATTTAAATCCCTCTAAATCTCTCGTTACCGTTGTCCTGTTGTAGCTGGGAAAGTTATTTAGTGCCCGTCAAAGCACATTTTTTGTTCTGGGTTGAAGTACAATTCCCAATTTAGCAATTTCATAATTTAGTGGTTCCTGCTATATCAGAGCTATTTGAAATCTATCCCAAAAAGGGTATATAATATTGAAGGTGCACATAGGGTCATTCAGAATAACTTCACACACACCCGCTACTGTGTATTTCCAAGTCTAATTCTGTCACTAAACCCATACCTGTCACCCAGCGCCTAAATACTAGGCCTCCAATTTAAATCCCTCTAAATCTCTCGTTACCCGTTGTCCTGTTGTAGCTGGGAAAGTTATTTAGTGCCCGTCAAAGCACATTTTTTGTTCTGGGTTGAAGTACAATTCCCAATTTAGCAATTTCATAATTTAGTGGTTTCCTGCTATATCAGAGCTATTTGAAATCTATCCCAAAAGGGTATATAATATTCAAGGTGCACATTGGGTCATTCAGAATAACTTCACACACACGCTTCTGTGCATTTCCAAGTCTAATTCTGTCACTAAATCCATACCGGTCACCCAGCGCCTAAATACTAGGCCTCAAATTTATATCCCGCTGAATTTGAATACAATACATTGTGCCAAATAATATATTTGTTGTTGTGGTGAACCATAACAATGAGAAAAACATCTAGTAAGGGACGCGGACGTGGACATGGTCGTGGTGGTGTTAGTGGACCCTCTGGTGCTGGGAGAGGACGTGGCCGTTCTGCCACATCCACACGTCCTAGTGTACCAACTACCTCAGGTCCCAGTAGCCGCCAGAATTTACAGCGATATATGGTGGGGCCCAATGCCGTTCTAAGGATGGTAAGGCCTGAGCAGGTACAGGCATTAGTCAATTGGGTGGCCGACAGTGGATCCAGCACGTTCACATTATCTCCCACCCAGTCTTCTGCAGAAAGCGCACAGATGGCGCCTGAAAACCAACCCCATCAGTCTGTCACATCACCCCCATGCATACCAGGGAAACTGTCTCAGCCTCAAGTTATGCAGCAGTCTCTTATGCTGTTTGAAGACTCCGCTGGCAGGGTTTCCCAAGGGCATCCACCTAGCCCTTCCCCAGCGGTGAAAGACATAGAATGCACTGACGCACAACCACTTATGTTTCCTGATGATGAGGACATGGGAATACCACCTCAGCATGTCTCTGATGATGACGAAACACAGGTGCCAACTGCTGCGTCTTTCTGCAGTGTGCAGACTGAACAGGAGGTCAGGGATCAAGACTGGGTGGAAGACGATGCAGGGGACGATGAGGTCCTAGACCCCACATGGAATGAAGGTCGTGCCACTGACTTTCACAGTTCGGAGGAAGAGGCAGTGGTGAGACCGAGCCAACAGCGTAGCAAAAGAGGGAGCAGTGGGCAAAAGCAGAACACCCGCCGCCAAGAGACTCCGCCTGCTACTGACCGCCGCCATCTGGGACCGAGCACCCCAAAGGCAGCTTCAAGGAGTTCCCTGGCATGGCACTTCTTCAAACAATGTGCTGACGACAAGACCCGAGTGGTTTGCACGCTGTGCCATCAGAGCCTGAAGCGAGGCATTAACGTTCTGAACCTGAGCACAACCTGCATGACCAGGCACCTGCATGCAAAGCATGAACTGCAGTGGAGGAAACACCTTAAAACCAAGGAAGTCACTCAGGCTCCCCCTGCTACCTCTTCTGCTGCTGCCGCCTCGGCCTATTCTGCTGCTGCCGCCTCGGCCTCTTCCTCCGCCTCCGGAGGAACGTTGGCACCTGCCGCCCAGCAAACAGGGGATGTACCACCAACACCACCACCACCACCTCCGTCACCAAGCGTCTCAACCATGTCACACGCCAGCGTTCAGCTCTCCATCTCACAAACATTTGATAGAAAGCGTAAATTCCCACCTAGCCACCCTCGATCCCTGGCCCTGAATGCCAGCATTTCTAAACTACTGGCCTATGAAATGCTGTCATTTAGGCTGGTGGACACAGACAGCTTCAAACAGCTCATGTCGCTTGCTGTCCCACAGTATGTTGTTCCCAGCCGCCACTACTTCTCCAAGAGAGCCGTGCCTTCCCTGCACAACCAAGTATCCCATAAAATCAAGTGTGCACTGCGCAACGCCATCTGTAGCAAGGTCCACCTAACCACAGATACGTGGACCAGTAAGCACGGCCAGGGACGCTATATCTCCCTAACTGCACACTGGGTAAATGTAGTGGCAGCTGGGCCCTAGGCGGAGAGCTGTTTGGCGCACGTCCTGCCGCCGCCAAGGATCGCAGGGCAACATTCTTTGCCTCCTGTTGCCACCTCCTCCTTCTCGGCTTCCTCCTCCTCTTCTTCCACCTGCTCATCCAGTCAGCCACACACCTTCACCACCAACTTCAGCACAGCCCGGGGTAAACGTCAGCAGGCCATTCTGAAACTCATATGTTTGGGGGACAGGCCCCACACCGCACAGGAGTTGTGGCGGGGTATTGAACAACAGACCGACGAGTGGTTGCTGCCGGTGAGCCTCAAGCCCGGCCTGGTGGTGTGTGATAATGGGCGAAATCTCGTTGCAGCTCTGGGACTAGCCGGTTTGACGCACATCCCTTGCTTGGCGCATGTGCTGAATTTGGTGGTGCAGAAGTTCATTCACAACTACCCCGACATGTCAGAGCTGCTGCATAAAGTGCGGGCCGTCTGTTCGCGCTTCCGGCGTTCACATCCTGCCGCTGCTCGCCTGTCTGCGCTACAGCGTAACTTCGGCCTTCCCGCTCACCGCCTCATATGCGACGTGCCCACCAGGTGGAACTCCACCTTGCACATGCTGGACAGACTGTGCGAGCAGCAGCAGGCCATAGTGGAGTTTCAGCTGCAGCACGCACGGGTCAGTCGCACTACAGAACAGCACCACTTCACCACCAATGACTGGGCCTCCATGCGAGACCTGTGTGCCCTGTTGCGCTGTTTCGAGTACTCCACCAACATGGCCAGTGGCGATGACACCGTTATCAGCGTTACAATACCACTTCTATGTCTCCTTGAGAAAACACTTAGGGCGATGATGGAACAGGAGGTGGCCCAGGAGGAGGAGGAGGAGGATGAGGAAGAGGGGTCATTTTTAGCACTTTCAGGCCAGTCTCTTCGAAGTGACTCAGAGGGAGGTTTTTTGCAACAGCAGAGGCCAGGTACAAATGTGGCTAGCCAGGGCCCACTACTGGAGGACGAGGAGGACGAGGATGAGGAGGAGGTGGAGGAGGATGAGGATGAAGCATGGTCACAGCGGGGTGGCACCCAACGCAGCTCGGGTCCATCACTGGTGCGTGGCTGGGGGGAAAGGCAGGACGATGACGATACGCCTCCCACAGAGGACAGCTTGTCCTTATCCCTGGGCAGCCTGGCACACATGAGCGACTACATGATGCAGTGCCTGCGCAACGACAGCAGAGTTGCCCACATTTTAACCTGTGCGGACTACTGGGTTGCCACCCTGCTGGATCCACGCTACAAAGACAATGTGCCCACCTTACTTCCTGCACTGGAGCGTGATAGGAAGATGCGCGAGTACAAGCGCACGTTGGTAGACGCGCTACTGAGAGCATTCCCAAATGTCACAGGGGAACAAGTGGAAGCCCAAGGCCAAGGCAGAGGAGGAGCAAGAGGTCGCCAAGGCAGCTGTGTCACGGCCAGCTCCTCTGAGGGCAGGGTTAGCATGGCAGAGATGTGGAAAACTTTTGTCAACACGCCACAGCTAACTGCACCACCACCTGATACGCAACGTGTTAGCAGGAGGCAACATTTCACTAACATGGTGGAACAGTACGTGTGCACACCCCTCCACGTACTGACTGATGGTTCGGCCCCATTCAACTTCTGGGTCTCTAAATTGTCCACGTGGCCAGAGCTAGCCTTTTATGCCTTGGAGGTGCTGGCCTGCCCGGCAGCCAGCGTTTTGTCTGAACGTGTATTCAGCACGGCAGGGGGCGTCATTACAGACAAACGCAGCCGCCTGTCTACAGCCAATGTGGACAAGCTGACGTTCATAAAAATGAACCAGGCATGGATCCCACAGGACCTGTCCGTCCCTTGTCCAGATTAGACATTAACTACCTCCCCATAACCATATATTATTGGACTCCAGGGCACTTCCTCATTCAATCCTATTTTTATTTTCATTTTACCATTATATTGCGATGCTACCCAAAGTTGAATGAACCTCTCCTCTGCCTGTGTGCTAGGCCTAAATATATGCCAATGGACTGTTGCAGTGGTGGCTGACATGAAGCCTGATTCTCTGCTATGACATGCAGACTAATTCTCTGCTGACATGAAGCCAGATTGTCTGTTACGGGACCTTTCTCCTCTGCCTGGGTTCTGGGCCTAAATTTATGAAAATTGACTCTTACAGTGGTGGGTGACGTGAAGCCTGATTCTCTGCTATGATATGAAGACTGATTCTCTGCTGTCATGAAGCCAGATTGTCTGTTACGGGACCTCTCTGCTCTGCCTGTGTGCTAGGCCTAAATATATGCCAATGGACTGTTGCAGTGGTGGGTGACGTGAAGCCTGATTCTCTGCTATGATATGAAGACTGATTCTCTGCTGACATGAAGCCAGATTGTCTGTTACGGGACCTCCCTCCTCTGCCTGGGTGCTGGGCCTAAATATATGCCAATGGACTGTTGCAGTGGTGGCTGACGTGAAGCCTCATTCTCTGCTATGACATGCAGACTAATTCTCTGCTGACATGAAGACAGATTCTCTGTTACGGGACCTCCCTCCTCTGCCTGGGTGCTGGGCCTAAATATATGCCAATGGACTGTTGCAGTGGTGGCTGACGTGAAGCCTCATTCTCTGCTATGATATGAAGACTGATTCTCTGCTGACATGAAGCCAGATTGTCTGTTACGGGACCTTTCTCCTCTGCCTGGGTTCTGGGCCTAAATTTATGAAAATTGACTCTTACAGTGGTGGGTGACGTGAAGCCTGATTCTCTGCTATGATATGAAGACTGATTCTCTGCTGACATGAAGCCAGATTGTCTGTTACGGGACCTTTCTCCTCTGCCTGGGTTCTGGGCCTAAATTTTTGAAAATTGACTCTTACAGTGGTGGGTGACGTGAAGCCTGATTCTCTGCTATGATATGAAGACTGATTCTCTGCTGACATGAAGCCAGATTGTCTGTTACGGGACCTTTCTCCTCTGCCTGGGTTCTGGGCCTAAATTTATGAAAATTGACTCTTACAGTGGTGGGTGACGTGAAGCCTGATTCTCTGCTATGATATGAAGACTGATTCTCTGCTGACATGAAGCCAGATTGTCTGTTACGGGACCTTTCTCCTCTGCCTGGGTTCTGGGCCTAAATTTATGAAAATTGACTCTTACAGTGGTGGGTGACGTGAAGCCTGATTCTCTGCTATGATATGAAGACTGATTCTCTGCTGACATGAAGCCAGATTGTCTGTTACGGGACCTTTCTCCTCTGCCTGGGTTCTGGGCCTAAATTTTGAAAATTGACTCTTACAGTGGTGGGTGACGTGAAGCCTGATTCTCTGCTATGATATGAAGACTGATTCTCTGCTGACATGAAGCCAGATTGTCTGTTACGGGACCTTTCTCCTCTGCCTGGGTTCTGGGCCTAAATTTATGAAAATTGACTCTTACAGTGGTGGGTGACGTGAAGCCTGATTCTCTGCTATGATATGAAGACTGATTCTCTGCTGACATGAAGCCAGATTGTCTGTTACGGGACCTTTCTCCTCTGCCTGGGTTCTGGGCCTAAATTTTTGAAAATTGACTCTTACAGTGGTGGGTGACGTGAAGCCTGATTCTCTGCTATGATATGAAGACTGATTCTCTGCTGACATGAAGCCAGATTGTCTGTTACGGGACCTTTCTCCTCTGCCTGGGTTCTGGGCCTAAATTTATGAAAATTGACTCTTACAGTGGTGGGTGACGTGAAGCCTGATTCTCTGCTATGATATGAAGACTGATTCTCTGCTGACATGAAGCCAGATTCTCTGTTACGGGACCTCCCTCCTCTGCCTGGGTGCTGGGCCTAAATATATGCCAATGGACTGTTGCAGTGGTGGCTGACGTGAAGCCTCATTCTCTGCTATGACATGCAGACTAATTCTCTGCTGACATGAAGACAGATTCTCTGTTACGGGACCTCCCTCCTCTGCCTGGGTGCTGGGCCTAAATATATGCCAATGGACTGTTGCAGTGGTGGCTGACGTGAAGCCTCATTCTCTGCTATGACATGCAGACTAATTCTCTGCTGACATGAAGACAGATTCTCTGTTACGGGACCTCCCTCCTCTGCCTGGGTGCTGGGCCTAAATATATGCCAATGGACTGTTGCAGTGGTGGCTGACGTGAAGCCTCATTCTCTGCTATGACATGCAGACTGATTCTCTGCTGTCATGAAGCCAGATTGTCTGTTACGGGACCTCTCTGCTCTGCCTGTGTGCTAGGCCTAAATATATGCCAATGGACTGTTGCAGTGGTGGGTGACGTGAAGCCTGATTCTCTGCTATGATATGAAGACTGATTCTCTGCTGACATGAAGCCAGATTGTCTGTTACGGGACCTTTCTCCTCTGCCTGGGTTCTGGGCCTAAATTTATGAAAATTGACTCTTACAGTGGTGGGTGACGTGAAGCCTGATTCTCTGCTATGATATGAAGACTGATTCTCTGCTGACATGAAGCCAGATTCTCTGTTACGGGACCTCCCTCCTCTGCCTGGGTGCTGGGCCTAAATATATGCCAATGGACTGTTGCAGTGGTGGCTGACGTGAAGCCTCATTCTCTGCTATGACATGCAGACTAATTCTCTGCTGACATGAAGACAGATTCTCTGTTACGGGACCTCCCTCCTCTGCCTGGGTGCTGGGCCTAAATATATGCCAATGGACTGTTGCAGTGGTGGCTGACGTGAAGCCTCATTCTCTGCTATGACATGCAGACTAATTCTCTGCTGACATGAAGACAGATTCTGTGTTACGGGACCTCTCTCCTCTGCCTGTGTGTGTGCTGGGCCTAAATATATGCCAATGGACTGTTGCAGTGGTGGCTGACGTGAAGCCTCATTCTCTGCTATGACATGCAGACTGATTCTCTGCTGACATGAAGCCAGATTCTCTGTTACGGGACCTCTCTCCTCTGCCTGTGTGTGTGCTGGGCCTAAATATATGCCAATGGACTGTTGCAGTGGTGGCTGACGTGAAGCCTCATTCTCTGCTATGACATGCAGACTAATTCTCTGCTGACATGAAGACAGATTCTCTGTTACGGGACCTCCCTCCTCTGCCTGGGTGCTGGGCCTAAATATATGCCAATGGACTGTTGCAGTGGTGGCTGACGTGAAGCCTCATTCTCTGCTATGACATGCAGACTAATTCTCTGCTGACATGAAGACAGATTGTCTGTTACGGGACCTCTCTCCTCTGCCTGGGTGCCGGGGCCTAAATATCTGAGAATGGACTGTTCCAGTGGTGGGTGACGGGAAGCCAGATTCTCTGCTATGGAACCTCTCTCCAATTGATTTTGGTTAATTTTTATTTATTTAATTTTTATTTTAATTCATTTCCCTATCCACATTTGTTTGCAGGGGATTTACCTACATGTTGCTGCCTTTTGCAGCCCTCTAGCTCTTTCCTGGGCTGTTTTACAGCCTTTTTAGTGCCGAAAAGTTCGGGTCCCCATTGACTTCAATGGGGTTCGGGTTCGGGACGAAGTTCGGATCGGGTTCGGATCCCGAACCCGAACATTTCCGGGATGTTCGGCCGAACTTCTCGAACCCGAACATCCAGGTGTTCGCTCAACTCTAGTTAAAACCTGTACTTGGAACCTTGATAAGATCCAACAATATAAAATAGGATTTTTTGCCATTTTTCAAGTGTTCTTAAACTTTTGATCAGGACTGTATATATATTTACACTATGTTAACCACAATATATATTTGGAGACCCCTGAGGAAGCTGGTTATTCTAGCGATACATGTGAGGCTCGGCTGGTGTGCTTACTTGGAACTGGACACCTATTATCATAGTGGGTATTGCTGCATTGGATGTCCTGTTTCAGCATAGCATGCACTTTCATTATATTTATCTTCTGATTGTCCGCACACGATTATGTATGGACAGATTGAGTCCAACATAAGGTTTCCATTGGATACAATATTTTAATGTCTGCAGTATTAAATAAAGATTTACAGATTTTATATAATGGATGTGCAGCTTTTCTATGTAGTTCTTCTCGTTGTAGTGGTTCTAGGTTAAACCAAGGACAACATCTGCATGAGGTCTGTATCTTCTCTCCGGTTTCCTCCCACATTTTAAAGGCAAACTGATGGGAACTTAGATTGTGAGCTCCTCTGGGGACAGTGAGTGATAAGAATGTCTGTAAAGCGCTGCGGAACATGTCAGCGCTATATAGGTGAGTAAAATAAATACATATATACCATACAACTAAATAAACAAATTACAGCATACTACCGTACAAAGGACACACATATATGCCACCATATACTGTGCATGAATAATACCACCATCAACTGCACATATAAATAATTATACCATACATGATATAAATAATATTGTTATGCACTGTGCTCATGAAAGTCATCAAATGCTATATAACTATATAATACCAACATTACTGCACATGTAAATAATACTACCAGACATTGAGCACACAAATAATACACCATAAACTGGATTTATAAATGATACTACCATACACTGTACATATAAATGGGACAGGGCCAAATCAGAAGTACAGTAAGTGGCGGTAGGCATCAGATGTGGGTCAGTCCAGGCTTATTTGTAACTAGGCACTTAAGGGAACATGCCTAGGGCAGCGCCCACCACGGAGGGCATTTTTTATTTATTATTTATTTAATTATTATTATTTACTACTTTTTTATATTACCCCCCCCCCCCCTTCCGACAGGGTTACTGGGGGGAGCAGGGTTGTGCGGTTCCTGCGGTCAGACTGTGTGAAGTCATACAGCAATCCTCGGCACTCAGCGATACATATGTAACGCCCAATTACCACTCTTTTTGCCCCATTACTATCTCTTATGGTTGATCTAATGTCATCTTGTGTATTTACTCCATATCCTGCAAAATGTGTATTCATTCCTATGTAACTGTTATGTATTTATGTAATGTGCCTGGTTCACCAGCAGATGGCGGCAATATTGGCAGAGCTAGGTTATCTGGAATGGAACCTTTTTGTCCATTCCAGCCCTCTCTAGAGAGGGAGGAGTTTCAGTTCAGTTTAGTTTAGTGAAGGTCAGTCTCGGTTGTGGAGCAGGGGAGCTCGTCCCTTCTGGGCGAGCCCTGCCTAGGCCAGCAGAGCACCATCAGCTCTGCTGGATAAAGAGAAAGGAGTAAAGCCAAATTTTAAGCCAAAATCTGCCGATGACCAAGATAAAACCTGAAGATTGTCTCTGATGCAAGTTTGTTCAATTAAAGCTATTGTTCAATGTTATATCAAGTCTGGACTCAATTCTTTCCATCATCCCCTTCATCAACTACCCTTTTCACTGCAGTGGACGGCCACGCTTGGGGTTCCCGGATATCCAGGTAGGAGCACCGTGACAAGTGCAACAGCCACAACACCACCAAGGGACATTAGGCCACCCTTACACCACTCTGGCATTCCTATCCTGGGTACCACCATATCTACTAAAAGGGGGACCCTGTCCCTCGTTGCTGAAATGCAACTGGCGTCACGAAAAACACATTTTCTTTAAGCAGCCCCAAGTAGTGCACTGGGCCATATTGCACATATAAAGCAGAGGTGGGAGAGGAGCTTACTGGCGGAGCACTGTACAGCCCCCACCCAGCTGCCTGCCCATCTAGCCGTCCGCTTGTGAGCTCCACCAGCTGCATGTACCCTAAATTGCTGCTGAGACTAGTATTCCTACCTTTAAATATCGCCCTGGGTTAGGGCTCGTCCACACGACCGTTGGTGTCCCGTGCCTGTGCTGTGAACCGCAAATTGCGGTTCGCAATGCATGGGCACCTCCCGTGGGGCAGGCGCATGGGGATCGCAGACCCATTCATTTGAATGGGTCCGCGATTCCTCCATTCCGCAAAAATATAGAGCATGTTCTATCTTTTTGCAGTGCGGAGGCACGGATTGGAACCCCAGAAAGCACTCCGTAGTGTTCCGTTCCGTGCTTCTGTTCCTCATCTCCACATTTGCGGACCCATTGAAATGAATGGGTCCACATCTGTGATGCAGAATGACAACGGAACGGTGCCCGTGTGCTGAGTAATGTGGGAACTGTCTTGGCTACCATATTGGTTGTCAGCCATTCATCTTTTCCCGAGATTCCAGACAACTATTAGACAGAATAGGACAACTTGAAGAATTTTCAGACTGGAATGTTCTTTAAATTGACGCCATCCATTTGTTTCAGCAAGAAAAGAAGAAAAAAAAAAGAAGAGAAAGAAACAAAAAGTTTCAGACATGGGACATAAACTCGGCTTTACACGGACATTTGCTTCGCCAAATGATTGTCACGGAGAAGCAAGGAAGATTAAGCACGCGCTGCCGGGACATTTATTTTGCCAAGAATTATCTGAGAAAGAAAGAGATAGCGGAAGATAAACTCAAGTGAAAAGTGACATTTATCTAACCTGGTTCTGCAGAACACGGGGAACGTGCAGAATAAAAGCCGAGCCTTGAAGACATTCATTTCTCCGGGAATTGTCAGTGGCAGATACGACAAATAAATATCCATGGCATGAAGACGTTTCTTCTTCTCCCCCTCCTCCCCCACCAACAAAACATGTGGGCGAGACATCCGATGTCATCCATTAATATTTCTCTCGTCGCAGAAGATGATTTATCTAATCCATCTGGTGACAAGACTGAGGTAGAAGAAGGTGCCGTGTCTAAGTGTTTGTCATCGAGCGTCTTAAGTCAATTCCACTGACGGGTCTGAGAACATGGAGCCTATGAGGAGATCTCCCGATGTTCTGAAACCCATCTTGGAGTTCATACATTGTTTGGAATTTTCCACTTTTTGGATGGGTATATTCAGACATTGGTGACATATCACTAAGATGCTAAGCAACCAATTGTGGATAGGGTAGGACCTACTCCTGTTTCCAGAATGGGAACCCTAATGTCAATGAAGAGCAGCCGCGCATGCGCAGCCGCCCTCTATTCATTTCTATGGGAGTTCCGAAAACAGCTGACTAGGGATGAGCGAACTCGAACTGTATAGTTCGGGTTCGTACCGAATTTTGGGGTGTCCGTGACACGGACCCGAACCCGGACATTTTCGTAAAAGTCCGGGTTCGGGTTCGGTGTTCGTCGCTTTCTTGGCGCTTTTGTGACGCTTTCTTGGCGCTTTTTGAAAGGCTGCAAAGCAGCCAATCAACAAGCGTCATACTACTTGCCCCAAGAGGCCATCACAGCCATGCCTACTATTGGCATGGCTGTGATTGGCCAGAGCACCATGTGACCCAGCCTCTATTTAAGCTGGAGTCACATAGCGCCGCCCGTCACTCTGCTCTGATTAGCGTAGGGAGAGGTTGCGGCTGCGACAGTAGGGCGAGATTAGGCAGATTAACTCCTCCAAAGGACTTGATTAACTGATCGATCTGCAGCTGTGGATCATTGAGCTGCTGATCCTCAATTGCTCACTGTTTTTAGGCTGCACAGACCGTTTGTCAGTCTCATTTTTCTGGGGTGATCGGCGGCCATTTTGTGTCTTGTGGTGCGCCAGCACAAGCTGCGACCAAGTGCATTTAACCCTCAATGGTGTGGTTGTTTTTTGGCTAAAGCCTACATCAGGGTGAAGCTGTCACACCAAGTGCATTTAACCAGCAATAGTCTGTTCATTTTTTGGCCATATACAAAATCAGGGGCAAGCTGCGCCTGTCACCAAGTGCATTTAACCCTCAATGGTGTGGTTGTTTTTTGGCTAAAGCCTACATCAGGGTGAAGCTGTCACACCAAGTGCATTTAACCAGCAATAGTCTGTTCATTTTTTGGCCATATACAAAATCAGGGGCAAGCTGCGCCTGTCACCAAGTGCATTTAACCCTCAATGGTGTGGTTGTTTTTTGGCTAAAGCCTACATCAGGGTGAAGCTGTCACACCAAGTGCATTTAACCAGCAATAGTCTGTTTATTTTTTGGCCATATCCCAGTCTAATTCTGTCACTAAATCCATACCGGTCACCCAGCGCCTAAATACTAGGCCTCAAATTTATATCCAGCTAAATCTGTCCCTAGTGCTGTTGCTGGGCGAGTTATTTAGTGTCCGTTCAAGCACATTTCTTGTTCTGGGTTGAAATACAATTCCCAATTTAGCAATTTCATAATTTAGTGGTTCCTGCTATATCAGAGCTATTTGAAATCTATCCCAAAAAGGGTATATAATATTGAAGGTGCACATTGGGTCATTCAGAATAACTTCACACACACCCGCTACTGTGTATTTCCAAGTCTAATTCTGTCACTAAACCCATACCTGTCACCCAGCGCCTAAATACTAGGCCTCAAATTTATATCCCGCTAAATCTCTCGTTACCGCTGTACTGTTGTTGCTGGGCAAGATATTTAGTGTCCGTCAAAGCACATTTTTTGTTCTGGGTTGAAGTACAATTCCCAATTTAGCAATTTCATAATTTAGTGGTTTCTGCTATATCAGAGCTATTTGAAATCTATCCCTAAAAGGGTATATAATATTGAAGGTGCACATTGGGTCATTCAGAATAACTTCACACACACGCTTCTGTGCATTTCCAAGTCTAATTCTGTCACTAAATCCATACCGGTGACCCAGCGCCTAAATACTAGGCCTCAAATTTAAATCCCTCTAAATCTCTCGTTACCCACCGCTGTACTGTTGTTGCTGGGCAAGATATTTAGTGTCCGTCAAAGCACATTTTTTGTTCTGGGTTGAAGTACAATTCCCAATTTAGCAATTTCATAATTTAGTGGTTTCTGCTATATCAGAGCTATTTGAAATCTATCCCTAAAAGGGTATATAATATTGAAGGTGCACATTGGGTCATTCAGAATAACTTCACACACACGCTTCTGTGCATTTCCAAGTCTAATTCTGTCACTAAATCCATACCGGTGACCCAGCGCCTAAATACTAGGCCTCAAATTTAAATCCCTCTAAATCTCTCGTTACCCACCGCTGTACTGTTGTTGCTGGGCAAGATATTTAGTGTCCGTCAAAGCACATTTTTTGTTCTGGGTTGAAGTACAATTCCCAATTTAGCAATTTCATAATTTAGTGGTTTCTGCTATATCAGAGCTATTTGAAATCTATCCCTAAAAGGGTATATAATATTGAAGGTGCACATAGGGTCATTCAGAATAACTTCACACACACGCTTCTGTGCATTTCCAAGTCTAATTCTGTCACTAAATCCATACCGGTGACCCAGCGCCTAAATACTAGGCCTCAAATTTAAATCCCTCTAAATCTCTCGTTACCCACCGCTGTACTGTTGTTGCTGGGCAAGATATTTAGTGTCCGTCAAAGCACATTTTTTGTTCTGGGTTGAAGTACAATTCCCAATTTAGCAATTTCATAATTTAGTGGTTTCTGCTATATCAGAGCTATTTGAAATCTATCCCTAAAAGGGTATATAATATTGAAGGTGCACATAGGGTCATTCAGAATAACTTCACACACACGCTTCTGTGCATTTCCAAGTCTAATTCTGTCACTAAATCCATACCGGTGACCCAGCGCCTAAATACTAGGCCTCAAATTTAAATCCCTCTAAATCTCTCGTTACCCACCGCTGTACTGTTGTTGCTGGGCAAGATATTTAGTGTCCGTCAAAGCACATTTTTTGTTCTGGGTTGAAGTACAATTCCCAATTTAGCAATTTCATAATTTAGTGGTTTCTGCTATATCAGAGCTATTTGAAATCTATCCCTAAAAGGGTATATAATATTGAAGGTGCACATAGGGTCATTCAGAATAACTTCACACACACGCTTCTGTGCATTTCCAAGTCTAATTCTGTCACTAAATCCATACCGGTGACCCAGCGCCTAAATACTAGGCCTCAAATTTAAATCCCTCTAAATCTCTCGTTACCCACCGCTGTACTGTTGTTGCTGGGCAAGATATTTAGTGTCCGTCAAAGCACATTTTTTGTTCTGGGTTGAAGTACAATTCCCAATTTAGCAATTTCATAATTTAGTGGTTTCTGCTATATCAGAGCTATTTGAAATCTATCCCTAAAAGGGTATATAATATTGAAGGTGCACATAGGGTCATTCAGAATAACTTCACACACACGCTTCTGTGCATTTCCAAGTCTAATTCTGTCACTAAATCCATACCGGTGACCCAGCGCCTAAATACTAGGCCTCAAATTTATATCCCGCTAAATCTCTCGTTACCGCTGTACTGTTGTTGCTGGGCAAGATATTTAGTGTCCGTCAAAGCACATTTTTTGTTCTGGGTTGAAGTACAATTCCCAATTTAGCAATTTCATAATTTAGTGGTTCCTGCTATATCAGAGCTATTTGAAATCTATCCCAAAAAGGGTATATAATATTCAAGGTGCACATTGGGTCATTCAGAATAACTTCACACACACGCTTCTGTGCATTTCCAAGTCTAATTCTGTCACTAAATCCATACCGGTCACCCAGCGCCTAAATACTAGGCCTCAAATTTATATCCCGCTGAATTTGAATACAATACATTGGGCCAAATAATATATTTGTTGTTGTGGTGAACCATAACAATGAGAAAAACATCTAGTAAGGGACGCGGACGTGGACATGGTCGTGGTGGTGTTAGTGGACCCTCTGGTGCTGGGAGAGGACGTGGCCGTTCTGCCACATCCACACGTCCTAGTGTACCAACTACCTCAGGTCCCAGTAGCCGCCAGAATTTACAGCGATATATGGTGGGGCCCAATGCCGTTCTAAGGATGGTAAGGCCTGAGCAGGTACAGGCATTAGTCAATTGGGTGGCCGACAGTGGATCCAGCACGTTCACATTATCTCCCACCCAGTCTTCTGCAGAAAGCGCACAGATGGCGCCTGAAAACCAACCCCATCAGTCTGTCACATCACCCCCATGCATACCAGGGAAACTGTCTCAGCCTCAAGTTATGCAGCAGTCTCTTATGCTGTTTGAAGACTCCGCTGGCAGGGTTTCCCAAGGGCATCCACCTAGCCCTTCCCCAGCGGTGAAAGACATAGAATGCACTGACGCACAACCACTTATGTTTCCTGATGATGAGGACATGGGAATACCACCTCAGTATGTCTCTGATGATGACGAAACACAGGTGCCAACTGCTGCGTCTTTCTGCAGTGTGCAGACTGAACAGGAGGTCAGGGATCAAGACTGGGTGGAAGACGATGCAGGGGACGACGAGGTCCTAGACCCCACATGGAATGAAGGTCGTGCCACTGACTTTCACAGTTCGGAGGAAGAGGCAGTGGTGAGACCGAGCCAACAGCGTAGCAAAAGAGGGAGCAGTGGGCAAAAGCAGAACACCCGCCGCCAAGAGACTCCGCCTGCTACTGCCCGCCGCCATCTGGGACCGAGCACCCCAAAGGCAGCTTCAAGGAGTTCCCTGGCATGGCACTTCTTCAAACAATGTGCTGACGACAAGACCCGAGTGGTTTGCACGCTGTGCCATCAGAGCCTGAAGCGAGGCATTAACGTTCTGAACCTGAGCACAACCTGCATGACCAGGCACCTGCATGCAAAGCATGAACTGCAGTGGAGTAAACACCTTAAAACCAAGGAAGTCACTCAGGCTCCCCCTGCTACCTCTTCTGCTGCTGCCGCCTCGGCCTATTCTGCTGCTGCCGCCTCGGCCTCTTCCTCCGCCTCTGGAGGAACGTTGGCACCTGCCGCCCAGCAAACAGGGGATGTACCACCAACACCACCACCACCACCTCCGTCACCAAGCGTCTCAACCATGTCACACGCCAGCGTTCAGCTCTCCATCTCACAAACATTTGATAGAAAGCGTAAATTCCCACCTAGCCACCCTCGATCCCTGGCCCTGAATGCCAGCATTTCTAAACTACTGGCCTATGAAATGCTGTCATTTAGGCTGGTGGACACAGACAGCTTCAAACAGCTCATGTCGCTTGCTGTCCCACAGTATGTTGTTCCCAGCCGGCACTACTTCTCCAAGAGAGCCGTGCCTTCCCTGCACAACCAAGTATCCGATAAAATCAAGTGTGCACTGCGCAACGCCATCTGTAGCAAGGTCCACCTAACCACAGATACGTGGACCAGTAAGCACGGCCAGGGACGCTATATCTCCCTAACTGCACACTGGGTAAATGTAGTGGCAGCTGGGCCCCAGGCGGAGAGCTGTTTGGCGCACGTCCTGCCGCCGCCAAGGATCGCAGGGCAACATTCTTTGCCTCCTGTTGCCACCTCCTCCTTCTCGGCTTCCTCCTCCTCTTCTTCCACCTGCTCATCCAGTCAGCCACACACCTTCACCACCAACTTCAGCACAGCCCGGGGTAAACGTCAGCAGGCCATTCTGAAACTCATATGTTTGGGGGACAGGCCCCACACCGCACAGGAGTTGTGGCGGGGTATTGAACAACAGACCGACGAGTGGTTGCTGCCGGTGAGCCTCAAGCCCGGCCTGGTGGTGTGTGATAATGGGCGAAATCTCGTTGCAGCTCTGGGACTAGCCAATTTGACGCACATCCCTTGCTTGGCGCATGTGCTGAATTTGGTGGTGCAGAAGTTCATTCACAACTACCCCGACATGTCAGAGCTGCTGCATAAAGTGCGGGCCGTCTGTTCGCGCTTCCGGCGTTCACATCCTGCCGCTGCTCGCCTGTCTGCGCTACAGCGTAACTTCGGCCTTCCCGCTCACCGCCTCATATGCGACGTGCCCACCAGGTGGAACTCCACCTTGCACATGCTGGACAGACTGTGCGAGCAGCAGCAGGCCATAGTGGAGTTTCAGCTGCAGCACGCACGGGTCAGTCGCACTACAGAACAGCACCACTTCACCACCAATGACTGGGCCTCCATGCGAGACCTGTGTGCCCTGTTGCGCTGTTTCGAGTACTCCACCAACATGGCCAGTGGCGATGACACCGTTATCAGCGTTACAATACCACTTCTATGTCTCCTTGAGAAAACACTTAGGGCGATGATGGAACAGGAGGTGGCCCAGGAGGAGGAGGAGGAGGATGAGGAAGAGGGGTCATTTTTAGCACTTTCAGGCCAGTCTCTTCGAAGTGACTCAGAGGGAGGTTTTTTGCAACAGCAGAGGCCAGGTACAAATGTGGCCAGCCAGGGCCCACTACTGGAGGACGAGGAGGACGAGGATGAGGAGGAGGTGGAGGAGGATGAGGATGAAGCATGGTCACAGCGGGGTGGCACCCAACGCAGCTCGGGTCCATCACTGGTGCGTGGCTGGGGGGAAAGGCAGGACGATGACGATACGCCTCCCACAGAGGACAGCTTGTCCTTACCCCTGGGCAGCCTGGCACACATGAGCGACTACATGCTGCAGTGCCTGCGCAACGACAGCAGAGTTGCCCACATTTTAACCTGTGCGGACTACTGGGTTGCCACCCTGCTGGATCCACGCTACAAAGACAATGTGCCCACCTTACTTCCTGCACTGGAGCGTGATAGGAAGATGCGCGAGTACAAGCGCACGTTGGTAGACGCGCTACTGAGAGCATTCCCAAATGTCACAGGGGAACAAGTGGAAGCCCAAGGCCAAGGCAGAGGAGGAGCAAGAGGTCGCCAAGGCAGCTGTGTCACGGCCAGCTCCTCTGAGGGCAGGGTTAGCATGGCAGAGATGTGGAAAACTTTTGTCAACACGCCACAGCTAACTGCACCACCACCTGATACGCAACGTGTTAGCAGGAGGCAACATTTCACTAACATGGTGGAACAGTACGTGTGCACACCCCTCCACGTACTGACTGATGGTTCGGCCCCATTCAACTTCTGGGTCTCTAAATTGTCCACGTGGCCAGAGCTAGCCTTTTATGCCTTGGAGGTGCTGGCCTGCCCGGCAGCCAGCGTTTTGTCTGAACGTGTATTCAGCACGGCAGGGGGCGTCATTACAGACAAACGCAGCCGCCTGTCTACAGCCAATGTGGACAAGCTGACGTTCATAAAAATGAACCAGGCATGGATCCCACAGGACCTGTCCGTCCCTTGTCCAGATTAGACATTAACTACCTCCCCATAACCATATATTATTGGACTCCAGGGCACTTCCTCATTCAATCCTATTTTTATTTTCATTTTACCATTATATTGCGATGCTACCCAAAGTTGAATGAACCTCTCCTCTGCCTGTGTGCTAGGCCTAAATATATGCCAATGGACTGTTGCAGTGGTGGCTGACATGAAGCCTGATTCTCTGCTATGACATGCAGACTAATTCTCTGCTGACATGAAGCCAGATTGTCTGTTACGGGAACTCTCTCCTCTGCCTGGGTGCTGGGCCTAAATTTATGACAATGGACTGTTGCAGTGGTGGCTGACGTGAAGCCTGATTCTCTGCTATGACATGCAGACTGATTCTCTGCTGACATGAAGCCAGATCCTCTGTTACGGGACCTCTCTCCTCTGCCTGGGTGCTGGGCCTAAATTTATGACAATGGACTGTTGCAGTGGTGGCTGACGTGAAGCCTGATTCTCTGCTATGACATGCAGACTGATTCTCTGCTGACATGAAGCCAGATCCTCTTTTACGGGACCTCTCTCCTCTGCCTGGGTGCTGGGCCTAAATTTATGACAATGGACTGTTGCAGTGGTGGCTGACGTGAAGCCTGATTCTCTGCTATGACATGCAGACTGATTCTCTGCTGACATGAAGCCAGATCCTCTTTTACGGGACCTCTCTCCTCTGCCTGGGTGCTGGGCCTAAATTTATGACAATGGACTGTTGCAGTGGTGGCTGACGTGAAGCCTCATTCTCTGCTATGACATGCAGACTGATTCTCTGCTGACATGAAGCCAGATCCTCTGTTACGGGACCTCTCTCCTCTGCCTGGGTGCTGGGCCTGAATATATGCCAATGGACTGTTGCAGTGGTGGGTGACGTGAAGCCTCATTCTCTGCTATGACATGCAGACTAATTCTCTGCTGACATGAAGCCAGATTGTCTGTTACGGGACCTCTCTCCTCTGCCTGTGTGTGTGCTGGGCCTAAATATATGCCAATGGACTGTTGCAGTGGTGGCTGACGTGAAGCCTCATTCTCTGCTATGACATGCAGACTGATTCTCTGCTGACATGAAGCCAGATCCTCTGTTACGGGACCTCTCTCCTCTGCCTGGGTGCTGGGCCTGAATATATGCCAATGGACTGTTGCAGTGGTGGGTGACGTGAAGCCTCATTCTCTGCTATGACATGCAGACTAATTCTCTGCTGACATGAAGCCAGATTGTCTGTTACGGGACCTCTCTCCTCTGCCTGTGTGTGTGCTGGGCCTAAATATATGCCAATGGACTGTTGCAGTGGTGGCTGACGTGAAGCCTCATTCTCTGCTATGACATGCAGACTGATTCTCTGCTGACATGAAGCCAGATCCTCTGTTACGGGACCTCTCTCCTCTGCCTGGGTGCTGGGCCTAAATTTATGACAATGGACTGTTGCAGTGGTGGCTGACGTGAAGCCTGATTCTCTGCTATGACATGCAGACTGATTCTCTGCTGTCATGAAGCCAGATTGTCTGTTACGGGACCTTTCTCCTCTACCTGGGTTCTGGGCCTAAATTTATGAAAATTGACTCTTACAGTGGTGGGTGACGTGAAGCCTGATTCTCTGCTATGATATGAAGACTGATTCTCTGCTGACATGAAGCCAGATTGTCTGTTACGGGACCTTTCTCCTCTGCCTGGGTTCTGGGCCTAAATTTATGAAAATTGACTCTTACAGTGGTGGGTGACGTGAAGCCTGATTCTCTGCTATGATATGAAGACTGATTCTCTGCTGACATGAAGCCAGATTGTCTGTTACGGGACCTTTCTCCTCTGCCTGGGTTCTGGGCCTAAATTTATGAAAATTGACTCTTACAGTGGTGGGTGACGTGAAGCCTGATTCTCTGCTATGATATGAAGACTGATTCTCTGCTGACATGAAGCCAGATTGTCTGTTACGGGACCTTTCTCCTCTGCCTGGGTTCTGGGCCTAAATTTATGAAAATTGACTCTTACAGTGGTGGGTGACGTGAAGCCTGATTCTCTGCTATGATATGAAGACTGATTCTCTGCTGACATGAAGCCAGATTGTCTGTTACGGGACCTTTCTCCTCTGCCTGGGTTCTGGGCCTAAATTTATGAAAATTGACTCTTACAGTGGTGGGTGACGTGAAGCCTGATTCTCTGCTATGATATGAAGACTGATTCTCTGCTGACATGAAGCCAGATTGTCTGTTACGGGACCTTTCTCCTCTGCCTGGGTTCTGGGCCTAAATTTATGAAAATTGACTCTTACAGTGGTGGGTGACGTGAAGCCTGATTCTCTGCTATGATATGAAGACTGATTCTCTGCTGACATGAAGCCAGATTCTCTGTTACGGGACCTCTCTCCTCTGCCTGGGTGCTGGGCCTAAATTTATGACAATGGACTGTTGCAGTGGTGGCTGACGTGAAGCCTGATTCTCTGCTATGACATGCAGACTGATTCTCTGCTGACATGAAGCCAGATTCTCTGTTACGGGACCTCTCTCCTCTGCCTGTGTGTGTGCTGGGCCTAAATATATGCCAATGGACTGTTGCAGTGGTGGCTGACGTGAAGCCTCATTCTCTGCTATGACATGCAGACTAATTCTCTGCTGACATGAAGACAGATTCTCTGTTACGGGACCTCTCTCCTCTGCCTGGGTGCCGGGGCCTAAATATCTGAGAATGGACTGTTCCAGTGGTGGGTGACGGGAAGCCAGATTCTCTGCTATGGAACCTCTCTCCAATTGATTTTGGTTAATTTTTATTTATTTAATTTTTATTTTAATTCATTTCCCTATCCACATTTGTTTGCAGGGGATTTACCTACATGTTGCTGCCTTTTGCAGCCCTCTAGCTCTTTCCTGGGCTGTTTTACAGCCTTTTTAGTGCCGAAAAGTTCGGGTCCCCATTGACTTCAATGGGGTTCGGGTTCGGGACGAAGTTCGGATCGGGTTCGGATCCCGAACCCGAACATTTCCGGGATGTTCGGCCGAACTTCTCGAACCCGAACATCCAGGTGTTCGCTCAACTCTACAGCTGACTACTCACTTGGCTATTTCCGGCAGACCTGTTTCATTACTTGAACCTGCATCAGCGATACTTTTTCACTTTATCATTTTACAGTATTTGCAGATGTTAGCGTCTATTAGCTCTTTGTGGGGAGGAATGAAAAAAAAAAACTGTAATTCCTCCATTGAGTTTTTACGATATACAGTTGCAAAAGTATTCACCCCCTTGACTTTTTTAGTGTTTTGTTACATTAGAGCCTTACGTTTAATGTTTTGTTAATCTGAATTTTATGCGATGGATCAGAACACAATAGTCTAAGTTGGTGAAGTGAAATGAGAAAAATATATAAATAAAACTATTATATTCACCCCCTTTGTTAGGAAGCCCATAAAAAGCTCTGGTGCAACCAATTACCTTCAGAAGTCACATAATTATAAAATGATGTCACCTATGTGCAATCTAAGTGTCACATGATCTGTCATCACATATACACACCAGAGGCTGCAACACCTAAGCAAGAGGCATCACTAACCAAACACTGCCATGAAGACCGAGGAACTCTCCAAACAAGTAAGGGGCAATGTTGTTGAGAAGTACAAGTCAGGGTTAGGTTATAAAAAAATACCCAAATCTGTGATGATCCCCAGGAGCACCATCAAATCTATCATAACAAAATGAAAAGAACGTGGCACAACAGCAAACCCGCCAAGAGACGGCCGCCCACCAAAACCACGGACCGGGAAAGGAGGGCATTAATCAGAGAGCCAGCACAGAGACCTAAGGTAACCCTGGAGGAGCTGCAGAGTTCCACAGCAGAGACTGGAGGATCTGTACATAGGACGACAATAAGCCGTACGCTCCATAGAGTTGGGCTTTATGGCAGAGTGGCCAGAAGAAAGCCATTACTTTCAGCTAAAAACAAAAAGGCGCGTTGTGAGTTTGCGAAAAGGTGTGTCCGATAATGTATGGAGGAAGGGGCTCTGGTCTGAGGAGTATAAAAGAAAACACTATGTCTGGTGCATCACATCACCCAAAGAACACCATCCCACAGTGAGACCTGGTGAGCATCATGCTGGGGGAACTGGGAAACTGGTCAGCACTGAGGGAAAGATGGATGGTGCTAAATACAGGGATATCCTTCAGCAGAACCTGCCCCACTCTGTGCGTGATCTGAGGCTAGGACGGAGGCTCACCTTCCAGCAGGACAATGACCCCAAACACACGGCTAAAGCAACACTTGAGTGGTTTAAGGGGAAACATGTAAATGTGTTGGAATGGCCGAGTCACAGCCCAGATCTCAATCCAATAGAAGATCTGTGGTCAGACGTAAAGATTGCTGTTCACAAGCGCAAACATCCGACCTGAAGGAGCCGGAGCCGTTCTGCAAGGAGGAACGGGCAACAATCCCAGAGGTCAGATGTGGCGACTGCTCATAGAGACTTATCCAGAGCCACTTGGAGCTGTGATTGCCGCAGAAGGCGGCTCTACAAAGTACTGACTTTAGGGGGTGAATAGTTCTGCACATTGACCTTTTCTGTTACTTTGTCCTATTTGTCTTTTGTTGCACAATAATAATAAAAACATCTTCTCAGTTGTCGGATGTTCTGTAATTACATGATGCAAATCCTCAAACAATCCACGTTAATTCCAGGATGTGAGGCACCAAAACATGAAAAAAGTCAAGGGTTTGAATACTTTTGCAAGGCACTGTAAACGGTATAAATAATATAACAACATTGCTATTTGGATAAGGACCATTACCGCCATACCAAGTACATGTTCTTTTTTTACTATAATACTTGTGCTGAATACTTACAGTTTGTAGTACAGTGTATTGTGCTGTATTGACAGGCAATCTATTAGGCCCCCCGGCTGCCCTGTAATGACTAGAGATGGCCTTGCGGTTCGCCCGGCGGTCGTTTCGCGGCGAACTTTGCGTGTTCGCTATTCGCCGAATATGCGGACATATAGAGAAATTTGCGCACCCGCCATATTCTTTTACATTATGAAGAACTTTGACCCATGACCCATCCATCAGGTGGTACAGGACGGCCAATTGAGACATTTCAGCACATGGACACCCCCCCTACCTTATAAATAAACCTTATCTGGCCGCCATTTTACATTCAGTCTTTTGCCAGTGTACGGAGAGGTTGCTGTGTGGAGCAGGGACAGGCTGTTAGGGACACCAAACACTAGCTAATAGGGCCACAAAAGTCCTTTTAAGCACTAGTATAGGTGTGCTATCGCTAGGTGTGATACACAGAGGGGTGCAATATACTTATAATATACTTTTATAATGAGTCAAAAACACATAGATCTATATAGTGATCACCTGGAAGTCAGGGGCCTAAGCGCTAGGGGCTTATTAGGGCCATTTATATATAGGGTAAGGTTCCGGACGGGGTCGCTCTTATCAGGGCGGGTGGTCTGTGGTTAGGCTATCAGGGCCAGAATAGCACCCCCTGTAGGGCAATATCAGGGACAGTTCTTTGCCCACCCTGTCCTTCAATACCACATCATCATCTAGCCCAGGGATGGATGTTTTTTGCTTTCCCTCCTGGATTCATGGATGTGCACTGGAACCCCCCGGATTGTGGTAGGACATATGGTTTCTGATTTGGTGCCGCCGAGCACTTGTTATTGCCGACCACATCTCTGCTTTCTGCTTAACTTTAATAATTTAATTTATTTTCATTTTGAGGGATATCTTTTCCATTCACACGTCCGCAAAATGGGTCCACATCCGTTCCGCAATTTTGCAGAACGGGTGCAGACCCATTCATTTTCAATTGGGCCGGAATGTGCTGTCCGCATCCGCATTTGCGGATCCGCACTTCCGCATCTGAGCTTCCGTTTCCGCAAAAAAATAGAACATGTCCTATTCTTGTCCGCAATTGCATTTTCTATTATAGTGCCGCCGATGTGCGGTCCACAAATTGCGGAATGCACATTGCCGGTGTCCGTGTTTTGCAGATCCACAAAACACTTACGGACGTGTGAATGGACCCTCATTGTAACATTATTAAAGGTTACGTTTTATCTTCATGTATATTCCAATGGATCGCCTTCCGTGTACAATGTTATAATATCCTTTCTATGTTAGACAGTATATTATAGCGCATTTGTCCTGTGCGGCAGTTGTGTGCGGTTCTGCTGCGATACTGCAGGTATATAGAGGGACAAGCGTTATTGGAACAAATCATTTCTACTGGTGGGATATACCAGTCGCCCACCAAAAAACTGATTGAAGCGGAGAGTTATATACCATTATACTTTCTTTATAGTGCCTTTGGGTACTGTATAGTGCATTTGCGCATGCGCGTACGCAAAAATGATATTGCTGATATTTTGCATTGAAAAAAATAATAAATGGAGATCGTAAATTCGAATAATCCATCTGGTGTCACTGTCCATGTTGTGGGACTATTTGTGCACTTCTAGTAATTATTTCTTGGCTGCAAATATGAGCTGAAGGTTTTTCAGGTTCGCCTGCCATTAAAATAAATGGGACCGGCCGCGAACTTGCGTTTTGCGAACATTTGATCGCGAACAGTCCCGGCAGATGTTCGTCCATCACTAGTAATGACATTGGTCTTATTTGCGGTGGTACTGAACAGCCTGACAGAGGGAGCCTCCCCCATCTGAAATTGCTTCAATGTTGCGGTTGCTATTGAGTGCGGCATCTAAGGGGTTAAGCGACCGAGCTTCTGCCAATCCAGCCTATTAGAGCAGGGCACTGGCTGTCATACGAGAGCAGAGCACTTATTCTAGTCCACCTTAAAAAGGCGCTTCCTAGAATAAGTCCCCTTAATGACCGCCGTAAAAAAAGGTGTACGGGCAGTTATTAAGGGGTTAAAAAATAATACTAACCTTGTGTGTCTCTGCAGTAATACTTCTGCGAGAGTTTGTTACAATTTATCCGGTCTTATCTGAGAGCTAAACACAGCAGCACAGATCCCTCTCCTGAGTCTGTTACAATGTATCAGTGCAGGTAACACGTATCAGACTGTTCAGCTCACAGAGGATTGTCCAGACTGGATACAATTGTAGCAAACCCTCAGCTGTGAGAAGTATTTAGTTCTTTACAGGTTTACTGCCTCTGGAGGTAAACAAGAATGTTCCTATCCATTGACAGCAAGCAGAGATCTTGAAAAAAAAGAATTGAATCACAGAGTATATTAGAAGGTTGCCGAATCTTTCATCATACACAGATTCAGACTTGCGGTATTTTACACGCTGTGATGCGCCACACGTTTCTCATTAACATGGTGTTCATCGAATGCAACATTGTTCTGATTGACATTCTGACACTCTTCTAAGCGTCTGCACAGAGCGGACACACTCAGCTCTGCTACATTGGTAAACTCAGCGCTGTTACAATGGCAAATTCAGCTCTGCTGCATCTGTAGCTGCTGGAATTGTGATGGTACCAGATCCCGATTGTTCCAGCCGTGCACCTCATACACACACTACATAAATGTGAATTCGGTGCCTCTCGGCGGAGGCGTGGGAGGCGGCAGCTGTAATTTTAATGCTACATTTTACATTTTATGGAATAGGCTGTAAAAACTCAATTTAGTCGGAGCCCCGCGATCTCGTCATTTACATAATGCACAGACCTGGAAAAGCCGACTGTAAAAAGAGCAAAAACCCTTCCACTGCCGGAGGAAGAGGAACCACAGAAGCCGTCCAATCTCAGGAGATGTAGAGCTGACACTTAGGGGGTTATGCTCAATGGGAGTGTGACCAAACTATAGTCCGGAGAACAGCGTGGTTCAAAAGTATGGAGACCCCCTCCTCCTGAATAGAGATCCCAGATCAGTCCCCGTGTATATAGAACCCAGAACATGACCATGGTCATGGCCGTGACTCCTGGAACCTCATGCAGTTGCCTGCGGTCTGGTCTTGTTGTCAATCACAGGTGAGGGCTGTAGTATCTTGCCTCACGTGTGGTTGCCGCTGGCAACATGATAGTATTGGCAGTATAGCAGCCTGAGCTGTTGCTAGGCAGCTTGCTGTCAAGTGCATGCGGTTGCACCTGGCAACCTGTCTTTGTAGGTGTGCCTTTTATCTGTTTGGTGTACACGGGGTTTATGTGTGTGTGTGCACTTCCCCTTTGGATGGCTTCACTGTCCTGTCTGGTGTTAATTCCCTTTCCACTGTGTGTCTGTGTGTAGGTACTTGGGCTATTTAGCCTCTGCTGAGACCTGAAGCTGAGGGGTACTCCAGCCTTGTGTTATGCTGGAGTGATCCTCCTGGTCTCTTATACCATCTGCCAGTGAGGGCCACCCTTGTGGTCAGAAAAGTTATGTGTGATGTTTATATTATGTTCTTGTGATGTCTTATCTTACTGCAGCTATGGATCTGGGTTCCTGTGTGTGTATGTGTGTGCTCTGTGTCCTTTTATGTTTGGTGTGGACAGCAGCATGTGAGCACGGGATCAAGTCAGTGTGTCTGTGGCAGGTAGGTGAGGAAGTGGTTTCACTCACCTGCCATATCCATAGGCTGTTTATGTTTCCCCTTTCTTGCAGTTTGGCCAGTTTAGGTTGTCTTACCCAGCTCCTAGCTCAGGGATCTGCTGAGGGTTAGTAGGGACTCGAGGCTCCTGAGTATGAGCCCTCCTACCATCTGGGTCGGCTCATACAGTTAGGAGTCAGGGTCAGAGTTAGAGACGCTGTAGGAGGTGACCTGCTCCCAGGGGCGTACATAGAAATCATTGGGCCCTATAGCAAGATTCTGAATTGGGCCCCCTAACTCTGCCCACTACCCACCCCTAGCCCATCCCACTACCTACCCTGGCTCCTCCCCTGCCACACCCCCATTGTATTCCTACTGACCCAGAGAATAAAAGGCACAGGTCAGTTTCGCCGCAAAGGGAACGCCGTAGGAACAAAACCCGTAAAATGGTGGAGGAATTGCGTTTTTTTTTCCAATTCCACCCCATTTGGAATTTTTTGCCCGCTTCCCACTACATTGTATGCCATATGAAATGGTGGAATTAGAAAGTACAACTTGTCCCTCAAAAAATAAGCCCTCATATTGATATGTGACTGGAAAAATAAAAAAAGTTATGGTTCAAGGAAGATAGGGAAGAAAAATTAAAATGCAAAAATGAAAAAAAAAATCTGGTATCCTGTTAAAGGGGTTATCCAACCCCTATTATGCCCCCCAAAATGCTTAGCCACCGCATACAGATAATACTTATGCTCGACGGGGTGCAGCCAATAGCAGGCCATGACAGGGCAGCTATTAGCAATGCTTTGTCCCATAATTGCCACAGAGTCAGTACCACTAGGCTTGTTAGAGGAGGCAGATGTCGGGGACACTGCAGTGGGTGGGAGATTAGAAGCTGCTAGAGGCTCTATGAGGGGAGTGTGTTCTGTCAGAATACTATACCTTATCAGGTACCACTTAATGCGCATGCGCGAAACCGGCCAGGACACACTGCGCCTGCGCTCGGAGCCACGGCTGGGTAGGAGAGGGTGTGCACGTGCAGCTATATACTCCCGCCGGCCACACACATCAGGATTACACCACGCGTGCGCACTCAGGGGTAGGTAGATTTGGACCGGAGTATATAGCCGCACGTGCGCACCATCTCCTACCCAGCCGTGGCTCCAGGCGCAGTGTGTCCCAGCTGGTTTTGCGCATGCGCATTAAGTGGGTGCTTCTCCCGCAGCGCTGCTATAATTTTGACTTATCCGTGGATCTGCGCTTGCGCAGCGCCGCACACTCCCTCCTCCAACTGATTCTCGGCACTTCTGATGTGGGCGTGGCCGGTGAAGTTCTGTCAGCTTGAGCCTGACACGGAGGGTGCTCTATTGTGTACAGAATGGGAGGGACGGGGGAGGTTCGGAGGGGGCAAGCAGGGCCCGGCCAGGACTGAACGGAGGACAAGTGGGCGTGCTTCCTCAATGCCCGATAAACTGTCTGCAGATGTAGGGGGCGGGACCTTCCATGCGCTCCGGGCCCCCCATGCCACGGGCCCCATAGCAGCTGCGTGGTCTGCCTATATGGTAGGTACGCCACTGCCTGCTCTCTAATTCTGTTGTACTGGCCAAGCAGCTTCCACATACATGTAACGTCGCACGGCTGAGGGTTTCCCCCATCCTCAGTTGTGGCACCACCCCTGTATACAGACCCCAAACAATTCCCCCCTGTTTGCAGATCAGTACCATTCCAGTATACAGACCCCAGACCAGAACAATCCCTGTATACAGACCCCAGAACAGTCCACCCCCGTATACAGACCCTAAATAAGTCCCCCCATTTGCAGACCAGTACCATCCCCATATACAGACCCCAGACCAGTTCCCTACTTATATATAGACCCCAGACCAGTCCCCTACCTGTATACCAACAGCAGACCAGAGCCATGCCTGTATACAGACCCCAGAATAGTCCAACCCCATTACAGACCCTAAACAAGTCCCCCCTGTATACAGACCAGTCCAGTCCCTGTTATGCAGACTCCAGACCAGTAACCTTCCTTCTTTCCTAGGGTCTGATTACTCATTGGACCACCTACATCTGTATGTATCCAGTCAATATCCTGTTTTACGGCTGTATGCATCATTTTACATTTGTGTTAGCAATGGGTGCTGTTGAAACGCTTTGCTCGGTAGAAGGGGTCACATATTTTTGGTCGTACACAGTTTTTTTTCCTCCATAGAGAATATACTGTGGATGTATTAGCAGTGGCTGAGGGATACTTACCAATATTTTAAGCCTTGCCCCCTGGGAACACCTCAGGAATACTCACTCATGGGTGGTACCACATATGTCCTGCCCATCTTTGTCCCGGGGCAGCCTGAATTTGCAGGGACTGTCTCTGAACATTAGGGACTGATGGCAAATACGCTGTGGCTGAAATGACCACACAGATTAATATGTAGGGGGTGCACATATGTTTGATCAAGTAGATCTACCGAATGAATGCGGGTTTAAACACAGGTACGGCAGGGCTGCCCCCCTATAAGTTGCGGGGTGTAGATTTGGAGCCTTTGTCTCCAGCTTCTGTAAGACGATATAATGTCATTTCTATTACAGTGCAAATGGCGGTGGCATTTATTCTCGTAGACGGCACACAATGAAACCATCCGTCTTCTTCCTCCTCGGCGTGAGGCTAAAGACTCTACATCTCTGTTCAACTGATTCCTCGTCAGGAAGTGGAAAAATACAATCAGCAGAGATCTGTCCTCTGAGAATGGGGTGAAAATACGGACACCGTCCAACGGAAGAACAGAGAGGACAGCTCCTGCAGTGCGCGGACCACTCTCTTATGTAAAGCCATGCCGATCACCTTGCCCAATCCCAATCGACTCATCCCCAATTTCATTCTGTTCCCCTGTCCAATGATGGCCCCTCATTACTATCCCCTAACAGAAATGATGACTGTTTCATGCCTCATCACATCCTGTAGTAGGGGTGCCCCCTGAGTGCCCCTTTATAGCAGTGATCTCCCCTTAGTTCCCCCCACACAGTAGCAATGCCCCTCCTAAAAGTGATGCCCCCTTATTCCCACCTCACAGAAGTGATGTCTCTTTAATTCCCCCTCACAGTAGAGATGTACCCTTAGTGCCCCCTCACATTATTGATGCCCCCTCACATTAGCTATGCAGCCTTACAGTATTGATACCTCTTTAGTACCCCTCACAGTAGTGATTCCCCCTTATCCCCCCCTCAGTAGTGATTCTCCCTTAGTCCCCCTCATAGGATGCCCCCTCACAGTAATGAAGCCCGCTTGTTTCCCGCTTACATTAGTGATGCCCCTGATGTACCTCCTCACAGAAGTAATGCCCCCTTATTCCCTCCTCACAGTAGGGATGCCCCTTAGCCCCCTCATAGTGCCCCCCTTAGTGCCTTCTCACAAAAAGGATGCCCTCTTGTTAACCCCTCACAGTAACGATGCCCGATTGTTCCCTGCTTACAGTAGTTATGTCCCTTCCCCCCTCACAGTAGTGATGCCCCCTGTGTGCCCCCTCACAGTAGTGATGCCCCTTATTACTCCCTCACAGTAATGATACCCTCCTAGAGCCCCTACAGGGTAAAGATACCCCATTAGTGCTCCCCCACACAGTATGATGCCCCTTAGTGATCACTCAGTGTAGGTGTCACGGCCTTTTCTTTGTGCGCCGTGACATGGTTGCCATGCCTGCTGTTGCCGGTGGCAACGTGTTGCTGCTGTGGCATGTGGTGGCAGTGTCTCGGCTTTGGCTGTGTGCGCCGTGACATGATGGCTGGTGTGTGCACTTCCCCCTTAAGTTGTAGCCTTCCCCTGTCTGGTGCTGTAGGGGTTGACCCCCTGATTGGGTGTGGTTGCTTTGGGCTATTTAGCTTCTGCTGGAAGCCTTTCGCTCAGTGTTCCTCCAGGCTTGGTGGGTGTTGGTGGTTCACCGATCCTGGTTTTGCCATCTGTCCAGTGAGGGCTACTCTTATGGTCATCAAGGTCTTCTCAGTTTCTCCCTTGTATCCTCTATGTACCCAAAACCACTTGTATGTTTGGTGTGGGTTTGTGTTCAGGGTTTGTTGTACTTTTTGTTTGTTGTTACATGTCTGGGCAGTTGTTGGTGTTTGTCTCTGCATTTGTGCAAGATGTTTCCCTTTGTGTGTGTAACCTCCGCGAGGGGGCTGGTTTCCCGGAGGGGTGAACCATAATTGTCTCTGCATTTGTGCAAGATGTTTCCCTTTGTGTGTGTAACCTCCGCGAGGGGGCTGGTTTCCCGGAGGGGTGAACCATAATTGTCTCTGCATTTGTGCAAGATGTTTCCCTTTGTGTGTGTTACCTCCGCGAGGGGGCTGGTTTCCCGGAGGGGTGAACCATAAGCCTGTATGCAGCGCTCCTTGGGGCTGCAATGCACTGTGTGAGCATGGGGGGCTCTGGCAGAGTTGGTATGCTGGATTCCTGTGTGGTTGTTTGTACTGTGACCTGCTGTATGTTCGGGTTCCTGTACTTATGCACGGGTTCCAGTTGTGGAGGCTTCGGCAGGTTAGTGAGTTGTCTTGTTGTTCTTACCTGCCGATCCTCTAGCTGTGTATTGGCTTCCCTTTTCCCTGCTGCTAGGTCATTTGAGACTCTTGTTCATCCATGTCTGGGAAGAACAGGTCGTCTCTCCCCTGCTCCTATGTGAGGTATTATCAGGGTGACTCAGGGCCATAGGCCGTCCTACCATCCAGGTCTGCTCATACGGCGAAGAGTTAAGGTGAGGATTAAGGATGCAATAGGAGGTGACCTGCTCCCTGATAACGGCGTCCTGGCCTAGCTGCTTCCCCTTTATCCCTTAACATTGTACGGTGGGGGTTTTCCGTGACAGTGGGTCTGCCCCCGTTGATACTGTCTGCAGCTAGGCGGAGTGACGTCACTACGTTGTCTGTCTGCGCCAATGGAAGTGTCTAGAGAGTGAGTGGCAGAGCAGGGAGCTTGTGGTTCGCGACTTCACCAATGAATGCAGCTGCGTCCTGGGACAGCACCTGAAATCCGGGACTGCACTGGTGGATCGAGGACGGTTGGGAGGCATGAATATGTAGGGTGTCAGAGTTTTTCTGTTAAGGTTGCAGGATGACTCCTGTTTTTAGATGAGAATATCTCCATAAGGCTACTTGCACACGACCGTATGTGTTTTGCTGTCCGCAAATTTGCTGATCCGCAAAAAAAATGGATGCCATCTGTTTTTTTTTTTTTGCGGATCCATTGTAAAATGCCTAAAACGGACAAGAATAGGACATGTTCTTTTTTTTTTTGCGAGGCTACGGAACGGACATACTGATGCGGACAGCACACCTTTTTCCACCCAAAAAAACAGACGGGACATGGAAGCAAACAACGTTCGTGTGCATGTAGCCTTATACAATGCCATACAGAGACGTAATACGGCACCAGCTGCATATCATGGTACACAGTCTCCAGGGACTCCGCCATTTACATGAGATGGGGAAAACAGAGTAGCAAAACTATTTACCTTTGTCCTGGGGGTTTGCTACAGTGTATCAGTGACAGTCTTACCTGTCCCAGATTCAGCCCTGAGCGTTACCTTGCTCACCTCTTCTGGCAGTCTGGCTTCTTCCCCTGCACTTTGGGTTGCCACAGAAAACCCAGTGTGCACTGATGTCGTCTGATTGTTCCTGGTCAGTCTCTGGAGTCTTGCAAACAATTCTGCTCTGCTGCATCCACCATCAGTAACTCTACTACTCCAGTATGCTGCTACAGCCCTGATACATCACTTTGCTATACTATTCTGCAGTATACTGCCACAACCCTGCTACATCATTCTGCTATACCAGTCTACAATATGCTACAACAGCTCTGCTACATCACTCTGCTATACCATTCTGCAGTATGCTGCTACAACCCTGCTACATCACTCTGCTATACCATTCTGCAGTATGCTGCTACAGGCTCTGCTGTATGACTCTGCTGTACCAATCTACAATATGCTGCTTCAACCCTGCTGCATCACTCTGCTATACCAGTCTGCAGAATGCTGTTAGAATTCTCCTACATTACTTTGCCACCCTAGTCTCCAGTATGCTGCTGCTGCCCTGCTAAATCACTCTGCCACACCATTTTGCAGTATGCTACTACAACTGTGCTCCATCACTCTGCTATACCAGTCTACAATATGCTGCTACAACCCTGCTGCATCACTTTTCTATACCAGTCTGTAGTATACTGTTACAATTCTGCTACATTACCAGTGTGGTGCAACAACTCTGCTACAGTACTGTACATTACTCTGCTATACTGGCCCCCAGTAGTAAGCCACATTACTTTCTTACATTCATCTCCAGTAGGCTGCTACAACTCTGCTACACCAGTTTAAAGTTAGCATTTTCACACCACCTCACCAGGTGAGCTATCTGTCTGGAATGCATGCTTATTTTTGAAATACAAAGCTCGAAATTCTCTTCTTCCCTTCACACAGTCATATAATCAAAACAATGAAACTCTGGCTGCTTGAGTCCACCACTAGGGGGAGCTTATTGTATACAGATTTATACAGGACGTATGGGAGCTATAAAAATCTGTATGCAGAGCTCCCTCTAGTGGTGGCTGCAGGAAACTGCTAGGATTGTATCTGACCCACTGTGTACACATAGGCTGCATCTGTGGAGGGTGCGCCCCCGCTAGAGGAGCTGTGTGCTCTGTGTTTACTATATAACTGTTGACAGGTCCTTATTTTTCTTTTTTAGGACTTAACCAGCGTGAGATGTAATTTGCTCCGAACTGTTGACTCACTGACTGTCTGATTATAAAGCCACCGTACTGTTCAGCTCTGTCATCCTGATATTCGCACCAGTCAGTTTTCTAGATAATTACAGGATGCGGAGAACGTCTGTACTGTCGGGCAGAGCTGTAGATGGGAGTCACATTCACGGCATGAACAAACACATTAGTATCATTCCTGGTAATACTGTCAAACTGCCTCCGTGCTGCTATATGGCTCGACAGAAGTGAAGTTCCTGGGACCAAAGCAAAACCTGTCACAGCGCCCCCTACCTACCATGTGCCATTCATAATAATACTGTCTTCTTCTGCTGCTTTGGGGCCCCTCAGAAAGTAGGGGCCGCTAGCTTTGCACCCTTCAACCATGAATTTTATGGAATCATTTGTGGTTGTCAGTGGAGATGAGCGAAGTATTGAAAAATTCCATTCAGCTGCTTCACCGAATTTTGCAAAAACATTCACTTTGTGACGAATGACTTTGTCATGAAGTAGTGGGTGCAATGACAGGGAACGGTGATTACGCGCCCCCCCCCCCCCCGTCATTGCACTCCTTAGATGCCGCATTCATCGCTGATCGCGGCATCTGACTAATAACAGAGAATAGAGTTTTAAAAAATAAATTCAATCATACTTACCTCATCCATTTGCTCGCGACCGGCCGACCGGCGTCATCGCGTCGGCCGGCCGGCATCGTGGCGTCATACGTCACCGCACGTGAGATTTCATGCATGAAGAGCCGCCGGCTCTTCATGCTCAAACGGATGAGGCAAGTATCTTTTTTTTAATTTATATTTTACCGCCATTCAGGGAAAATTTATTCATTACAAGGAAATTCGACTTTGCGGCAAATTGAATTTTCCCTAAAATTCGGATCGAAGTCCACGAAGTACTCATCCCCCATTGTGCAGCTCCACATCCAAAATGTCAATGTGAGAGACACAGAAACACAGGCTAAGGCCTCATGCACACGACCGTTGTTTCATTCTGTGTCCATTGTGCCGTTTTTCGTGATTTTCTGCGGACCCATTGACTTTCAATGGGTCTGTTGAAAACTCTGCTAATGCACCGTTTCTCATCCGCGTCCGTGATCCGTGGTTCCAGTCTGTCAAAAAAATATAACCTGTCCTATTATTTTCGCGGAAAACAGTTTGCGAACCCATTCAAGTGGGCACACAAGATTGTCATTTGCGTCCGTTTTTTCCTATCATTTGCATGGCAAACCTGTCTTAGACTTTTTTTTACTTTCCTTTATGTCTGGTGGTTCTCCAAAAATAAAGGAAGACACGCGGAAACAAAAACGGAAACGGATCACGGAACAACGGAACCCCATTTTGCAGAACGGAACACAACAACGGTCGTGTGCATGGGGCCTAAAGCATTGAGATATGGCGTGAAGAGAGCACCCACTGAGCTCTGCACCTGCAGCTCCGCAAGCAGACATGTCTGGTAAGTATCAAAGCACAGATTTGCGTGATGCAACATTTGTTGTACTATGTATGAGGGTACTTTCACACTTGCGTCAAAGTTTTACGGCATTTAGTTCCGTCCTAGGGGCTCTATATCAGAAAAAAAACGGATCAGTTTTATCCTAATGCATTCTGAATGGAGAGCAATCCGTTCACGATGCTTCAGGATTTTTTCAGTTCAGTCCTTTTACGGTATTTGGACGGAGAAAATACCGCAGCATGCTACATTTTTCTCTCCGTCCAAAATTCCTGAACACTTGCCGGAGTGCCGGCATTTTCTTCCATTTGGATGTATTATCCGATCTGCGCATGTGCAGACCTTTAAAAATATAAAAAAATAAAATGCGGGATCCGTTTTTCTGGATGACACCAGAGAGACGGATCCGGTATTGCAATGCATTGGTGAGCGCATCCGGATCCGTCTACAAATGGTTTCCGTTTGCATACAGATTGCCGGACGGAACTGCCTTCCGGAATCCAGCAACGCAAGTGTGAAAGTACCCTAAGCTGACGTTTACTGGTGGAAATATCATCCTTTTCTCTCAAGAAACTGGAGTTTAATTTTGCCTTATTTTTGTTGAATGCCGGACATTGATTAAAAAAGATGAAATCTCAGGGATTACATTATTGATCCCAATTATGAAAAGCCGTTCAGTTTCATCCCAATTGAACTTGACCTTTATACTTAGACTAGCAGAAGGAGACGACTTCGCACGGGTACATTTCATTTAATGTTTGTGTGTGAGGTTAGAAGATATCCACAGTGTTCTCCATCACAGTGACCTCCACAGTACCCTGCTACCTTAACAGTGACCTCCACAGCATCCTGCCCCTTTCAACAGTGACCTCCACGGTACCCTGCCGCCTTAACAGTGACCTCACAGTACCCTGCTGCCTTAACAGTGACCTCACAGTACCCTGCTGCCTTAACAGTGACCTCACAGTACCCTGCTGCCTTAACAGTGACCTCACAGTACCCTGCTGCCTTAACAGTGACCTCACAGTACCCTGCTGTCTTAACAGTGACCTCCACATTACCCTACTGCCTTAACAGTGACCTTTACAGCATCTTGCCCCTTTTATAGTGGCCTCCACAGTCCACTGCCCCCTTAGCAGTGACCTGCACAGTGCCCGCCCACTTAACACTGACCTCCATAGTAGACCATCCCCTTGACTGTGACCTCCACCATTCCCTGTCCCCTTAACAGAGACCTACACAGGGCCCGCCCCTTTAACAGTGACTGCCACAGCATCCCTCTCCCTTAACAGTGACCCCCCCCCTCCGTGACTGCCCCATTAATAGTGACCTGCACTGTCCCCTGCCCCCTTAACAGTAACTTCCACAGCTCCCTCCCTTTTAACATTGACCTCCTCGGCACCTGCCCCTTTAACAGTGACCTCCACAGTGCCCGACCCTTTAACAGTAACTTCCACAGCTCCCTCCCTTTTAACATTGACCTCCTCGGCACCCGCCCCTTTAACAGTGACCTCCACAGTGGCCGCCCATTTATAAGTGCCCCACCTCTTTCACAGAATTGCCACAATAACCCACCTCTTTAACAGTGACTTCTACAGCACTCTGTCTCTTAACACTGACCTCCATAGTGGACCGTCCCCTTAACTGTGACCTCCACAGCACTGCTCTAGGGTGACCAGAGGTCCAGTTTTAGGCCAGACAGTCTGGCTTTCAGACTCCCTGTCCTCCGAGCTCATACAACAGCATTAAAAGTCACCCTCCCACCCCTGCAGCTGACCTGAGGTTTATTTTACCTTAATTTTTTAAATCTCTGTCAGCTGTGGAGGGGGAGGGGGCGTGGCCTAACCAAAGCCCGGGTTTAAAATTCACTCCCTCAACAGTGTCATCCACAGCGCCCTGCCCCTTTAAAGCTGACCTACAGCAGTGAAGAAAATTGGCTGGGTTGTTATGGAAACCTGGTGTAAAACTGTGTGTATGTATACTGTATTCACAGTGTTCTCCATCTCAGTGACCTCTACGGCATCCTGCCCCTTTAACAGTGACTTCCACAGTACCCTGCTCCCTTCTATTGGCTGATAAGGGACATGTGACCGTGTGTATGGCAGTTGGGATATGAAGAGAAAGACCTGCAGGCTTCTATTGGCTAATGCAGGTCATGTGATGTGCCATATTTGCATTTTTTGGGGAATATCTCAGGAACGGTACGTCCTAGAGAGCTGAGACCCGGTTTAAAACCTTCCCGGACACCTGATGTACCTGTTTGCCAAATTTCATGATTGCAAATGCGACGGTGCAGATTCCCTTAGCCGACATACATACACTCAGCTTTATATATTAGATTTATTATAATTATATCCTCTTTGTTCCTTTTTTGTATTGAAAACTGAAGAAACTCATCAAACCCAGGAGCATCAATGTCTTCTATCAGAGACCATGTCACCCGTCATGTGAAGCGCCACCTGATGGAGTGATTTCAGCAGAGCCTAATACTGTACACTTAATTCTATGGAATTATTGCAGTTCTCGCAAAAAATTCTATGAAGTTATTTTATGGATTGTCATAAGGAAAGATTAAAGACGTTAGCTGCGGTATGTCGATGTATCTTACAGTGTGCTATTTACTCCTACCCGGTGATGCTGACTTTCCATCTGTTCAAGTTGCTCCACAATTAGACTATGCTATACAAAATTTACAAAGATAAGTCACAGATGCCTCAATTTTATTTTTTTTTAAAAGTCATATCTAACAAAGTTCCACAGACTGACTCGATAACAAGGGGGAAGGGTGTGTGTGGTGGTGGTGGGGGGGTTAACCTCCTCTAAACCTCCCGCCTTACAACCACCCTAGAGCACCATGTACTAACCCCTTACCCACCTATAGAGTTGAGCGAATCGAGGATCACGAACTGGGCTTTGATATGAATTTTAGGAAAAATTCCATTCACTGTGAAGCTTGAATTTCCTTGTGATTCATGGTAACGAATCGATTTTCCCTAAAATGGCCAAAAAAATGTTAAGTCATCCATTTGAGTGCGAAGAGGCCTCCACGACCATCTTGCTTGAAGATCCCACGTGAAATCTCGTGTGCGGTGACATATGATGATGTCACCACGCCTTGCGAGATTTCGAGCTGGATCTTCCACCAGGATGGCCGCGGTGGATGAGGTAAGTATAATTGAATTTTTTTATTTGCAAACACTAAAATGCTTTACTATGGATCTCAGATGCCACAATCAGCAATGAACGCGACATCTCAAGAGGTTCAATGACAGGGGGGGCGCAATTGCCGTTCCCTGTGATTGCACCCGCTATTTACAAAGAAATGCACTTCGTGACTAAGTTATTCATCAAGAAGCACATTTTTTTGTAAAATTCTTCAAAGCAGAATCGAATATTAGAGAGTTTGGCTCATCTCTACCCGCCTTAAATTTCCCTGACATACTAGACGTTCTACTGTATGATGCTTGGCCTTTACTCATTCAGTAAGTCGTCACTTGGAGCTTATGGACTCAAATACCAAATCTCTAACTGGACCCCCACTAACTTTGTGCCATTTATGATGTTGGGTGCCTTTCTTATGTGTTAAAAGGGGCATTTGGCCATGCCAAGGGTCATACCATCCTTCTCTCCTCCAAGGGAAGAGAATTGGTTGTAAGGGGCACCGTTTCGGGTTTTGCTATGGTGCCTTCTGTGTGGGAGGAAAGTGGAAGAAGCCCATAGAAGTATGTAGAGACCTGTAAACTCCACAGAGATATTGCTCCTGGTTTTATTTGAGCTCCCCAGCACATTGCTGCAGGAAAACCAGTGACCGCTGAGCCACCATGAAGCTGTGCAATGCGATTGACCTCCGGCTTGTATGGAGATTGATCTGTTTGTTATCCTTTAAGAAGGCATCATTTATGCACCGTGTGATGGATCTCGCGGGCCGCAATGACATCCAATGACTTTCTTCTCTGTTCATAAACCTGCTATGGAGCCTCATTATCACCATAAAGAACAATCACCTAAATGGATGTAGCATGTGATGTTATGACAAGGTCAGCGGCCACAATCTAATTACTGCAAGTGGATCAGCGCTCAGTCATCGGAGGTTATTCAGTGTCTCCAGCTCTGTCCTCCATATGCTCAAATCCTGACTTCTACAATATCCCTTACTCCATATTTACGTATGTCAATATATTTATACATGAGCCATGGAGGATGAGGTGAGATGGGGTTTCCATGTTGGTCGGTAATGATCTTCTACTGGACAGAACTGGAACATTGTCCTTCCTCAACTGATAATGTAACTAGATGGGCACTGGGTGAGAACACCGTCTTTAATTACCTCAGCCCCCCTAGCTTAAACCCCCTTAATGACCAGACCACTTTTTACAATTTTGAACTACACTACTTTCACGGTTTATTGCTCGGTCATACAACTTACCACCCAAATGAATTTTACCTCCTTTTCTTCTCACTAATAGAGCTTTAATTTGGTGGTATTTCATTGCTGCTGACATTTTTACTTTTTTGAAATTAATTGAAATTGACCTAAATTTTTGCAAAAAAATGACATTTTTCACTTTCGGTTGTAAAAATTTTCAATTAAAACTACATTTCTATATAAATTTTTCTCTAAATTTATTGTTCTACATGTCTTTGATAAAAGAAATGCAATAAGTGTATATTTATTGGTTTGGGTAAAAGTTATAGCGTTTACAAACTATGGTGCAAAAATGTGAATTTCCGCATTTTGAAGCAGCTCTGGCTTTCTGAGCACCTGTCATGTTTCCTGAGGTTCTACAATGCCCAGACAGTAGAAACACCCCACAAATGACCCCATTTTGGAAAGTAGACACCCTAAGGTATTCGCTGATGGGCATAGTGAGTTCATGGAAGTTTTTACTTTTTGGCACAAGTTAGCGGAAAATGTCTATTATTTTATTTATTTTTTTATTTTTACAAAGTCTCATATTCCATTAACTTGTGACAAAAAATACAATTTTACATGAACTAACCGTACCCCTCACGGAATACCTTGGGGTGTCTTCTTTCCAAAATGGGGTCACATGTGGGGTATTTATACTGCCCTGGCATTTTAAGGGCCCTAAAGCGTGAGAAGTAGTTTGGAATCCAAATTCGTAAAAATGCCCTGTGAAATCCTGAAAGTACTCATTGGAAATTGGGCCCCTTTGCGCATCTTGGCTGCAAAAGAGTGTCACTCGTGGTATCGACGTACTCAGAAGAAGTAGGGAAATGTGTTTTGGGGTGTCTTTTTACATATACCCATGCTGGGTGAGAGAAATATCTCTCTAAAAGACAACTTTTCCCATTTTTTTATACAAAGTTGTCATTTGACAGAGATATTTCTCACACAAAGTTTGGGTATAGGTAAAAAGACACCCCAAAACACATTGCCCTACTTCTCCTGAGTACGGCGATACCACGCGTGACACTTTTTTGCAGCCAAGATGCGCAAAGGGGCCCAAATTCCAATGAGTACCTTTTAGGAGGGCATTTTTAGGCATTTGGATTCCAGACTTCTTCTCACGCTTTAGGGCCCCTAAAATGCCAGGGCAGTATAAATACCCCACATGTGATACCATTTTGGAAAGAAGACACCCCAAGGTATTCTGTGAGGAGCATGGAGAGTTCCTAGAATTTATTTTTTTTTCGCACAAGTTAGTGGAAAATGATTTTGTAAGAGAAAAGAATAAATAAAATAATCATTTTCCCCTAACTTGTGCCCAAAAAAAAAATAATTTTAGAAACTCACCATGCCCCTCACGGAATACCTTGGGGTATCTTCTTTCCAAAATGGGGTCACTTGTGGGGTATTTATACTGCCCTGGCATTTTAGGGGCCCTAAAGCGTGAGAAGAAGTCTGGAATATAAATGTCAAAAAAAAATAATGCATTTGGTTTCCATCAGGGGTATGCTGAGTTCATGTGAATTTTTATTTTTGGGCACAAGTTAGTAGAATATGAGACTTTGTAAGAAAAAAAATAAATAAATATAAATAAATTTCCGCTAACTTGTGCCCAAAAAAATAATTCTTCTATGAACTCGCCATGCCCCTCAAAAGTGATCTTTTTATAGCGCCGCAGCGATTTTACGGTGTTTTTGCATTGATCAGAAAAAAATAATTATGTCACTGCGGTGGGGCGGACTGAACGCAAGTGTGCGCACAAGATCAGGCCTGATCGGGCGAACACTGCGTTTTTTGTAGAGCATATAGAACATGTCCTATTCTTGTCCGCAATTGCGGACAAGAAAAGGCATTTTCTATATAGTTCTGGCAATGTGCGGATCCGCAAAATGCGGAAAGCACATTGCCGGTGTCCGTGTTTTGCGTATCCGCAAAACACATACGGACGTCTGAATGGAGCCTTACAGGAGGGTGATCAATGACAGGGGGGTGATCAGGGAGTCTATATGGGGTGATCACCCCCCTGTCATTGATCACCCACCCCCCTGTAAGGCTCCATTCAGACGTCTGTATGTGCTTCGCGGATCCATGGATCCGCAAAACACATACGGACGTCTGAATGGAGCCTTACAGGGGGGTGATCAATGACAGGGGGTGATCAGGGAGTCTATATGGGGTGATCACCCCCCTGTCATTGATCACCCCCATGTAAGGCTCCATTCAGACGTCCGCATGTGTTGTGCGGATCAGCGGATACGCAAAACACATACGGACGTCTGAATGGAGCCTTACAGGGGGGTAATCAATGACAGGGGGGTGATCAGGGAGTCTATATGGGGTGATCAGGGGTTAATAAGTGGCAGGGGGGTGGGGGGTGTAGTGTAGTGGTGTTTGGTGCTACTTACAGAGCTACCTGTGTCCTCTGGTGGTCGATACAAGCAAAAGGGACCACCAGAGGACCAGGTAGCAGGTATATCAGACGCTGTTAACAAAACAGCGTCTGATATACCTTTCGAGGGTTAAAAAAAAAAATCGCATCTACAGCCTGCCAGCGAACAATCACCTCTGGCAGGCTGTAGATGCGCTCGTTTACCTGCCGTTTCCTGTGAACGTGCGCTTCTGTGTGCACGCGTTCACAGGAAATCTCACGTCTCGCGAGATGACGCGCCGGCGCGTCGAAAAGAAACAAACCGGCCGCCTCCGGACCGCAATCCTGCATTAGGCGGTCCAGAGGCGGTTAAGGTGGATGGGCGACAAATAGACTTAGACAAGATGAGGTTAACTGGTTCATTACTGAGCAAGCAGATAGTTACAATGGAAGCATTAGTTATGCTCTGCACATGAACAATATCTTAAATGAATAGGTAACAATGCTGGCATAATCATCACTCAGAATCACTGGAAGCTCAGTTCACTTACATGTAAAGGGATTGTGTTACTAAACTCTTTTACCCCGCTACAACCTGTTAAGAGCATTTACATTGTCATCAGATGTAATTTCACATAATATTCTCACAAATGTGCATTGAAAGCTGTAATTTCCATGTTCACCAGCAGGTGGCAGAAATGTGTTAACAAGGAGTTAGAGCCAGTTTAGTGTTCCTAGGCTGGAATAGTACATTCCAGTTTAGCTCCCCCCCTCTGTGAGCAGAAGTGGGCTGTGCCCACATCCTGCCTCATGGGTGGAGAAGGAAGTTAAGTTAGTATGCCAGCTACCCCTGCTAGGGGAAGGCTGTGTGAGTAGGAGCTCCCAGATATATGGGTCCAAAGCCAGGATCTTGTCTCGGCTGAGACATTGATCATCATCCCCAGCCTGAGCCTTGCAGCCTCAGCTGGAAGAAGCAAGCAGACAACTCCAGAGTTCCAGGAAGAACCATACCCTGTGAAGATAACTGTGAGTAGAGGCCAGAGACCCCAGGAGAAGCCATATTCCTCCTCAGCTAGTCAGTCCCAAGACAGTAGAAGATAGACAGTGCAGAAGTCAAATTCCTGCCACAGTTTAGAGCTACTAAGCAGATGTCTTTTCCCGCAAAAGCTCCAGGCACATGATAGAGCAGAATATATATACCTGCTACACATTGCCAATACCTGCTGGGACCAAAGACTAATGCTCTATCTTGCTTGGATGAAAGCTACAACCAGTAAAGACAAGTTTGAACTTAACCAAAAGGTCTGGATCTCAATTACTGCTGCAAAATCCCTCTATTACTCCTACTAGCACCACACATTTTATTGCAAGTGAGCCAGGATCCAGGAGTCTAGCCGTACCCAGGTAGGAGACACCATTGATACCATTACCACTACCATACAGAGACGTTACACCACTCTGGCATTCCTTACCTGGTACGTGAGTTACAACACCTTAAAGGGCCCTGTGTTAGTACCCTGCACATGCTGCAATTGGCGTCACAAACAAAACTATAGACTATTATACACATATCCTGACCCACTGCATAATTTGGCGTCCGTGTGACTTTACCCACGGTCCGGCTCATTGCACTTTCCTCACTGATCCCTTGTTGTTCCCATCTGGATACTTATCAGGTCCTCACTGGTCTGAACAGTTACTAAGGTTTCTGAGGTCCGTGCAGCACACTTAAAGCATATATGGTGGGAGATACAGGTTAAACAGGTAGGCGGACTGGATGCTTGGCAGGAACACAGACAAGGCAGACGGATACAGTTAACTTAAACACAGACAAAACTGAAACTGGAAGTGCTGAAACACAGAGGCAGGGCAGGTACATGCTGGAGCACAGAAAGGAACAAACACAGGGTAAAAGGTAAAATCACAATAGCATAAGAATATCAGAACACCTTTGCTGGTCACTAAGGAACATAATGCTCAGGCACTCTCCTGTTGGAGAGTGCAACTTAAATACCCAGGGAAGGATTTGGAAGTGCATGTTCTCTTCTAGCCACTTAAAGGACCAGTAAACATTTCCAAATCCTTCCTCAGCCAATGACTGAAGGTCCTTGGGTATCTAAGGCACCTTAGGCTGGAGGATGAGGCAGAAGCATGGTAAAAAGCACTGGAATCATGCCCACAGCAGACATAGACTGGTAAGAATCATCAGACGCTGTCCCCAGTGAGGCTCACAATCTAAGTTCTCTATCAGTATGTCTTTGAGGTGTGGGAGGAAACCCATGCAAACACAGGGAGAACATACAAACTCCATACAGATGATGTCCCTGGTCGAATTTAAACCTTGGACCCTAGAGCCGTAAGGAACCAGTGCTAGCCACTGAGCCACTGTGCTGACCATGCAGAAACTTTTTAGCTGCAAAATAAGTAAAAATCTTACAAAAACTACAGTCGTGGCCAAAAGTTTTGAGAATTACATAAATATTGGAAATTGGAAAAGTTGCTGCTTAAGTTTTTATTATAGCAATTTGCATATACTCCAGAATGTTATGAAGAGTGATCAGATAATTTGCATAGTCCTTCTTTGCCATGAAAATTAACTTAATCCCCAAAAAAACTTTCCACTGCATTTCATTGCTGTCATTAAAGGACCTGCTGAGATCATTTCAGTAATCGTCTTGTTAACTCAGGTGAGAATGTTGACGAGCACAAGGCTGGAGATCATTATGTCAGGCTGATTGGGTTAAAATGGCAGACTTGACCTGTTAAAAAGGAAGGTGATGCTTGAAATCATTGTTCTTCCATTGTTAACTATGGTGACCTGCAAAGAAACGCGTGCAGCCATCATTGCGTTGCATAAAAATGGCTTCACAGGCAAGGATATTGTGGCTACTAAGATTGCACCTCAATCAACAATTTATAGGATCATCAAGAACTTCAAGGAAAGAGGTTCAATTCTTGTTAAGAAGGCTTCAGGGCGTCCAAGAAAGTCCAGCAAGCGCCAGGATCGTCTCCTAAAGAGGATTCAGCTGCGGGATCGGCGTGCCACCAGTGCAGAGCTTGCTCAGGAATGGCAGCAGGCAGGTGTGAGCGCATCTGCACGCACAGTGAGGCGAAGACTTTTGGAAGATGGCCTGGTGTCAAGAAGGGCAGCAAAGAAGCCACGTCTCTCCAAAAAAAACCATCAGGGACAGATTGATCTTCTGCACAAAATATGGTGAATGGACTGCTGAGGACTGGGGCAAAGTCATATTCTCCGATGAAGCCTCTTTCCGATTGTTTGGGGCATCAGGAAAAAGGCTTGTCCGGAGAAGAAAAGGTGAGCGCTACCATCAGTCCTGTGTCATGCCAACAGTAAAGCATCCTGAGACCATTCATGTGTGGGGTTGCTTCTCATCCAAGGGAGTGGGCTCACTCACAATTTTGCCCAAAAACACAGCCATGAATAAAGAATGGGACCAAAACACCCTCCAACAGCAACTTCTTCCAACAACAGTTTGGTGAAGAACAATGCATTTTCCAGCACGATGGAGCACCGTGCCATAAGGCAAACGTGATAACTAAGTGGCTCGGGGACCAAAACGTTGACATTTTGGGTCCATGGCCTGGAAACTCCCCAGATCTTAATCCCATTGAGAACTTGTGGTCAATCCTCAAGAGGCGGGTGGACAAACAAAAACCCACTAATTCTGACAAACTCCAAGAAGTGATTATGAAAGAATGGGTTGCTATCAGTCAGGAATTGGCCCAGAAGCTGATTGAGAGCATGCCCAGTCGAACTGCAGAGGTCCTGAAAAAGAAGGGCCAACACTGCAAATACTGACTCTTTGCATAAATGTCATGTAATTGTCGATAAAAGCCTTTGAAACGTATGAAGTGCGTGTAATTATATTTCACTATATCACAGAAACAACTGAAACAAAGATCTAAAAGCAGTTTAGCAGCAAACTTTGTGAAAACTAATATTTGTGTCATTCTCAAAACTTTTGGCCACGACTGTCCAGTAACATTTCTAGACAAAAGCTGACGTTCAAAAATGCACCACGTCTTTGAAACAACTTTGATAAATTTGATGCAAATTACGGCAATGCAGATTCGAAGCAAAATTAACTTTAAAAATATCCTTCATGATAAATTACCACCCCCTAAAAATGTTTATATTTTTGATTTTAGGACAGTCCAAGATGGGCCAAAGCAATTAAGAGTTGTGAATTTTAATAAATTTGGCACAACATCTTCCAGACAGGCAGACAAATTCCTTAAAAATGAAAACTTTTCTTAATTTACATCAACTTGATTTTTTCTTAATATCTAATCTCAGGCAAGTTCTTCCCGTAACTCAACAGTTTCTCTCCACATACGGCCCCCTAATGTGCGCATGTAATGGATACTGTATATTTGTCAAGGATCCGCTACGTTCTCCTTTGTTGCGACTCCTCGCTAGATATTAATATTGCCATTTACTTATTAAAGTTTCTTGGTTTAATGATGCTAATATCAGTTCTGATTCACTCTGTCACCAGGGAACAACGGCGGCTCGATGGAGAAAACTGCAAATTTAAGAGTAGTCTATTTCTGACCCTACTGAGCAGCTATTAATATTACATTAGAATTTCAGTGGGAGAAGCAAAGGTGATTACGGTTGTGTGCTCCTCATGCTGAGAATCTCAGGGATTTTGCAAAGAATATCAACAGACCTGGAAGCCGTTACATTACTTTTTCGATTGTGATAATAATGCATCCACTTGTCATTAAAATTGTACAATTTCTAATCTTTACATCAAACTCACATTGTCAGCTGCCTAAAAAAGGACAGGGAATTGCTATTTTACCATCAACTGCAGTGTAAATTGTTGTCATGTGCCTTTAAATACCATTGCCAAATGTACTGTAACACTGGTCAGAGGTCAGCGTAGGGGTTATGCCTAGGATGGCATCATGCTGTGTAACACGTTGGTGTAGTGGATATGTAGATGTGCCCACGAAGAGAGTACATAAAGAATGCAATAGCCATTGGAATAGAGAAGACCAGCGACACTGCATGGTAGTTAGCTAGCAAGTGATGGTGAGTGACACTAGCTAATTGGCACACCACCCTAGAGACCTAGATAGAGGTTAGAAATAAAGGTAAGGCAGTCAGTGTGTGCAGATACGGCAGCTGTGGCTGATAGCGTGCCGCACCTGAGAACTGTGAATGTGTGCCTCGTGCAGAGGAGCCACTGCTTGTAGTCTTACCTATATAGAGTGTGCTCCATGTGGATAGTAGGTGTAGCCTAGACCAACCAGCACTGAGCCATCTTTATTACTGCCACAAAGAGGGATACTTCAGGGCAGAGTTGTCATCACCCGATGGGTTGGGTGCAATGCCAAGACCAGAACTCATCGTCAGAATAAAAATAAAGCCTGCTCATCACTAAAGACTTTGAGATCGTCAAGCCCATTTCCTATAGCGATGACAGCTGCATCTAGTGAGACTGATGTAACTGTCAAGCTTGTTGCCCTACATGAGCTCAGAAAAAATGCAGTTCCAACTTACAGCTGTGTCCATCTGATTTCTTCCGCCATGCTCGAGTGGGGAGCCACGTACACTACTCACTGGCCAAACAGATCCTAAGTAAGGATTAGCCCTCTTACTTGGGCCTTTCCCCAAGTTATATGATGCACAAGTGAAGTTTCCAGACAGAAAATATTCTACTTCATATTCTGGTTTTATGCCTGTCGTACTGTACTTAAAATAAAACATATATTCAGTGGTGGTAACTAGAGATAAGCAAATCGAAGCTGACGAAGTGGAATTCGATCTGAATTTCAGGAAAAATTTGATTTGCACCGAATCTGAATTTTCTCACGCTAAAATGGCTGCTGCACGTGTGAGAACATGGAGCAAGGAAGTCTGGGAATGCGGGATCACCCATAATGCCATGCATGCAGCCAACCAGCAGCCAGCCAGCCCTGTGATGTCACAGCCCTATAAATAGCCTCAGCCATCTTCGATTCTGCCATTTTCCAGTGTACTTAGTGCAGGGAGAGACGTCAGCAGGCGCTAGGGACAGTGCTAGGAAAAACTCCATTGTAAAAAAAAAAAAAAAATTTACAAGTTCAGGGAAAGATTATTCAAGGTGTAGGGAAAGAATAGGGAAGAATAATTCCACAGCATTTATGTAGAACAGGGTTCAGTCGGGGAGGTTACAGCCTGGGTAATAGGAACAGTCATATTACACCTTGCTGAACTGACCAGGGATCCAAATTGCCATTATACAGCTCTGTTATTCCAGCAAACCGTTATTGGGATGCAAGTGCTGTGTGACACCGCCATTAACAGGGTTTGTTACAAGGAAATATTTCTACGTCTTATTTGCCCTTGTGCGGTGCAGTTATATGCTCTATATTTTTTGGCTTGTATTAGTGGGAAAAAAGGGCTTATTAGCCGTTGTGTGGTGAAGGGCGAAAATGACAGCCCTCTTTGGCATGTATTAGTGGGACAAAAAAAAATGTATTTGCCGTTCAGCGGTGCAGTTATATATTCTAAAGCCTTTTGTGGAGTGTATAAGTGGAATAAAGGAAGATATCAGTGACATGCAGACAGTACTTGATGATGATGTAGATGATCACACTTGTGAGCCGGGTGACGAAGGGGCTTAATCATCATTGGAAGAAGAGGATGGCAGCTTGCCCGTGAAGCAGCGGTGGAGCCAGCAAGTCGCTATCGTGGCCGGGAGTCAGCAGTGTGGCAGCAGTGGGAGGTCGGTAGCCGAACGTAGCTAGAAAGTAGTGGTGCAGGGGTTCACGGAAGCAGCGGCGGTAGCAGTCAGTCAGTGCGGAGTGTTGGGGGTAAAATCACCTACTCGGCAGTGTGGCAGTTTTTTGTTAAGCCGCCGGAGGAGGTGAACATGGCCATATGTAGAATCTGTGGGCAGAAGGTGGAACGTGGCCAGGGTGCCAATGTTGGCACCACGGCCCTGCGTCAATATATGCAGCGTCACCATAAAGTGGCCTGGGAGAACCGTGGTCCAGCCTGCCGCAGCAACTGCTGCATCACCCAGTGGAACGCACCCGGTTTCAGGCAGTCAAGGCTCCACCACCTCAGCTGAAGGGAGCTGTCTGTCCTTCCCATCATCTGCTGGTCCTGATGCTCCTGTTCCTCCTAGTCAGTCATTCTGTCAGCAATCGATCACCAAAGCGAATGCCAAGAGACAACAGTATGCGTGCACTTATCCAACGGATCGGAAGCTGAATGTGCTCCTGTCCAAGTTGCTGGTGCTGCAGTCCCTCGCTTTCCAAGTGGTGAACTCTGCACCTTTCGGTGTCTGCCAAAGTGACGTGTGGAGCTGTAACTACGGTCAGGGACAATTCATGTACTTTATGGCCCACTGGGGGAATGTGGTTTCTGCACAGTCACAACAGCAACTTGGTCAGATGACTCCGCTTCCGCCTCCACGTTGTCACACCGTTGGTCCTGCGACAATGTCCGCCTCTGCCTCCTCATCCTCCACCATGTCCTCAGCCTCCACTGCAGGGACAATTCACAGTGCCCCTCCAGCATACCACATGTGCAGGGCACGGCAGTGTCACGCTGTTCTGCACCTCGTTTGCTTGGGCGAATGGAGTCACACAGGGGAAGGACTGCTCCAGGTCCTTCATCAAGATATCGAATCCTGGCTTTCTCCACGACAACTCAAAATCGGAACCATGGTTACCGACAATGGTAAGAACATGGTTTCGGCGCTGCGTCAAGGAGGGCTGAGCCATGCGCCCTGCATGGCACACGTGTTCAATCTGGTTGTCAAGCGGTTCCTGAAGTCTTCCACCCATCTGCAAGACATCCTAAAAATGACCAGGAAACTTTGCATGCCCTTCAGCCACTTGTATACCGCAAAGCACACCCTCCTTGAGCTGCAGCGGCACAACGGCATCCCCCAACATAGGCTGATATGCGACGTTTCCACCCGTTGGAATACCACCCTCCATATGTTGGACCGACTATACGAACAGATAAAGGCCATAAACGATTTCTTGATGATCCAAGCGGACAGGAGTACTCCTCTGTGTAACTTTGATGTCAGCCAGTGGCAGCTTATGCGTGACACCTGCCATTTGCTCAGGCCCTTTGAGGAGACCATGTTATTTGTCAGTCGCCAGGAATATGGGATGAACAACGTCATTCCACTGCTTCATGTCCTGGAACAGATGCTGGTAAATCTGGCTGGTCAGGGGACTGGAGACGTGGCCCCTATATCTCACGGCCACATGAGCCCTCTGGGGGCTGAACTGGAGGAGGAGGAGGACATTGGAGCACAAGCAATGTGTAGCGAAATTGGTGGTTTTTACACACAGGTGACAGGAGAGGAGGAGCAGGAGCAGCCAGAGGAGCTACAGGGTGATAAGGAAGATGAGGCAGAGGACCCAGACACGCCATGGCAGTATGTAGTGGAGATGGAGGCAGGGAGTCCCTCCGAGTCACTTGCACAAATAGCTCGATGCATTTTCACTTACTTGCGTAGTGACAGCCGAATTGTCATCATTTGGCAGAGGGATGACTTCTGGCTCTCCACCTTGTTGGACCATCGCTACCGGTCCTAAATGGGGGCCTTTTTTAAACTCGCTGAGAGGGAGGACAAACTGAACTACTATAGAAACATCCTATGTAGTGAGTTGGCCGCTGCCTATCTGCGCCATCGTCCATCCTCTGACCAGGGGGGGCCTCTGCGCTGAAGTTCCTCTGCCATGGCTACTGTGGCAGGGTGGGGGGGGGGGGGCAGTATCAGCAATTTGAGTCTAGAGTCGCTGATGAGCAGCTTTCTTCACCCGCCTAGCGAATAAACTACTCACCAGCAGCAGCATCTAGACCTGGAGCAGGACCTGAACCAACATATGGTGGCATACTTGGATGGTACCCTGCCACCCCACATTGAAAATTTGCTGGACTACATGGCAGCCAAACTGGATTTGTGGCCGCAACTAGCAGAGTTTGCCCTGGAAAAGCTGTCCTGCCTGGCCAGTAGTGTGGCATCAGAGCGGATGTTTAGTTTCGGCGGGGACCATAGGTACCCAAAGGAGAACTCATCTGTCCACCCAAAATGTGGAGAGACTGACCTTTGTCAAGATGAATCAGGCGTGGATCAGCCAGGATTTTTGCCAAATAAATCCAAGCTACTATAAAACTGCCCCTATGTGCAAGAATATAACCTACTATAATATTGCTCATAGGTACAAGAATATAACTACTATAATACTGCTCCTATATACAAGAATATAACTACTATAATACTGCTCATATGTGCAAGAATATAACTACTATAATACTGCTCCTATGTACAGGAATATAACTACTATAATACTGCTCCTATGTACAAGAATATAACTACTATAATACTGCCTCCTATGTACAAGAATATAACTACTATAATACTGCCTCCTATGTACAAGAATATAACTACTATAATACTGCTCCTATGTACAAAAATATAACTACTATAATACTGCTCCTATGTACAAGAATATAACTACTATAATACTGCTCCTATGTACAAGAATATAACTACTATAATACTGCTCCTATGTACAAGAATATAACTACTATAATACTGCCTCCTATGTACAAGAATATAACTACTATAATACTGCTCCTATGTACAAGAATATAACTGCTATAATACTGCTCCTATGTACAAGAATATAACTACTATAATACTGCTCCTATGTACAAGAATATAACTACTATAATACTGCTCCTATGTACAAGAATATAACTACTATAATACTGCTCCTATGTACAAGAATATAACTACTATAATACTGCCTCCTATGTACAAGAATATAACTACTGTAATACTGCTCCTATGTACAAGAATATAACTACTATAATACTGTTCTTATGTACAAGAATATAACTACTATAATACTGCTCCTATGTGCAAGAATATAACTACTATAATACTGCCTGCTATGTACAAGAATATAACTACTATAATACTGCCTCCTATGTACAAGAATATAACTACTATAATACTATCTTATATAAGTGTATGGGGGGAGGTATCTTCCTGTACTATTAGTGGGATCAGTTTGATGGACTCTTACTGGTTTCCTCTTTTATGCTTGTGTTATTTAGTAGATGATAGCACAGGACTGATTCATATGGACGGAGAACAGAACCTTGTACAAAGGTGACTCAGGATCTTCAAGCCTAAGCATCCAACATGTCAACTGCAAAAGGACAAGTGCCATTTGCCTGTATTTGTCAGAAGAGCACTTGGTCGGTCTTCATCTTGTCCACCAGTGTCCGCCATGAGGCCCTATTCTCTCTTTGATTCACCACCTGGTCATTGATCTTGTGTCGGTTTGAGTCTAGTTGAAAGTGAAGCTCTGAACATAACACTGTTTGTATTCACTCCCGGTCTGCTCCGGTGACATCACTCCTCTTCAGACGTCTTTGAGGCTCCGTTTGCCGGCATTAATGTCCTTTCTCTTCTTCCAAAGAACCTTTTGTTCTCACATTTTCTTTTGATCCTTAAAAATAAAAAATAAAAGTTCTGTTCTGCTCTACGGATCTACAATACCGGGGAAGAATCAATCCGTCCATTGTCACTCAACCGGCCCTTAATAATCCACAGTCCTATCTACCTTCCAATTGTTGAGGTGGAAATTAATAGACAGCCGGCAAAGATGGAAACAGAATAAATCCGATATCTGCAAGAAAAGGACTGAGCTTTCTTCCCTTTGTTCCCGGACAGTCCTTGAAGGGTTAGTCAATGACCCGTGTCTTTCCGGTGTTTGTTCTGTTGGATTACTGCTCTAATCCAGTTCACTATCAACATCAATCAGTCCTGCTCCCGGAAGATGTAGCAGAGCTGAACGCGTCATTAAAATATAAATGCATTCATTGATGTCTTAACGAAACTCAACTGTCAAGATTACAAATTCCCAGTCAATTTCTATGAGTACTTGAGTAATGACCCAAATATAGTATTTTTGATCTAATGGTCCTTGATTGCTGGGAAAGGAGGATGGTTGATTGTAGTCAACGCTGGACTGTGAGCATGTACAGTAGGAAAGTCAGGTCAGATTTGCCATTTCTGGGGCCCCTAAGTAAAGTTACTTCCGGGAAACCTTGGGGCACAGCTATGTCCCCCGTGCAGTACAATAGTTCAGCAGACTTTTACATTTAGTTCTATAAAGTTTATATACGGTAGATCCATATTGTGCAGACAGAGTCCACAGAGTTATTGAAACTTGCAGATCCCATAGTGGCAAACATTGCCTGTTCATCTGACCTTTCGGAGCCGTAGTGGAGGCACGGGTACCGCGGAGAGGTGGGAGGTAAGGGATACGTTTTTTTACTCCCCTTTACCTCCCCTTCGCAACTTGTTTTGTAATTTTCAAACTGTAACCACTGTCGGAACAAACTGGAAATAATATAATCAGGCGCTCTCGACGGGTTTCCTTGGCTACGATTGTTCCACGCAAAATTCTGACCTTTTGGTATGGAACATTTCAAGCTAAAACTGCTGAGCTGACACTTGTAGAGGTCCCAGGTGTGACGTGATTCCCGGTACCGCTCTTAACAGAATAATACAATCTGTATGGCAGATTGAAAAATGAGCGTGGGGTAATTGTCGGAACTTCTCCTGAATGCTTTTAATTCAATTTCCATAGAAATTGACCTGTATATTAAAGGGTTGTAAAGTTTTTATTTTATTTTTTACTTAAATCCATGTACACCTTTAGGATAATTTTTATTTTTTTATGATTGCATTTTGCTCATTTTGGTTATTTATTAAAAATGTTCAGCTTTGTGCAAACTGTTACTTCGTGTTTTCTTTGAATTCCGTCATCTGACGGCTCATGTGTAGCTCTTGTGTTTTATTCCCTGACCCCATAAACACTCTATATACCGGTAGCTCAATTATTTTCAAACTGATAATATGGCTTAAAGGGGTATTCCCATCAGGGGGATGACTCGGCTATTTCTGTCGGCCCCATAGAAATAAATGGGACTGGTGGCCGCGCAAGTGCGGTGCGCTCCCATTCATTTCTATGGGGAGAGCGCTTGGTGGTGGCCAGACCTGAGTAAACCCAGGGTCCTCCAGCCACCACTTTCCCAGCTCCACACTCGATATAAGTGGGACCTGCACCTATCAGACAATGGGGACAACAATAAGCCCCCATTGTCTCAGATTAGAATACCCCTTTAAATAGGTGTTTATGAGGTTAGGAGATCAGAGATAAGAACTACACATGAGCCATCAGATGACAGGATTCAAATAAACCAAAGTCACTGCTTGCAAACGGACTGATTTCCAACTTTTAGAAACGGCTGCAGATGTTTAGTGAAGACCATTCGAAAAATCGATTGTAGCAAAAATTTTAAAAATGCAATCATAAAAATAAAAAAAAAGTACCCCCATAGCCTTTACGTGTCAGGAGCCTGGAAAAGACCCTCCCTTTCCTTCCTGATCCATCAATACTGCTCTGTTCTTTTTTCTTCAGGCAACAGTGTAATGCCCCAGAGTGCCGTTACCACCTTTGCACCTTGCTACTGTCTCCTATGGTTAACCTCATGTCATTCTGTGTATGTATTGCAGGACCGTCACACTGTGCATATCTCTTTCCATGTAACTGTTATGTTTGGCAGAGCTACATTTGCAGAGGATGGAACCTTCTTTCCATTCTCTTCTCTCCCTCTAAGGAGGAGTTTAGTTAGTTAGAGGTCAGTGGAGAGTACCCCCTGCTAGGGGAAGGAAGCAGGCACACGACCCTGTTGGTTGTGCCTTGCCAGGCCAGATAGAGCACCTTCAGCTCTGCTGGATAAGGAGGCCACAGCTTCAAGCCTCAGAGACCAGGAGTAATGTGTTCCCTGGACAAAGTTATAGACAGACCAGATTACAGAGCAAAGTTACAGCCTGTAGCTAAAGCTAATTTGCATAGCTATCCTGACAGTACAGCAGAGCCAGAGAGCAACAGACGTAGCAGAGAGGAGTTTGCCTGCCACTGTTAATGCCAGAGCCTGCTAGAAACCAAGACAAAGCCTGTAAACCGTTTGGAGAAGTGTTTAAGGAAAAGTAAAGCTGTTATAAACTTCATCACAAGGTCTGGACTCAATTTATTTCATCATCCCCTTCTTCAACTATCCCTTTTCTGCATCAGAGCCAATGCCTGGTGTTCCAGTGTATCCAGGTAGGAGCACCATGACACGTGCATGCAACACCGTTAAGGAACATTTAGGCTACCCTACACCACTCTGGCATTCCTACACCTGGGTACCCTCTACTACATCACTAAAAGGGGCTCTGTGCCCTTGTTGCTTCACTGCAACTGGCATCACGACAAAACAAGTAACTTTTTCCCTCTTAAAGGTACCCCTGGCGGCGGCGAACGCTGCAACAGCCAGTGCAACAAATCACTGGTCTCAGTGGTCTTGTACCATACAGCGACAAGGCCAGTGATTGGCTGAGATGATGCACTAAGATGATGCCAGGAGGACAGTGGAGAGGATGGGAGTTGTAGTGAACAGGATGTAGGTGGTAATCATCGTCTTCACATCGTCTTCTCTTTCCGCCTAACTTCGTTCACTGCTAGGGCTGGTACAGGGACGAGGAGGTCACACTTGGGATGATGAGAGTATTAGTTCCCCGAGGGCACACCTTGTGTAGAGTCTCCTGACTGGTGGAAGGTGGGGTATCCTTGGTGTTAGTATGTGACCTGATAGGCAGGAGACCGAGATGCAGCTGAATGAGTAACTCACGGTTTTCTTTACTTGGCAGCAGGTTGCAGAACACTTCACACAAGATAGAGGTTTACAGTCTTACACGGCAGGTTCCAGCAGTGCTCTAAGGGGCTGGAGTAGATCCTGTCAGATCTCTACGTCCTCTTCAATACATCCATCTGTTTCTCTTGACACCATTCCTCAAATAGGAATTCCTCCCAGCTGTGGGGTGCAAACATATCTTAGATTTTCTGCAGTTCCTAACAGCGAGGAGCAGATCAAAAGCATATTCCTTTAAGTATAAGCCAACACACCATGGCCCAAATTGCTAAGCAGTGGATGTTATTTTTTGGCATAAACTGTGCCAACAAAAGTTGAAATTGATGATGTGAGACAACTTTGAAAGTTTGCTTTTCACTCTCCAAATTTAAATGGGGGCAAGAAAAATAGGCTTGGTCTTCAATCTCAATGAAGTTTTAGTTACATATATATTTTTTTTAATTCTAGAACATTTTATTAGTCATCCAACAATACACGTTGTATAAAAATATCATTACTAACATTTATCATCATATTTTTCTTTAACCCCCCCCCCCTCCTCCCCATGCGATGCGTCTTACTTCACCACCACTCCTCGGTTCTAAGACCGAGGAGAATGGTGACAAGTGAGGACCGGAAGTTCTATGAATTCCAGTCTCCCCAAATTCCAATCCATTTTTTCTCCGTGTTTCTCTGCTTGTACAGAATATATTCATATCTCTTAGTAGTGTTCACCAGATTTAACCATGTATTCATAGTAGGACTCTTTCGTGAAAACCAAGAGCGTGCTATCTTGAATAACAGATATTTTTTATGTTGCTGACTAGCTCACCTTGGCCAACTCACCCAGTACCCAACATTCAGCGGAAAAAGGGATCCGCACCTTCAGTTTCCCCTCAATGTATTTATTAATAACTCCCCAATAATGTTTCAACTCTGCACAGGACCAAAACATGTGCAGATAGTCCGCTTCAGGGACATCGCACCTGGGACAATTAGAGTCTTTCCTAATCCCACATCTATTAAGCCAGAGAGGTGTAACATAAAGTCTATGTAGAATATTAAACTGAACCACCACATGATTAAAATTATGTGAGACCAATTTTAAGTTCAGAGTTACCTTCTCCTGGTCATCCAAATAAACCATTGGACACTCATTTTTCCAAGTCCTCTGACCAGGAGAGGAAGCAACTCCAAATCGAGGTATTAATACATTTTTATAAAGGTGAGAGATCTTCATCTTCTGGTCCAAATTCCCTATCCTCTCATTAAATTGTGTTAAAGTTTGTAGTTGAAGCCTATTTTTTTCCTGTATACTCAAAAGTGCCAATCTTAACTGTAGGTATCGAAACCATAATCATTTCTGTGCTTTTTCTCTCTGTGATAATTCTACAAAAGAAATACTATCTCCATTACTTACTACCTGTGTCAAATATATAATATTACTTTTTTGCCAGTATTGTTCCTTAGCAAGTGCATCTAAAGTTTTGCAATGCTGATTATACCATAAAGGAGCCTTTCACTCCACACCATAGTCTAATAGCCTGCCATGACTTCACAAAAAGATTCCTGGCTAATCTAAATTCCCTATCGGAGTTGGTCAATTGACCAGACTCCAGAAGAGTAAAAAAAAATTATCATATGGAGATCTGTTAACTAAGTCCCTGCAAAGTGGGCTTTCTTTCCATTCACGGAGAAAACACAACTGTGCAGATAAAAAATATCCCTTGAAACAGGGGAGGTTGACTCCTCCACTCTCCAGGGGCTTATACCAATGCTCTAATTTAAGTCTAACCCATTTCCTGCCCCAGAGTAGATCATTAATAATTCTTTCAATCACCTTAAAATACCTATCCGGGATCCAAACTGGAGAATTCCTAAAGAGATAGAGTAACTGAGGGAGAATCATCATCTTAACTAAAGATATTCTATCAGCAGCATAGCGGCATGACGTAGCGGCGCAGCTACGTAGGCGTCCGTGTGGGCTCCATCCTCCTATCTCCCCGCCGCCCTACTGCCTCCCCGCCTTCTCATGCTCCGGCGGTAGTGGTCTCCAACTAGCCGGGTTGCCACTGGCCATGTGAACTGACGGCATCCGAGCGCAGATTATGGGACCAGGGGAGATTGGTTTCTTTTTCGCAGCATAGGATCGGGAGCTGACCGGGAGACGGAGCACACAGTGGAAGCGGTCCAGGTCCGCAGAAGTGCTCGGGCCATCCAGATGAACCGGGCCCCCTCCTGGATGAGTGGACAGAATACACAGCGGAAGCGGTCCAGTCCGCAAAAGTGCTCGGGCCATCCAGATGAACCGGGCCACCTCCTGAATGAGTGATGGTCCCCCGCACCAGTATGTAGGCTGAAGCTGCCGTACTCCGGGACCCCCCACCTCTTCTCGATGGTAGTGTACTCCCCCTGGTCGGCTGACTGAAGACTGGTGAGAGTACTTTTGCCCACGGGCGCCATTATCTTCACTAAGCACCTCTAACCAGGATAACCCACTAACTGCTGCTTTGCCTGGCTGAAGCCTGTGGACTTACCCGGAGGTCATACCTCGTGCATTAATTTATTTGTATAACCCACTAACTTCTGGGCCGCATGACTTTATTGGTGGGGTGGTATAGGGTATAGGGTGGCAGACAAAATAGCCTGCCTCAGTCCAGTTATAGTATACTATTACCACCACCAGGAGGTTTAGCGGATAAAAAAAACCACAAAATTATCTATGTCTGTCTCTGGGCCCAAACGGGTGTAAAAGGGCGGTGAGCTGTCCGAGTAGACCCTATCTTACCCTACCACCTACTTATATAGGTATATACAGTTAAGGCATTGGGAGTTAATACTGTTAATACCGTCGACCGATATAGCGGCTGAAGAAACAACGGGGCTCCAGAGTCAACTGAAAATATGTCATATTCTAGGTTCTTCAAAGTAGCCACCTTTTGCTTTGATTACTGCTTTGCACACTCTTGGCATTCTCTTGATGAGCTTCAAGAGGTAGTCACCTGAAATGGTTTTCACTTCACATCAACAGGCCCGGGCAGGCCCCCAGTGGCGTAGGGCCCCATAGCCACTGCTATGGTTGCTATGGCGATCCCTACGCCACTGGTTCGGATGCTCCCTGGGCTGTGCCACAATAGAAAGGGTGCACATTTTATTCCCTTCAGGCACACCCTGGTGTTGGGGTTCTCCTGCTTGGTGGTGGTTCGTGGTGCCCTTAGTGTTGATAGTGTCTCTGAATGCAATGAAATGGGTGCAGGTGCTTGCAATGATGAGGCCACATTTTACAGGTTCACTGTACTTTACTGCAGCAGTTGATAGATGTCTCATACAGGCACTGAATACACAAAGCACAGTCTTTACAGATAACACATATAGATTCCCAAATCTGTGTATGGGGGATGGGGCTAAGGCACTTTCTTGTAATTTGCAAAATCTTCCCAAGTAGACCAAGGGGTAAAATTTGTCTATCTCACCATATTGGTATCTCTGCAGTAAAGTCCAGTCTCAATAGATGGTTTTCTGTTCTCTTAGTATGATGGGGAACTTGAAGTTTATTTGCTACCACCACATACAGGGAGGTCTGTAGCCTCAATGTAAACGCACTTACATTCTCTGCCAGTTGCTCTGCACTAATTCCTCTATGACTGCTTAACATTCTGTCAAATCCAGTAGCTCTAACCCAGTGATGGCTAACCTCCGGCACTCCCGTTGTGGTGAAACTACAACTCCCAGTATGCTCCATTCATTTCTATGGAGTTCTGAGAACAGCCAAGCAAGTGTGCATCTTGGGAGTTGTAGTTTTACCACAGCTGGAGTGCCGGAGGTTAGCCATCACAGGTCTAACCTTAAGGGCAGGCATATAAACTGTCACTTTGCTGATCTTTTAACAGGATAAAAAGTTTCCCTGCTCAGATTGGCCTCTTGCTGCTAGACTCACTGTTTATTCAACACATTTATTCTGATAAAACTCAAATTTACTTCCTTCTCATATCTTACCTCCCGACTATCCAATCCCAGAGTATCTATGAGCTTAGATTATATACTTCTTCTTCTCCTGATATCTAAAATTCAAAATGGAGAAACTGAAATTCATAATCTTATACCCATCTCACACTTCTTCCCACCAAACTTATCAATCACAGTTCGTGGCTCCACACTTTCCCCATTCTAACAAGTCTCAACAGTCCGCTGTGTTGGAATAACCAATAATCCTTTCAAATCACACATTGTTAGTGCATTCTCTCATCATCTCCCTCCTATGCTAGTGCAACATACTCCTCTATGGTCTTCCATCTTACACTCTTGCACCCTTCAAGCCATCCTCAACTCTACTGCCCAGTTAATGCACCCTACTCCCCATCCTCCCGCTCCCATTTTCCAGTCCCAATTTTTCCCCATTACACAGCAAATCCAGTTCCGAATATGAACCACGGCATACAAGATCATCTACAACCTGTCCCCTTCATACATCTTTGACCTAATTTTCTGATATATCCTAAATGTGTTAAGCGCCTCCATGCATAAAAACTGAGAAGATTGACAAAAAAAAAGATCACATGATCCATCTAGTCTTCCTTCTCTGATCTAATCAACTCCTACCTCTCCATACATAATCTCCAGTCAATAACCTGTCCTCTCCATACATCTCTGACCAAATCTTATGATACTTCCCTACATATATTCTCTAATCTACAACCTGTCCCCTCCATACATCTCTGACCTAATCTCCTGATACCTCCTCACATATAATCTGGACAGGTTCAAAGATTGTCCTTGCTGCGGTAAGCTCTGTACTTGGGTACCGTTTGACGGGGGTGATTGTACCACTTTTCAAATTATGGCGCTCACTCTCTCTCTCTCCACTTTCGGAGCGGGCTTCCGACCCGTTCTCACAGCGTCCCACGTGACCAGCTGGATGGCAAGTCGCTGGTTGATGACGTAGCTGCTTGGAGCCGTAGGGTTTGCATCAGCTTCCGCTAACCCTATGGCTCCAAGCACCTACGTCATCTCATCACCTTCAAAACTTTTAAAAGCAACCTGCAACCCCACCTCTTCATATATTTTTAATGCTCAATTCATTTTTCATCACATCACAGTAATGTTAGGTAGATATGCAATGCCCGGTTACCACGTCTGGGGTATCCCTTGCCCCTTAGGAGGTTTTTACAATATACATCCCTCTTACAGAGCAAGTAGTTGTGGCGCCAGTTGCATTGATGCAACAAGGACATGGAGTCCCCTTTTAGTATAGTGGAGTGGATACCCAGGGTAGGAATGCCAGAGTGGTGTAGGTGGGTCTACAATGTGCCTGTAGATGTTACAGGAACATGTCACGGTGCTCCTACCTGGATATCCTGGATCCCAGATGGGGTCGGGCGAAGCAGTGCAAAAAGGGATGAGTAGCTTGGATGATGAAGGAAGTAGAATAAACGGAGTCCAGACTTGTAGTAACGTTGAACACAGCTTTACTTGAATAAACTTGCATCAAAAAACAATTTTCCAACTTTATCTTGGTCATCAGCAGGTTTTAGCTTAATGTTTGGCAGGCAAACACTCTCAGCTCTGCTATATCTGTACTCTCTCAGCTCTGCTATGTCGGCTGGGTTAAATAGGTCCTTTCCCTCTTCTGCTGGAACTTAGCTTAGCTGTCTGTAGTCTGTCTCTCACTGTAATCCTAGGAACTTTGTCCTGGCTTCAAGCTTAGTTAGCTTGGTTTTATGGCAATGCAAGCCCAGGAGGGGACATGCAACCATTTAGAAATCACAGGCAGGGCCTGTCCGGCAGGGACAAGGCCTGCTGCTTCCCCAAGCAGGGGGAAAGCTACACACACAACCTCTCCCCAAGGAGGGGGAGATTAGACTGACTTCACTAACTAGACAGAACTAACTCATCCCTCTCTAGAGAGGGCTGGAATGGAACTAGAAGGTTCCTCTCCAGGGAAACTAACTCTGCCAATGTTTGCCACCATCTGCTGGTGAACCAGGCACATTACACTTTAACATAACAGTTTCATAGAAAATACACATACACATTATGCAGGATATGGAAATAGATTCACAGGATGCACCATTGAAGACAGTGATGAGCGGCAGGGGCAATATTCGAATTCGCAATATTTCGTGAATATTTGGGCGAATATTTGTCATATATTTGCGAATTCGAGAATTCATGATCTCCAGTCATTACTCTCTTAATTGCAAAAATCGGCAATCGGAAAATTTGCGATAAAATTTGCGATCAACACTACTCCTAGTCCTATAGGCAACTTTCCTATTGGTTGCTAGGGATGTTGCTAAGTGCCGATATTCGCAATAAATTTGTGATAAATATGCGATTAGAATATTCATGAATATATAGCACTATATTCTAAATATTCGTGAATTCTCGAAGTGGCGATATTTGCGATTAAAATTGCAATTCAAATATTCACGCTCAACATTAATTGAAGATAGTGGGGGCCAGACAAAGGTGGTAATGCCGCTCTGGGGCGTTACAGATATAACCTACGAGTAGTGTATAGGACTGTCACCTTGGTTAGCTTTTTGCAGATTTCTAGCCTTTTTAGGCTGCAGTAGATTCCTTGATAGCATAGCATTCCTTTGTTACCTAAGTTTTTAAAGTTAGATAAATTAAGATGGATTTAGACGGCCAGATAATGGGGCAGATTATGAGGAACAAATGATCCTGTGAATGCTCGTTCCCAACAATCTGTCTGTGTAAATGTGCAGCCGATCACCCGATGAATGAGTGAAAAGCTCGTTCGTTGGGTGAAATTGTCGTTAGTGTAGTCACATAAATGATCGTTTCTGGGCAGCGGTTCATGCTGTCTAAACAGTGATCTGCTGCCCAGAAAAAATGAAGCTGTATGAGGACAAGCGATCACAATAGCGACTGCTTGTCCTTATGTGGAGGTGATCGCTACATGTAAATCCAGTGCTTCACCTACACTTAACGAGCAGCCAACTGTTGGGAAGGAAGACTTTATTCCCAAAAATCTGATGCTCCTTGGCCGTTCTTAATCCACCTTCACCTTCTTGCAGCCTTTTCATCTTTAAGCCCTCCATAGATCTCCAGGTCACAAAAAACTACCCCATTGGTTTCATCTACCTGATGAAGATACCAGTGCGCATAGAACCGTGTTTTGCCATGTCAAATAAATTCATCCCCCTGAACCTCCTTTGCACCTTTTTCTTTCACCTTATGTCATCCACTATCTATCCCTCTCTACCTCCCACTGTCAGGCATCTTATCTTGTAATTGCTGCTTTCATATTCCCTAGAAATCGAATCGCGAAAGATGAAATACAATTTTTATTGGTCCCCGTAAACTTTTAATATTCCATATTCACCATGCATAATCATTTTTACCCATTTTTCCTCCTAATTTGAAAACCTATCTTTTTTTTTTATAACCCCTGAATAATAGGACATCAAGACACGACGGGGGTTTGGTACCCCCCAACGGCAAGGGGATGGAAATGAAGCACCGCGAGATTGATTAGTGTGACCGACTACAGGGAGCATTCTGCTCTGCTATGATCTAAGCGTGGAGGAATTACATAAGGTAATCAGCACGTCCTAAGAGGATCGTAGCATTTAAAGTGAAATAATAAAAGATTAATAGAGAAGAGACTGAAATGAAAGCTATAAAAATGACACATTGATATATACGAGTCAACGTCTCTATGATTAGGATGGCGTGTAATTGGAACGAGCCGATTCCATCCCACGGTTGGCCGGATCTCACTTTCATCATCCCCCCGTTGAGTAGAACACAAGCACTCTCATTCGACAAGCTAAAAACTGTAGTTTTTAAGTTAATATTTTATGCAATGTCTCAATTTAAAGTGCCATAATGCAGAAGTCTCGGAGGAGAGCGCTAAATTGAGAACTCCGTGTACACAATTCTAACTGGTCCTCAATACCCAGTGTAAAGAAAAATCCATTACACTTCATATAAAAGCCACACAGTCATTCCTTCCTCTAAGACGGCGAGCTCGTATCCAGGGAGAGGAGGCAGTAAGTACTTAAACTGCTCCAACGCTACCCATGGCACGTGCATTCATACAATCAGGATTGAGCTGAGATTTTAAACAAATCTGAATTTTTGTTCATTATACTAACTTTACCTATTTCACAAGCAGTACATTTTGTAAAAAGTTGGTGATACATTTTAAAAATGTTTATTTGTGAGACATTTGCATCGGTCCTCATAATAGTGCAGATTCACCATGTCCAATCATTATGCCTAAAGCGGCATACATAGTATGTTACATCAACTCCGCAGGTCAGTATTATTTCAGCTACAGATCGCTATATTTTATTGCTTGGCTTTTGTACAATAAAAAACACTTGAAAAAAAGTTTGTTTTTCGTTGCATTAATATTTCTATTTTCTATTAAAGGAAGGTTTGTTTTTGCAGGGTGAGTTGGATTGGTAACGTATTAGGGTACATGTGATTTTTCACTTTTTTTTTTTTTTTACATAAGGTGACAAAAAGCTGCAATTTTGCCATTTTATTTTCTATTTTTTTCTTTACAGTGTTCAATGTATGTTATAAATAATGCATTTGTTTAATATTACAAGTCTTTACAGATACAGCATTACACGTTGTATGTATGCTTTGATTATTTGATTTCTTTAGTAGAAAAAAAGTTTTTTGTGTTTTTGTTTTTTTTTAGCAATTTATACATTTTCTTTTTCTTTACATTTTTTTTTTGT